>NW_026555346.1:5472733-6072733 GCF_029017545.1 Prosopis cineraria
AAACACGCGGTAGATGTGGAACTTCTGTGGGCCTTGCGTTAACTCATGGGGCCCCAGTATTGGAAGAAGGATTCTTTAAAAAGATTAATATCGAAATCAGTATTTAAAAAAAAAAAAAGATTTTCATGGCTGACACATAAAAGGATAGGTACAAGATTTAAGAATTCAAATTAAAACGAGATTCGTGATTTGATATTAATTTTGAATTTAAATCCTTTAAAATTGAGATTTGTGATTTTTGTAATTTTTTCAGCTTTTTTAGTAATTTTTTTATTTTACTTTTTTAAAAAATATAAAATCTTCTCTTTTTTATTTTTTATTGATTGAATCTTCTCTTTCTTTATTTTAAAAGTAAATTTTACAGAAATTTACTGATGTTAACTTTAAAGGATTTAAATCATTAGTTTTTTTTTATGAGATCTTTAATTGTCATTCTTTCTAATATTTTTTATTTTGTGAGTTTTTTTTAGTTTTTTAAATGAAAGAAAGATTGAACCGATATTAACCAGTTGAGTGCCAATTTTTTGTCGGTGACTTGGTTTTCAACGGATTTAGCCAATATTGGTTGGTTTTGGGGTAAATTTCAGGGAACATCTCAGGCCATCTGTGAATGGGTCCCGGAAGATGGAAATGATTAGAATAATAATATACATAAAAAAAGATAGGATCTAAGGGGATTCAAAGCTCCGAGAAATGACAGTTTGACAGTAGCTCTGGATTAACGTTGACCCCATATGGCCTCACCCTTTTCTTTTCCTGATCACAAAGAATCAGATCAGACCAAGGTGACAGGGCAGAGCTTAATCAGATGTCATTTTGCCTCAACTTGCACTTTGTGGGGTTCCCCCTCCCTCATAAAGCATCGCAAAAGTTCTCACTTTGAGCAGTTAAAAGCAATGGTTGCTGCTATTACCCGAGTTCAATCAACCAAGTTGGTACAAGGGAAAACGGGTAATTGCAGCTTTGAAATGTTAGGGTTTTCGCAGGAAAATCAAGTGATGGTGGCCCTTGCTAGTATTTTTTTGCAATGTGTAATCATTTCGACATCGAAATTGCATGAAACTGGTAATCCAATCTGTACATGAGGACCTCCACCATCTCCCCCAGGGTACATGATCATCATTATCTAGCCACCACACTGCCACGCCATTCCGAGTTGAGAAACAGTTTTCCTCTCCGTCTACTAGTCTCCGCCTTCTTCCCTAAAGTCAAGAGACCAAAGACTGAACTGAGTAACAGAGCAGAGCATTGTTATGGAGAGATAGAGAGTCAAAGAGGCAATTAACATGTTACACTCAATTCTTATGGCCGGGGAAAAATCCACATTAATTAATCAGAAGCATGTACAGGTCAAAGACTCAAAGTAAGCACAGGTCATATATGATATAACCATAGGCTTGTCAATCACATCCCATCCCTCTCTGGCTGCCACTCTACTTCAAATCCTCTGTAAATTGATCGTTCATCAGCAATGTAGAAGATTTACAGATATAAGCAGCTAGCCAGCTAGCTAGCGAGCGAGGGTCCTCCCTCACCAGCTCAAGTAAGCTTTGTCATAATAAAAAATCAATAATGCGTCCTCGTCTCTCGGCCAGCGAGAGCGTGGTGGCTGGTGACCGGTGAAAGCTGAGGAGGGGCTCCATGTATGGTTGGGAGAATCTTTCTCGCGCCCCTTTCTCACTTTTATGAATGGAGGAGCAACAATGTGGAACGTACAGGCGTGGAAAGATGAGCCCATGTGTGATGCCACCACAGAAAACCTCCCATGACCAGATATGGATGAGTCATGTACAATCCAACTTTAAGTGGTGTCACTGTGAATCATGAATCGGGTAGTGCCAAAAGTGACGAGGATGCTTTGTCTCGGCTTTCCAGCAACGCTCTATGTCTAGAGATATTCTCTTGGCATCCATGGATGCCCCCAGCAATCCTCGTTTCGTGAATCCCACCGCGTATAATCCCTTTTCGCCTCTCCAGCCATTTGGGAATGGCCTCCTCGGAAATCCATCTTCCTCGCTGAACATGTCTCCTTCCTGCCCTCGATCATTGCACATTTCCTTGTTAATATATATATCTGAATCTTTTTCATTCTAAAGAAGAAAGGTTTCTGGTCGTTTACCTTCAGCCAGGAGGGCACGTTACTTTTGTAACCGGTTGCGAGTATGATGGCGTCAAAATTCTCCGTCCTGCCGTCAACAAATTCCACGGCGTGTCGTTTTAGCCGCTTCATGCCTGGACGCACCTAAAATACATCCATTCAATCAGTCAAACGACCAATCCCCTCGGTAACCGGAAAATTAAACACCTTGCCTGGCTGCTAAATAAACGTGGTTGAATTAATGCTCCCTTTTTCGTCCCTTTGCCTTTGGAACAAATCTAATATTTTAACCCCACTAATTTTACGGACGGCTTGATTGAAATTTGAAAACCAGAATGATAAGATGGGAAATCTCACGACAAAAAAAGGGCCGATTTCAATGAACAGGAGATTCATTATTATATTTGATTAGTCTCCCGGTTATACTTCAAATATTGACAGACGCAATAAATAAAATTAAACCGCTGAATAATAATTTTTAAAAAACTAAAACTAAAAGCAAGTTACTGGGGAAGAGGCAGGTGAGAGAGAGGGAGTACCAGAATGTGGCCGGATTTAATGAAGGAGAGAGTGCCGACGTCGAGGACGGGTGTCTTGCCGGAAAGGTTTTTGAGGCGAAGGGGACCCACGGAGGGGCGTTTCAGTCCGAAGCGAGAGGTGTCGCCGAGCATCAACCACGAGACTATCAGTAGAAACGCGTCCACCATCCTCATGGGCACCCACTTCAGCAACCACATCGATAATCCAAACGTCGATTTTCCCAGCAGCTCCCTCGGCAATATGTGCACCTATCAATCAATATATTCGACAATTCCATCATGTCTAGCTCTACAATGGCCATCAATTTCGGAGCTTGAAGCCCACCAGATGACAATGAACATGAAACGGGCTTGTTTTACTTGCTAATTAGAAAAACGTTTTTTAGGACTAACTGACTTGCATGCGGTGTAATTCTCACAGGTCGATCGTGGTGTCAAAACTTTTCCAGAATTATTGCTGAAGGCATGCATTCTTTGCATTTAAAGACACAGGGGGTTTGAGATGATCTTGGGTTTGGGTTTTTGTCCGGAACCACTGCTCCATTCATGATGAAAAGGAGAGTCCGGAATCAATCAAAATGTATTGGGTAATCTGTTGCTCCGTCAGATTTAGCATTTTTCATATTAAATAGCATTTTTCATATTAAACGAAGAATTCCAAAAGTAGATGCACGCAAAACTTTTCTGTTGCTGCAAAGTGCATGTCCAGGAATTCGGAAAAAAGAAAAAAGAAATATTAATTTAAGGATTAAATGGGAAAACAGAAAAAGTGGATTGTTTCTTACTGTATCTTTGACCACAAGAGAAGGAGCAGCATTATAATTGCAGAGGTCCAAGCACACTTCCATGCCGGAATTCCCGCATCCCACCACCAACACTCTCTTCCCTCTGAACTCCTCGCCGCTCTTGTACAAGCTCGTGTGCCTTATATCCCCTCCGAATTCCCCCATTCCTTCTATCTCCGGCACAACCGCCTCCGCATTCTCTCCCGTCGCCACGATCAGCCACCGGCACAAGTACTCCGTCGTCCTCTCCTCCTTGTCCACGGTTTTCACAAGCCAGACCCCAAGCGTGGCGTCGAATTGCGCCTGCCTCACCGTTTCGTTGAACCTCGGCCTGATGTCGAACCTCTCCGCATAGCTCAGCAAGTACTGTATGAACTGCTGCTTCGTCGGGTACGTCGGGAAATTACTGGGAAAACCCATCAATGGAAGCTCGCAGAACTGCTTGGGCAAATGAAGACGAAGGCGATCGTAGGTTTTGTGTTGCCACAGAGAAGCTATGCAGTCGGATCTTTCTAGAATCAAACTCGGCACTCCTCTCTGTCTCAGACAAGCTGCGGTTGCGAGACCAGAAGGCCCTGCCCCAACGATCACCGGACCTGGTACCCACACGCTTCGCCCACGATAAGACAATTTGTTTTCGTTCATTTTCTCAATGAACAACGGATCATTGGCTTGCTTTCCTTCTATTTCTCGCAGGCAATACCCCATGAAGAATGAAAGCTATTAACAAGTCACTGTTAGGCAGAGCCCGGACGACAGTGGAGTATATATGAAGAGAAGAGTGGGGTTGGGGAAATTTGGAGGCGATGAAGAGAATGAATATTGGTTTGTAGGTTGCTCTGTTTCTGTATTGCCAGCTGAATGGAGGAGGTTTAAGCAGAAGGATGAGCACCAAGTACGGGCTAAGGGTGCCTTTTCCCTAATGTCCGTTATACTGTAATGCCTCAATTTATTAATTTTATTTTTTTTTTTTATTATTAACTTTTATATAAAATAAGAGACCTTTAAATATATTAATATTTTAAAATAATAAAACTTTATATTTTTTATAATTTTTTAAAAATATAAGGGTGTATTTGTGATATTTTTTAAAAAATTATAAAAAATATAAATCTTTATTATTTTAAAATATCAAGATATCCAAATTTTTTTATTTTATATAAAATTTAATGATTTAAAAAAATTAAAAATAAAATTAATAAGTTGGGACATTACATTGAAAAAAGTATATTAGAAACCCTTAGCCCCACCAATTACATAAGTTGGGCGTTTTCGACTAAAGGAAAGGAGGGTGGGGCGGGCACATCATTATCATTGTCATTATTATTATTATTATGGAAGTTAAAAATGGTTTAAAAAAGGCTGAATGTGGAGGAATGGAAGATCAAGAGATAATAAAGAGGAGATTTAGAAATGGAAATATTGGGGTTAAATCATGCTGATAGGAATTTATGAATGGTTGACAAATCCGAGAACAAGGATACGAATGACAAGTAAAGGAGACATGCATCATTCCCATAGGGCAATGTGGGGGAGTTGTGGAGTGTGAGTTGAACCCAAGATGCTGTCCTCCCCCCTTAGTGGGATGCATATTTTTATATTCTCGCCTCTACAAAATTTGATTAATCTGCTCGGTTGGATTACTAAATTACTGATTCGGCATGACAAATTACGCATCAAATTTTGACCATGGTTTTTAATTATTAACCCTTGAATTAGTTACCTCAGCTTGCTGCTGAATTTTGATAGGGTTCTGGATTCATTAATTAGTAATTAAAATAATGATGTGTTGAATAGAAAACACATTAAAAGCAGACTTACTAAAAGGTTAAAAAGCTACTGGACATGTTTATAATCATATCGAATATATAATTAATTAATGTGATTGAAATTATACATAAAGAGACTGGGAGCTGCGATCTCCAAAATAAAAGGAGATTCTATATGTAATCATGGGGTTGAGGTAGTAACGAGGCAGATTAGGATGGGCGATATAATCGCGAATCCTTCGAAAATATATATAATAAAAAGAGGTTGAGATGAAACCAAAAAAAGAAAGGCACGCGTTTTGGAAGAGAGGGCGGGAAAAGTCGTTAATTTCATTTTCAACGACAGAGGAGGTTTAGCTGAGAGAAGCTGGAGGATGGCCGACAAGGATTCAAACTTGAAGGGATGCTGAGTGGATAAATCACAATAGATTCCCTCAGATACTCAAATCATGACCGTGTATACCACACTTAGTTCGGTTTAATTTGTTGATCCTTTGGCCTCCGAGATCCTCATGATCTGATACACCGGTGAGTCTGTAAATAGTATCCAGCAAATTATTGTAATTGAATCAACGTATCATAGGATAACATTCAAAATATACAATAGAAAATATAATTGTCGTATTTTAAATATATGGAAATAAAATCATTTATATATAGATGGGTTATATACAGTTCATTAAAAATCATAAGTCTCTGTACTTGGAAACTTTAATCAAGCTGCGCAAAAAATATAATTTAACAAATTATAATTCCCTGTTAAATTTAAAATATTGATTTCGTATTATTTTCTTGGTCCATTTAGTCAATTATTTGATGGAAGTAGCTTCACTCTGCTTAGCACTACAAATCTGGAATAGATTTTGATAGATTTTAAAAATCTTCACTGTTGAAGTTTAATTAATTTGAACTCGATCGTACACAAAAAAGAAAAATTAATTCAAACTGTTCAAAATTGTAGTGAAAATGCAATCAAGAGAAAACATATGAGAGTAATTAACTAGCCAGTCTTGATCATAGTGGAAAGAATTATAGCCACTTAGATAATAGATCACGAGTTTAAATTTGTGTGAATCTAGAGATATATACTTTTAGAAGAGCTGCCCCCAATTCGATATAACAATAATTGAATGAACTAAACTAAACATATTGGACAGAAACCATATCATTAACTCATCAATTTTTAGAATTAATTAAACTAAACTAAACATATTATACTGAGTAAACTAACTAACTATTGTTATCATGGGAGTCTTGGGAGATGCTGTAGACTGTAGTTCTTAGTTAAAATCATAGCGTTCAATCTTCTACGATTTATCCTGATGGTCATTCTATCTCACTTGTTTTAAAATATCCTAATCTATTCAACAGAAAATATAACTTAAATTGATGAATCATATCATGAAAAAATATTATATTCCAGTGAAAAATCTAAAGCCTGGGAGAACATCAAATGAATTTAATTAAGAAATTAAACAATATATTACTTGGTAATTTTTTTTTCATTTTTGATATGTTTAAAACTTGTCAAAGTTATTTCCTTTTATTTTACAAGCATCTTAAATCGTTGAGTTGTTAATTCAGCTCTTACAGAACGCAGGGCGTTATCTATCGATTAATTTCGATTGCGATCAGATTGATGCAAATATTTTAGTTAAAAAATGATAAACGCGAATAGATTTCGTTATATATTTAAGATAATTAGCTAGTATAAAAAGAACATAGATTAAAGTTCATTGGATTAAACTGAGAGAGAAGAGGACCATATTCTTTATTGACTAAAAAAATAAAAATTGAGGAAATACAATATATATGATATTATCACAAAATAGTTATAAATTTTATTCAACAGCAGCAAATTTATTTTTGATTTTCTAATCAATAACTTGGAAAAAAAATGGCCAGAGAGTAATGAAATGGGCACTGACAATGCTAATAGAAGAAACGTAGCTTCCTTTAAATAAGGTTTGAAGTGTGAATTCGGCAGACAAAGCAAGTTATATTAAGAACAAGCTCTGAAATGAGACCAAACAATGCTCAATTTGACTCAGGCTTAAGCTAAAACCAAGAGTATGCTTTTTGGCTAGGAAGGCATGTGAGAAGCGAGGCTCCGAGAAGTACTGAAAATCAAATTAAACCCACCGATAATGCCTAATTAATGTCCACGTCCTAACTTGATCGCTTTGTGTACTTCAAATATGGCGTATTAATTGATTAAACTTCATAATATATCTATATAAATATATATATATATATATATATATAAATTGTTAAAACCAGATCACATGCGAGGCTACTTGTTGTAGGGAATTTCAAGTTATATGCTGTATTTGTGTTATCGAATTTTGCTTTATATGGCTGAAATGTATATTTAGTCTCACGGAATGGGCATTTAATTATTGAACCATTATAGGCAAACCGTACAAAAAGGCATGCGAATAACAAGAATACGCTGTGAATGTCAACAATAAACAATAATTTTATTAAAAAACTGCCCGGGATGGAAAAAAAAATTATCAGTTGTTCATTTTTTTTTTTTAAAAAGGTATAGATGTTGATCCTTAATATACAGAATATTGCTTTAAATAAGTATTCGAGTTATTAACGTTCACTCAAATAGACAAAGAAAATGAAGGTGCAATAATATCACTTAATAGTTGTCAGCTTTTATGTGTCCATGTAACAGCGTACCTTTTTTTTTTTTTTTCCTGGTCAGCGCCATGTAACAGCGTAACGAGAAGATGTATCGTTATCGTTACTGGGACTTCATATCGAATTCACAAAATAAAATTATGTAACCAACGCCTACGCACCATGGCATTTTTCCCCCCGCCAACACTTCACTTTCCAACGGTTGAAAGTGTTACTTTCTCCCTCACTTATATACTCCCTTGATAAAACTAACAAGTTTTACTTGTAAAATTTTTTAAAATAAATATTAGCCCCCACTCAATGTTTTATGTTCAATTTGGACCTCCCCTATTTATTAGCTTCTAGATCGGTCACTAATGACAGCCTAAAGTTAGGAGCTAAATATATAGAATTCAATCAAATATGTGAAGTTCGTTACACATGACATCCATTTGTGCACGATCACTTTTATAATCAATTTCCTGTTCGTCTTATTATCTGTACATATATTTAATATTTTATTTTGTTTAATTATCGAGGCTATAATTAATAAATAGACAGTGCGATTGCATTGGAGGGAAAGAACTAGAAGGCAAAGGCTTAAAGGGGAAGAGAGAGATGAAGGAAGGAGTGGAAGTGAGGAATGCCTCAACATTTATGTAGAAGTGAAATGAAGTTAGTGCAAAAAAAGATGTCATATTGATGAAGCAGGACAAAATGAAAGGTACGGTATATTTCGTTGTCTAAAACTCTCACCGATCTCTATATATCAACAGTATCATGTTACAAGTTTCTAGTTACCTATTATTAAATTGAAGCAAGTGGTCCACCCGTGTATGTGTACGTATGTGTTTATAATCATCAGGCGCATTCATAATCACTAGGTTCATCTAAAAAATTAAGCTCATTTATAGATCATCTGTTCTTTATCTCTAGTACTTCGAAATATACATATTAGTTTATATAATGTCCAATGTATAGTGAAAGCTTTTTTAGAGGTAAAGGGAGGCAGAAGTATGTTTGATTTGATTGAAGCAAAAAAATCGCAAAGTTCGTTTCTTGCATGTGGTATAAAGGTATGTGTTTATATTTTATTGTTTTAATTATTAATAAAACAAGGGATTTATAGTTTATTCTCCAGAGATACGATTACTAAATCCATTATACAGGACATTCGTAGTTAATTACGTTTTAAAGAAAAAAAATAATTCGAACTTTAATTTTTTTTATATTATAGAAAAAGGTGAGTGTTGTTTTAAATTAAACAATAAAGATCGAAATGAAAAAGTAGAATCCATGTTTGAAGCCCATGAAATGGGAACTGGTCCGAAAATAAACCTAGTCTACTAGGCTTTGTGATCCTCTTCCCAAGTTATTTAAATATTTAATCCACTTTTAGTATCGCTGCTTAAAAAGTTGCGCTTATAGATGGGCCCATCAGATATGACTTCCAAAACCCAACCTACCGCCTAGAATTTAGTTAACCGCTGCTCTCTAAGGCGGTCTAATTAAAGACATAAGAATGTGTTTTAACGTTAATATATTAGGGCACCATTATTCTTCAATCCTATCACTTCACCTTTCAATATATATATATATATATATATATTAAAATGATTATTCAAATTTCACAATAGGTCGCAGATACATATGATGATGATGCGTTAGTGCCTGGCCTCCACAAAGATCTGCCAAGCGCATGCTTGTATGTACACACACACACACACAATCTCAATTACAATGATTTTGTGTCTATTCTTTTAAATTTCAACAACAAAATAATTTAGTGCTCTCACTTTTTATCATTCCATATACCAGTGTAGTTTATATTTTATTTTAATTTAATAATAATATAAAATAATTAAGGGATCTGGGATTAGTTCGTTCGTTGGAAAATATATATAATTCAGCAATGAAATGCTAAGTGCATATATCATGTGCTTTAAATTAAATCGATCGCCACCCTCCCCTAATTGTCGTTTTTCTATGGTTTGTGGATATGATATAATCAAGCATTTATCTTGAATTCAGTGGATGATATATGATTATATCCCTACTTATGCTTAATCAATAACAATATTTTTATTTGATGTTTTTTTAATCAATTGCTGTTGGCATGCCATGCCTTGGTGACGTCAAAATTCGTCCGGGGCACAAATCAAATATTTTAATTTCATATTTTTCCTGTAAGAGATTTGAGATCATGTAATAACGCTTCGTCATTATTTCTCAATTAAACACTGCACACGATCGAGTCAGCTTATAATTAATTTCAAGATATTACTTTTTTACGAATCATGTTAACCTGATGAAAAGGATAGCGGCGTAATTAAGCTTATTGAAGCCGGGTCGAAGGAGTAGCAGCTGATCAATAAGGACCTGTCTAAAATGCTTTGAAAATAAAGTACCCACCAAATGTATTTTAAATTGCTGTTCAGTGGGCGAAGCTTGTAATTATGCCTATAATTATAGATTAAATGTATATGATGCTGGAAGTCCTAGTCTCGCGTGCATTCCTGTCTTATCATGTCGTGTAATCATAAACTGGTGGAGGGGTTGACATTGTTAATTAATAAGATTTTGAGATTAATTAATCAAATTGAAGAGAGCCAAATTAAGCATGATGAAACTTTTTTAGGATCCATCCACACCCATCTCCTTAATATCTTAATAATTTGGTGGCAAAACACATAATTAATAACGAAAGCAAAGCATTATAATAGCAGAGCTGAGTGGGGACGCGAGGGAAAAGAAAAATGAAAAAGCTGGAGGTTTTTGGAAGTACCTTAAAAAGTCTTGGGCACTTGAGTGTCATAATATGCTAATTATGTTACAGCTTTGGAAAAATCCAAAAAAATAAAATAAAATTGAAAGTAAACAAACCCTAACCCAAATCATCAAGATCTGTTTTGAAAAAACCTCGTGCCCTTTTGCCTGTTAGGAGAAGTTGTAAAATTCACAATTAACCACCGTACAAATTGTCATTCCTTTAAATACGCAATCCTTCCCTTACTGACATCAATTGAACCCCCCATTCCCTTTTCAATAATTCGGATTGAAGGAAGAAGCAACAAATACCAATAAAAAAAGACAAAAAACCAACCATACACTCACCCGTACCCAAACACTTTTTTTACAATAGGAGAGGAAATTAAAAAGCTAATATTGCAGAATTATATATACGAATATATGCAGAATACCCACAGAAATAAATTAAATTAAAGTATACGCAGCACTCAGAGAAGTAGTCAAGTAACATGTGACAGTCAATGAATTAATCACTACACACGTGAAGAGGGCTTTTCTGATCTTTTGTAATGAACTTTCCATTTGAGTAGAATATATACTAGACGCACACAATTGAATAATTTCTTAGGCCAATGAAGCTGGGCGATGATATATATTGCAGCGCGTACTCTAGCTGGCTGCCCATAAATAAGTTCAAACGAGAGCTTTTTGGGAGCACTTTTACGCAATAAGAGCACTTTATATTCCATCAGGCATCATTCCTCACAACATAATTATATGATGTATCTTCACGATAAGGACGTTTCGAATATATATGAAAAATAAAACCCTCGTTTCTTTTTTTGGCTTTAAAGGAGGAGGAGGATAAACTAAAAATCAAGGGAAAGCGGAGATGAAGGGCTGTTTAAAATTATTTTTATTTTATTATTTTTTATTTTATTATTATGAGAATTGATATTTTGTAAAATATGTTTTGAAAATAAAAAATAATAAAAATGAATGTTTTAATTTTCTCACCTTTATTTGTTCTTCAAACTAATAATTTCATAACACTGAAAAGATATTTTTATTTTTCTGTTTTTTAAAATAATATTTCATTTTTTATTTTTTTTAAATATTTTTAAAAAACACATTGCCAAATAATTTTTTTATTATCTTGTTTTCTATTTTTAGAATAAATTGCCTAACAGTCCCGAAAATTTGGCCAGTGGTGACATTGGCAAGTTATTATAAGGATGACATGACTTTTATGATTAGAATCACTATAATATATAGCTCCACTAGATGTCTGTAAAATCAACTTATTTGAACCACAATGATGTGGCTTGGTGGTTCCTCACCTAGTCCCTTCACTAAGTTGGAGGGATTCAATTGACCAGCCACTTTACCTTTAATTGGGAGGATCCAGTGGCATCTGAATTAGTTTGGGATCACTGATATGCTTGAAAAATGGTTTGCCTTAGGATATTGGATGTTCTAAGTAAAAAAAAAAAAAAGATTAACTTATTGGGGATTGTGGATCATTCTCTCCACTTGTTCTGAAGCTTCTCTCCTTTTCAATAATGCTACTAATACTATTTCATTACGCTCCCCTATCATAATATAAGTTATTTTTTTGAAAAATTTTCTTAATCCCAAATACAGGACATTAGGTAGATATTATATAGTTTTTTTAATTACACTTTGCTTTATCAGTAATTAATGAGAATATTTTGAATATGTTGAATGTTTTATTTATTACACTTAAAGGTTAAATTGAAAATATGTGAAAAAATTTTAAAATTAAGATTTTAAATAATTTTTTATAAGTATAAATAAGTTAACAATAACTTATACTTCTTATGTTTCTTATTTTTAGAGAAACTATCACTTTTTACTTGTATTTTTTTATAAGTAAAATCATCAATTTTAACAAGTATTTATTACACATTTCTTAAATCACCTCTTATAATTTACATTAACTTAAAATAATTAATACATGCTTATATTAATTAACACAGGCATTTTAGTTCACTTTTTTATTTTTAAATATAATTATTGTAGTTAACCAACTCTCTTACATTGTGTAATATAATTTTTTTTCTTGCACTCTCTCTGTTTTTTATTGTTAAAGAAACTATCACTTTTGACTTATTTTTTTTTATAAACAAAATTACTCATTTCAATAAATATTTATTACATATTTTCTAAATCATCACTCATAATTTACAACAATGAAAAACAATTAAATGACCAATGCATGCTTATATTGATTAACAGGAATATTTTAGTCCATTATTTTATTTTCAAATACAATTATTATAATTAATCGACTTTCTTAAATTGCATAATATAGTTTTTTTATTATATATAAAAATAGAGGGAGTATTATGGTTAGGAGGAAGTATGGTATAAGCCTCTCAAACTCAAAAGCTAGATTATTTAACTATCACCAATTATGTCCCTAATTTTGTGTCTAATCAACTTTAATGCTCAGTTACATATGTTCATCGTAACATATAGCGTGGTTAATAATTAGGCGCTTAAAATATCTAAAATGTCTCAACACAAAGTGTATGCTAATTATCCTAATTAAGTCACGTCAATCAAATGATTTCGTGAGAATTAACAATGAGCTTTGTGATTTTTTTTTTACTAAAATAAAACCTAGGTAAACATTATTATTAATTTTTTCAATAACTTGACATGATTTTTTTTTATAACTCTACTACGTGATTATTTTTCTCCGATTTACTCTCACGTAACATGAATTTAAATATTTTTACTTAATTGTAGTCATTAAAAATAGAATAAACTAAACTTGTCCGTAGCAGATGTTCAGATTAAATGTTCTTTCCACCTCGTTTGAAAATTCACAACCGCTTCGACGATGGAAAAAATATTAAAGTAGACATTTTCTGGGGCAATTGGTGAGCTACAATTGAAGAATTTAACGCGAAATAAAAACGATAAAAGTGTAAAAACATCTTTTGACAAATATCTCAACTGTGGAAGAAGAGTTTGCTTTTATTTTACCAATAATGGAAGGGGGAAAAAAATAGTAGATTGAAGCATGCCATGAAATATTTGCGCTAAAACATTAAATGAACTTTGGATAATCACTTGGGATACGTTCATGCATATATGTATAATCAGGTATTGAAAATGACTATCGGCTTGTCCATTACCAATGCTTAATACATGCCTGCTTTCATGCATTAATTTAGCGAGAGCTTGGCATTAGACATAAAAATAATCAATTGATAACGTGATTGAAGATATAAATAATAATATGCTCAAGTTTAATGACAAAAACATATGATTAGATGCAGGGTTTGTTCAAATTTGTCCGATGAATTGAAATAATGCTGCCATGCCTTAGTTATTAGTCTAAAAACTTGTTGGCTTTATGGAACAGGCTACGCTGGACACCAGATTTCCTCTGCCTATCGTCCCACTATTCCTCCAATTCCCAACTGTGTCCACTACATATTTTTTCTTCTATTATTATTGTTGTTGTTATTGTTATTTTCGGGTCAATAAAAATCGCTTTGGCTATGCGCAGTGATGCTCAGGTAAAGATCTTTCTTCTTTCTTCCTAATCCTGAAATGCACTTCCTTATTGGGGAACCATTTAAAAATTAAATCCCTTCTATTAATGATAGAGCTCATCCAAGCCATAACAAGGAACAAAAACGAGCTTTGACATGTGGATACTACTTTTCTATTTCCATTCAAACACACACCGTCGAATTTGTGGACGATGGCAGTCACTTTAGGCACATGCATTTGTCGTCATTGTACTTGTTTATAGCTATGTTTTCTTTAAAAAAAAAAACAATCTAATTCATCAGATTAAGTACGTTAAATTAGTCGCTAAAGATAAGATGAGCGTGGCTAGCTTAACATGCTAAGAAGCCTTGGTCCACGCTACAGGGGACCGAACGAAACGGCCTAACCCATGCATGTGATCTGGGTTGAACAGTGGCTCCAGCAACGAGGACCGAGAAATCTGCGTGTGTGGAATGTGGATGATGCAGGGAGATCTCTCAATCTCAAGAGCTTCGTAATTATAGTATTACTTTTAAGCATTGTCATCATCAATTATGAGTGGCTTAAAAATGAAGTCATGCCGAACAGGACACAAGGGAAGGCAGTGAAAGCATCCGCAAGCGAGTACTCATCCCAAAGACAGATTCTCTCCTGCCCATCAAAACTCATGGCAATATGGTAAGTATCTCAGACATCAAAGCCTACAAAAATATATAATATGATGGCATGTTTATTGTTCAGTATTTCCTCTATCTTAAATTATAAGATAACACTAAAGAAATGTTATTATTCCAAAATATAATATAATTTGATAATAATAAAGTTTTATTAATGATGCTTCTACAATATTGCTCTTCAAGTGGAGAAAGAACCGAAATGATAATCCCTCTCGTATAAAATATAAGCATTTCCCTTCAACTAATCTTAAATCAAAATATAAGCAACTTAATACATGTAAAAAAAATTTCACAATTTACCTCTTATATTTAATAACATAGATATTTTTGTAAATGTATTTCTTAGGTCGCTTTGGTTACTAGAATCAAATGGAATGAAATTAATTAAAAAAATCAAGCCAAAAGTGAAATAAAAATGCCCTTCCTCCTATGGTAAGCATAATAAAACTTAATAATATATGCTATAAATATAGAAATTATCATACCTTCTAAAAATGTCATGAATTATAATTTTCAACCTTGTGAATTAAGTTACCCCTTTCCTTTTTCAATGTACTCACATATTTATTTGATCATCTTATTTTTACCTTTATTTTTTCAATCTATTTAATTCCATTCCATTCCTTTCAACTAAGCAAATGTGACCTTGCTAATCATAGGGTATGTTGATAATTGAGACTAGGGGTTAAAAGAAAAAATAATATATATTTTGATAGGAATGAATAATTTATTGGCTTTTGGATGTTTTTCTTTCAAAAATTTCTTATAATTTGGATTGGAGCTAGGAAGTATCATAGTGTATTGACTAATTGTGTAAAGGTATTTTTAAAATTATGTAGTTTTTTTTTGAAAAAAAAATCTATAAAGTGTTATTATTGTGTTTTGTTATTATATATAATCTTGTCTCAATTTGTTTTATAATTTGTGACAAAAGGAGTAGTTTGAAACAAGAGGAAAAGCAAGTAAAAGAGAGACCTAAAGAAATGACCTATAAAAAGATTCCACTAGCTGGATCCATGTAATTTATGTCACATAATTAGAGATAGGAAACAAACAAGCTTGACTCATATAGGCTTGACCCTTAAAGGCTCAAGCTTATAAACTCAGTTATATCAAAATTTGTCATTTTTTTTAAAACTCAACCCATATTTAAATGGCCCAAAGCCAATTTTCATTTTTTCCAATTTTTAAAAAGTTCAATTATAATATTTTTATATTTTTTTAAAAATATAAGTTATAATGTTCAAAAATTAAAAATAAATCATACATATATATTCTAAAGTTTAAATTCAATTTAAAAATTAAAAAATATTTTATTTTTTATGAAAAAATAAAATAGACATAAAAGGGCCACTTGAGCTTAAACCCATTTTTTCAAAGTTTATTAGGGTTGAGTTTTAAAACTCAATTTTTTTAAAAAAATGTTATTTTTTAGGTCCAAACCCTTATAAAAAAGGTTTAGATGAGTGACTTATTAGGCTCAATCTTTACTCTTGACTCTACGCATGGTACTACTTGATTGCTTGATTTTGTGATTAGGATCAGAAGGATTTTTAGTTCTACCCTAAATTTAAATGGACACATAAGGAAGAGTACTTGACTAGATAGGGTTGTTAAGGAAGTCAAGCCCCTTGAACCCATGTCATGCAGGGAGGACAATGAAAGGGAAAAAAAAATAGACATAAAATTGAGATTGAAGGGTGACTACAACCACAAAAAATTTTGTCCTTTTTACTCCTAAAAAACAAAGAGAAAATATTTGTGCAAAGTTACAAGCCTCCATGGACCTTCAGATTAGTGTGCGAAACTTAAATATAGATCCAAAAGTAGAATAATAACTCAGTCTAGTCGTGAGATGAAAAATAAAATTTTCTCCAAGAAAGCCCAAATAGTGGAATTTCTAAGGGAAAATGACATTTAGAGACCTCACAAAAACATTAATGACAATTATAAATTTTAAATTATTAAAATCTCACTAATAGATACCGAGGAAGCCCAATAGTGGAATTTCTAAGGGAAAATGACCTTTAGAAACCCCATAAAAATATTAATGATAATCACAAATCTTAAATTACTGAAATCTCACTAACAAATGCTTGCAATTTAAAAATATGAATAGTTAGATAGGAAATCAACAAAGTATACTTGAAATTATTTATAATATTAGTTAAAAATTTATTAGAATCAGTTATGTATTTTTTTTTACTATTAATATATGGATAAACCACTTAAAAATTAAAAAAATATATTTAAAATTATTTGTAATATTAGTTGAAAATTTACAAGAGCTAGCTATGAATCACAAGCAATCATTTGTGATTTTTTTATTGTTAATATATACATAAATCACTTAGAAAATATACAAAATATACTTAAGATTGTTTGTAATGTCAATTGAGAATTTACAAGAATTGGTTGTAAATCCCAAACCAATCATTTGAGATTTTTTACTATCCTTTGAAAATCAACAAAATGATACTTGAAAATCTTTGTAGTTTTAGTTGAAAATTAAAAAAAAAATCTTTGTAAATTTTAAGTTAATTAACAAAAGATAATTTATGGTAAGTAATAATTTTGAGTTGTTATTGAGATTTCGATAATTTAAAGTTTGTAGTTATCATTAATATTTTTATAGAGTTCCTAATTGTTATTTTCTTGATTCCTCCTAATATATAAATATCCCCGGCTACCACAAAGTTAAGACCAAGCCGAGCATACATTTTAACTGTGATTCACAGACATAACATTCACTGCTTGACGTCTAATTTACATTAATTGTCGTCCTATACCCATTCACGTATATGTAAATAGTTTAGCTCCAGTTCCTTGTCATATACTGTAATTATATCAGGGAAA
Source organism: Prosopis cineraria (assembly GCF_029017545.1). NCBI lineage: Eukaryota > Viridiplantae > Streptophyta > Magnoliopsida > Fabales > Fabaceae > Prosopis > Prosopis cineraria. The sequence continues at coordinate 5,490,368 of NW_026555346.1, forward strand.
ATGACAATTGGGGATTCCAAAATAATATTAATAATAATTACAAAATTGAATCATTAAAATTTAAATAATAGACCATAATCCTTACTTACAAGAAATTATCTTTTATTGGTTGGCTTGAAATTCACAATGAATTTTAATAAATTCATAATTAATGCTATAAAGATTCACAACTATGTTTGTTAATTCTCAAGAATATTTAGTAAATTTTTGAAGCAATTTATCTATATATTGATAGCAGAAAAGTCCTAAGTAATTAGTTTGTAATTCACAATTAACTCTTATAAATTTTCAATTAACATTACAAATAACTCTTAAGTATATTTAATTGATTTTTCAAATAGTTTATTTGTATATTAATAACAAAAAATTGAGATTCACAATTGAATTTCATAAATTCTCAATTAATATTATAAATAATTTTAAGTGTATTTAGTAAATTTTCTGACAGAATATTTACATTTTTAATTATAAGTAAAAATTATGGTTTGTTATTGAGATTTTAATAATATAAGATATATCATTATCATTAATATTCTTAGTCATTTTTCCATTATATTATTCTGAAGCTCTTGGGCAAAGAAATATTAAGGGAAAATTAATATTTGAGTCATAAATTTTAATTATCCAATGGCCCCGCAAAATGGATAAATAGTTTTGAAGTTCCAAGACACTTTGGTGTAAATATCTTTTATTGTCTGATTACTGTATTATCCATGATTTGAAAAAAAAAAATTACGTCATAACCCATTCCCACAAGAAAACTTGGCAGCGTTTAATAACAACATTGCAACGGTCAATCAATGAGAACTGCTTCGTTTTCCTTTTTTTAGATAACGTGAAATATAGTAATTAGACCAGGAAAAAAAAAATCACACCAAGATTTCTTGGCATTTTAGAACTATTTTTTTTTATTTTGTGGGACCTTTGGGTAATTGAAACGTAGGGTTCAATAGTGATTTCCCCAAATACTAATAATCCACAACCTCGACTTCTCTTTAGTTCTCATGGAATAATGGGTCATAAAATTTACATGAAAGAGCTACACTTAACATGGAATGAAACGGCATAAAGAAGCTGAGGAAAAAAGAAGGACGAGAGCTGGTTCATAGAAAGAACCATGGAGCAGCTGTCTGAGAGAATTAAATTTAAAACAACAATAACTCATTCAGCAACTTAAATTGCGAGACAAAAGATGCTCTCTAGCATACTCATATAATAAAAACCAACCCCAACAAGTTTCTGCTAACCGTTGCTTCCTTGCATTTGGGCCATGTGTTCGACCAAACAAGCCCTTTTCCCACTTCTAAACGCAAGAGCCATAAATTATGTGAGCGAGGGAGGGAGGGGTAGTTGAAGCTATAACTTCTGACTGATGACTTCTGAGGTCAGTTAATATTGAAGCAACCAGCTTTAAAAACCATTCCCTTTGTAGATTTCTACATAGAGACTTCAAGCCATTTTGCTCTTCATTCCATCTCTCACCCTCATTTTCAGCTTCTCAAGCTGCATCTCTCCAAGCATTTCTTTGAAACTTTGCTTCTCCAATATGGCGTCTCAAATCTTTCCCATCTTTGGTTTTCTCACTGTGAGCTTCCCTTTTCTTTAATTAGTGATCAACGCGTTTATATTTTCCTCTTGCGTGAATCTGTCCTTGACTTGTTTGTGTGTGGAAATTATGCATGCAGCTTGCGATGGTGGCAACTCAAGCTGCTCTGACTCCTGAACTCTACTGGTTGTCCAAGCTTCCCACTACGCCAATGCCAAAGGCTATCACCAATCTCCTGCATCCTGGTTTGTTTGCTTTTGTGTGTTTGCATGTGTGTGTTCAAGGGCACCCTTTTGCAAATTTAATAATCACATTGATACGTTACTTTCAAGTGCTTTCAAAATCTTATCATTATCAACAACTGAGAGTAATCAAAAACACGGGTAAAGCCAGGATTTGGTTATGAAAGAGATCGAGACTAAAAAGCATATATAGATAAAAGTTTGTATGCATTTTTAAAGGTGAAATGGAAAACTTGGGATCATGGCACTTCCCAGTCTTCCCTCCCTCTGCCATTGATTGGGAACAAACTAGATTTGAATATACATGGTATTTTGCTGCTCAGTCCCTATGCATATTTCATTCTAATAGAATAAGTGTGGTACATGTTACTTTAATTGCTTTCAAGCTCTAAAATTATCAACGAAGGAGGACTAATTTGCTGAAGAGCATACATGGAAGGGACTCCTAAATCCTAGTTGATGTACGGAGATAGAAAATGAGAAGAAAATGTAACTGAGAGTTAAATATCTAAATTTATCTGTTAATTAAGCAAAGTTGGGTATATTTGCAGAGTGGAAGGAAGACAAAAGCACCTCAGTGGATGTAGGGAATGGTGGAGTAAACGTTGATACAGGAAAGTCAGGAGCAGGTGGTGGCACCAATGTGGATGTTGGTAAAGGAGGGGTTGCTGTGAATGCAGGACACAAGGGAAAGCCTGTCTATGTTAATGTTGGGCAGCCATTTCAGTACCTTTATGCTGCCACTGAGACTCAGTTGCATCATGATCCAAACGCAGCCTTGTTCTTCATGGAGAAGGACATGTATCCTGGCAAAGAACTGAACTTGCATTTCACCAAGACCACACAAAATGCCATCAAATTCTTGCCCCAACAAGTTTCTAAGAGAATACCCTTTTCATCAAGCAAAATCCCAGAAATATTCACCAAGCTCTCTGTCAAACCTGGGTCCCTGAAGGCTCTGACCATGAAGAATACCATAAAGGAGTGTGAAGTGCCAGGGATTAGAGCTGAGGAAAAGTACTGTGCCACTTCCCTGGAATCCATGGTAGAATTCACAACTTCAAAGCTTGGGAAGAACCTGTGGGCCCTTTCTACAGAGGTTGATGAGAAGGAGACCCACATGCAGAAATACATAATGACAGTTGGAGCGAGGAAGATGAGAGGGCCGAAAGCCATTGTGTGCCATTTAACCAAGTACCCATATGCTGTCTTTTACTGTCACAAAACGGAAGCCACAAGAGCTTATTATGTGCCTCTTGAGAGTGAAGATGGGGGAAGCAAAGTGAAAGCAGTAGCAATCTGCCACACAGACACATCACAGTGGAATCCAAAGCATTTGGCCTTCCAAGTGCTAAAGGTGAAGCCAGGAACTGCTCCAGTTTGCCACTTCCTTCCTGAGGATCATCTAGTGTGGATTCCCAAGTAGATCATGTAAGATGGGACATCCATGAATAACTAGGCGATTGTGGAAACATCAACTCTACAACTCAATCCTTTTACTTGGCTTTATGTCGTTTACCTTTACGCATATTTAGCAGTCTTGTGTATCGTTAGTTTGTAATTGTCATGTATCACATGTGAAATTCTGAATGCTAAGTCTTTGCTTCTCTTACCTTCGAGAATATGATCATTTACATGACTTGGATGAATATCCAATGGAAACTTTCGAGAGTTAAAATCAACGCAGGAAGAAAGTCACTGTTTGCATATCTGGAACTGGAATACCTCTTCGAAATCATCTTGGATCGAATAAATTCATTGATCAATAAATGGCGTCAAATTGGTTCGTTTAGTTAAAAAAGCTGATCAATTAGACGCGACTAGCATTGAGCTCTCAAAATGGGTTAAAAAAAAAAAAGAATCCTTGAAATTGTTAAATAAAGAAGCATCTAAAAATTAGTTTTTTTTTAATTTTAAATATCACTTTACAACATACTCCCTCCATTTTTATTTATACGAAAAATTATCATTTAATCTATTTTTTTATATAAGCAAAATTATATTTTTTGATAACTATTTATTATAAATTTTTTAAATTAACCCTTATAATTTCATCATTTACAATTATAAAAAATAATTAATAAAGACTTGATTAACATAATTAATAAAAGATATTTTAATTCAATTCTTTTATTTTCAAACACAATCAATATAGTTAATCAATTTTTTAAATATATTTTTTTTTCTCACAAATAGAAAGAAGGAATTACTAATTTAACTGTAAAGTAGTTTCCGTTATTATATTTCATAACAGGATTCAATTCTGGTTAAATTACTTAAATCTCGTCTTGTTAATCTGGTTGGAAATTGAAATTTCAATCTACTAGCCTTGAGGTTATATTGCTCTTCGGTCTTGCTACGCAGCTCGTCCGAGATAAAAAGGGGGAAAAAACAAAGCCTTGTTATTTGTTATTTGATTTAAACATAAAACCAAAGGCCTACTTTTCTCCAAAGAGAAATGATTGTGCTCCAGCAAGAGAACAAAAAATTTCGAAACAAATTTAATCGATCAAATATGACAACGGATCAAGGAATAATGATTTTAACTTTTCAAAACGTGTTATTCCATTTACATTACCTTTGACTATGAACTCTACAATATTTTAATTTTTCTATAAAAAAACAATGAATTGAAGCCTCATAGCTGTATTGCCGCGTGCTGAGCATTGAAGCTCATCTTGCTACTTTATTAATCTTTTCTTTGATTTTGTATCAGAGGCTAAAAAATTACTCACTGTAACTTAAATGACCGCAGCAATGTTCTTGACTTCTTTCCTGCCGCTAGAAACAACAATCTTCTCATAATTTCCCGCCCTTCAGAGTCTCACTTGCAAATCTAAGCGGCTGCATTGCTCAACATGTTAAGAATTTTCCTGATGTCCTGAAGAACAACCTAGTCAGTGCCATAATCCCAGTCTTTGAACTTAATCAGGTCTCAAAGGCTCCAAAGATCCCCATGTTCTCCCAACCATGAGTTTAACGGGCAGAGGAACTGCAAATTATATATCGATAACAGTAAATTTCATATGAACGGAGAAATTCAAACTTTTTTACCCAACCTTTCCCAACAAATAAATGAATGAATAACAAAACTGAATACAAACCAAGAAGTGAGACAGCATTCTCCATGCTAGTCTTCAACAGCAGGGCAGCTTCCTTTATTACAGAGGGATCAACTTCGAGCACCAATTCATCATGAACCTGAATAACAGTCACTTAGAAAATGACAAACAAACAGATAAAAGTAGAGGGGGCAAAATCATGGCTGTCAGAATTGGTAATTCGACAGGTTCGACTGGGAACCGGCCTATTGTCCAGTTCAGGCAACCATCAGAACTGGAAAAGGACAGTGGAAAACCGGTGAAGAACCACTTATTCAATTTTTTCTTTGAAAATCCCAATAACCTAAAAATATGTTGTTTTGTATTTTTATTTGTCTTATGGTTAGTTTTTTTTTTTTTTTATTATAGATATGAAGATATATGATGATGATTCCTTGGTGATTTTATCTAAAAATGGAAGCTTGTGTTGGTTTAGTCACATCAATTAATGTGGCAAAATCCTTTAAAAGTTACCTGCAACAGAATGCGACACCGATCTCTGAGCACATGAAAGTTGGTAGACAATGAAGAACTTGAGCATGGGCTATCAATGCCATCGACAATAACAGAGTAGATTCTTAACATTGCGATCTTAATTATGTCAGCAGCGGATCCCTGGGGCAAAACACGACATCATCATCATCCACACTAGCAAGCTCTGAAGGAAAAGAATGCTTACCCTGGTAGGAAAACACAAGTTATACCTGACAAATGGAATTCACAGCTTGCCTCTGAGCCTTTGATTTTTCTTTAGTGCAGCCAAATTTTATTTTAGACAAAAATCGTTTTCTTCCTTTGAGAGTCTCCACATATCTGGGTCATGCATTTACAAGTTGTTAGTAAAAATGTGGTCCAAAAGTAAAATGACTTTAGCAAGAATGCATGGATTACCAAAAAAAAAAAACAAAACTAGTTTTTTATATCGAGATGTAGAGGCAACAAACAAGAAACACCAGATACCAATAAGATATTATAAATTACATCACTTTAATAATAAAAAACCATATAGTATAGGAATAAAACCAATGACCATTTCTTTGCTCAATGAACATTCAAAATGACTTGTATATAGAAACAAAAAAAATGGTCACAACAATTAAATAATATAATTGTTTAAACTAGACAGTATTCAATGCTTATAACATAATCACTCTATTAATGCTAGAGGGAGTAAACATGTCAGTCATGATATGCACAATTAAACCAAGGTGTCCAGACCCTTTGCCACGACAAGATGCAACAGCTTCTTGAAGCCAAGAAGCAACGCCAGGAAAAGAGCTTTTGAAGTTTTTAATCTTTTCATCAGCTTCATCTGGAGAGCAATCCAGTTGCTCTGCAAGGCTATTGGCACCCATACCATAAAGAATGCCATACACCATCCTTTTGGTCTGATCTCTTTCAGGGGGGCCCACAGAATCCTCAGAACACCCAATCCATCTAGCTGCTATCATTGTAAAGACGTCACCATGAGGTTTACTAAGAAGTTCAATGAGTGAAGAGTCTTTTGAGAAGTGAGCCATCAACCTCAATTCTACTTGAGAATAATCAGCTGTTAACAGCAACCAATCTTCCTGCAATAAATAAATCAATAAATAGAAAAGTTAGGGAGAGAAAATGAACCAGACAGCTAAAACTATGTTTGGCAGTATTGGAGTAAAGGGAAGCTAAGAGAGGTGAAAGTGGGAGGAGAAAATTTCTTTGCCTTTTTGTGACTTGAGAAAGGCAGTGGAAATGAAATAATGGATGGGAAGAGCTATGAATTTTACAACAGTTTAGATATGCTTTAGAAATTTAAAATAGTAAAACAATAAACTAAAAGTTGATGGTGACCAACAATGGCATATTGTAACTTGAGTGGTGACGGTGGGGTTAATTATCAGTTGATGCTACACGTTAGAAAGGAAAGAGTATGACATTAAATTAGTGATGGAAAAGCAAAGATTTATGTTAGGCGTAGAAGACTTTAGAGAATTTTATTTTATGCCTCAGTAATTATTTATAAGGTTCTTTTTTATATTTTTTTAAATTTCAAATTTAAACTAGAGTAGTTTTAACTGCGCAGATGCACACAAATGAAATTTTTTTAAAAAATTATATAGCTAGAAATAAAAAAAATATAGTACAAAACATAGAATAAATTATTATATACGATGAAACAGAAAACAACAAAAGTGTATCTTACTTATATGATGTATAAGATTAGAGGTTATAAGGACAGGATAGTAGATAGATTGAAAATTTCAGATAATTTTGAATTTAAAATGAAAAGCATTTTTGGGAAGATAAGAGAAAGAAGAAAATGATACATATAATGTTTGGGAGAAAGTAAAAAGATATTATAAAAAATTAACACACATATAATATACTATGTAAGGACATTTGGGAAGAATGTCTGAGGTGATGAGAAATTTATCAAAGATTGAAACTAGTAAGGAAAGGAGGGTAAAGGTCAATGTCCAAAAAAAGTTAAAATGAAGAAAAGAACTGCTAATGATGTGACATAAAACAGTTGCTCATTATCCTAATTTTATACTCTCCCCATACAAAAATATAAGGCATTTTTAAAAAGTTGAATATTTAAAAATATAAAACATTTTTAGTGTTTCAAAGTATAATTATTGCTTCTTTTTCAAAAGTGCTTCTAATGAATAAATCATTTAATATTTATTATAGAGTGAAACACCCTATTAAATAGAGGTAAATATGAAAAAATAGTGTTAGTTTGAAAAAATATAACAATTTTTTTAGAGGGTAAAATTCAGTTAAAATGCCTTACATTTTTTAATGGAGAGAGTATATGTTATTTAGTTTTAGTTTTAGTTTTAGTTTAATTTTAATATTGATATGATCAGGTTATTTAGACTTATATTATAATCATTAATTTTTTTTTTGGTAGAATATTATAATCATTATTTTATTTACTATATTCAGGGCTCTATTAAGGGTTTGGTCATTGCAAGGCTATTGCTTACTAAATCATATTAGATTGTAGCCCATGTTTTGCAGAAAATAAAAAAGTTAGTGCAACTTCCTATAAATTAATATATTAATATATTACTACTGATAGTGGTGATTTGAGACTTCTGCCATCACACGTCTCTCTCCCAAGTTCTCTCTTCCCCATCCATCTCTCTACTAGGGGTGTTCACGGGACGGGACGGGACCGGGACACCCCCATCCCGTGTCCCGTCCCGAGAAAAAGATCGGGACTGAATTTTAGTCCCGTGTCCCGTCCCGTCCCGAAAGTCGTCCCGTCCCGTTAAGAGTCGGGACGGGACCGGGACAAGATCGGGACGTCCCGCCGTCCCGATAAATGAAATAATATCGAAAAAAGAAGATCTGGATAATAACATTCATTAAAATTTTAAATCATATAATTTATTAAGTTTAAAATCAAAACAACACAAGTACATAAATAATAATAATTTAAAATCAATTATTGAATTATATTAATCATAACTACACATTATAATAATAAACACAAATGATCTTTACACTATAAGATTAGTAACAACAGACAAGTCAAACATAATATCAAATCATTGTTATTCTACTTTAGTGAAGATGTACTAAGCTAATTACTCTTCTAAAAATAAGCAAAAAATACGTTGTAAATAAAAGTTATTAAATAGATATATATAAAATAAATTATAGTAATATAATTAATATATTATAAAAAAAGATATCGCCATGTTTACTCCATGCCATTAAAATTATCAATATAAAAAAACTTTAGTTTTAAATAAGAATTGTAAGTATTAAAATTATAATTGATATAATTAATATAAGTATAAATTATATTAATATAATTAATATATTTAAAATAAAAAATAATATATATAATATTCGGGACGGGACGGGACGTCCCGATGGTAATCCCGTGTCCCGTCCCGTCCCGAACCTCTTTCCTGTCCCGTCCCGTAAAGTCCCGTCCCGATTAGTTTCAGGCCGGGACAAGACCCGTCCCGATATGATCGGGACGATACCGGGCCAATCGGGACGGGTTCGGACTGAACACCCCTACTCTCTACCTCTTCCTTGTTCTCCCTCTTTCTCCTTCTCTCTCCCCCTCCTACCCTTTGTCCAACATCAATTAGTTTCACGGAACTATTAAGAAAATAGCCAATACAGATAGTTCTGTCATGGTTTAGAAGAGTCATTCTACATAATCAATAAAAAAAATCCATTTTTTCATGTATATGCACACCTCTCTATCCCTCTTCCTTTTTCAAGCCAGGGTACCCTTTATTTCAATCCCAGACATGAGAGAGCAAAGCTGGATAGTAACAAGAAATAATCATGGAAGAGAAGCTAACTCTGTGCAACCCAAGTATATTTTTCCCCTCCAAGAAATTCTTGAAACTATGGAAACAAGACAAGTCGTCAAAGTTCATATACCCTCACATTCTATGCTTGTCAACATGCCAAGCCTCTTTGTATGAGAAGAAAATTTTGTTCAGAAGTGAAGACTGAGAAGGAAATAAAGGGTACTGCTGAAATTTCATAGTTATAATCAAAAGAACCAGTTGCCTTCCCTTTTTTAAAGGGGCACAGATAGGGATTGAGCCTCCTTTGATGCATTTGTCGTCCTCGTCTCACTATAAATATTAATTCTTTCTCACTACTTCTAAATGTCAGTAAAGTTACATCTTATGTCAATCAGTATGGATTCATTAATTTACTGAACATGCGGTGTAAACCTGAACATTTTTCTACCATTTTAAATATCACTAACACATAAAGTGAATACAGACTTTAAACTTTATCGGATTTTCTGTTAAGCAATAAGTGTGCCTTTGGGATTGGTATTAAATTTCTGATTTTACACATAATAACTTCACAAAAAATTAATTTTAGAGTATTCAGTCCAGATTCATACTTGTGCGATATCTAATAATATCGCTAATGTTTTCGTCTATTCAGGCATTATTGTTTCTAAATCGAGAGAATTCACCAGTAGAAGGGATAAGAATCAGCTTTTTAGTGTTCCCGAAACAATGAGAGGAAGTGGAGGAGAAAAAGAAGAATCAATTCTGTTGATTTAGAAGGGATGATAGGCCGCCAAGAGACTACCCTAGTTAATGTACGGAGAAGGCAAACTCGGAAAAAAAAAAATCCAAGGTACCAGTTAAAAAAACCCACCTGAGTAGGGATAAAGAAATCACGAGCATTAACAACATAGTGACGATCATCAGCATCACCACCATTTTTATCCTCTTCCACATCGAATTCCACCTCATGTTCAACGCACTGCATAACTCAACAAGAACAGTATATAATATTAAACCTTACTAACAACTGGGGAAAACAATAAAAGAACAAAAGCATGCAGTTAATTTAGAGTTCAAACCTGAAGATTAGGTTCCTCCATCGACAGCCGACCAGTTGCTGTGGATGTCTGGAGCCAATGACCATGCAATGTATACTTCTGTGTGCTCACAGACAGCCTAGCCAGTGAGCATATGGACCCCAGAGTAGAGTTTAAGAGCTTTGCCAACATGCGATACTCTTTTATGACTGGAACAATGGGATGCTCATGCCTGAAAGATAATCTGACTGCCTAAGAACAAATTCCAAATAAATAGTACAAAGGATATTTCCTACATGTTACATGCAATGACAATCGGAATACAGATAAAAATTTTGAGAGGTTCCTAATAAAGATGCACAGATTCAAGCACCTTCTAGCACTGTATGAGTAAATACAGAAGCATCTTTGCTCCCAATTCCAATATTCTAAGATGTATTCTAAATATAGAAATAATACTCTTGAACTACTAATTTGAACATTGAGTTCTGCTATTGTGGCTTTTGATACTCATCACCTGAGCTGGCTTCCTACGGAGAAGAAAAACTAAGGCTTGGCGTGATCATTGCCAAATACCAGATCACACTAGAGATGCTTGATGGAAAATCCATGGTAAACCAGCAAACCAGAAGACAGTCAAAAGATGAGATCCATGACTTAACAATGGCCAATGAGGAAAAGCCTCAATGTGACGATCTGAGACTAAAACTTTTACCAAGACAATAGGAGTTGTTATGGAAATAAAGACTGAAACACCCCGGGGAAGATTGTTGGTTCTAGTTCTTTTGCTTAAGAAAGATTTTGGCTTGGGAAAGAAAATTGCTGGTTCAAGTTGGAACCCCTTCATCTCAATGTTCTGTTCCCTCCATGTGATGCACATGGACATTTGATACCTGTAAGTTAAATGTTTTATTTCCTGTTTTGTTTCCTTATTATAGTTATTGTAACCAGGTTTTTATTTCTGTTATTTATGATGTCTGACCATGTCATTCATTGTGGACTGTCAACATCCATTTTCCTTCTTTAGACTCATGGATTTCGCTGCCTCTAGGCTTTATTAGCTGATTTTCAGTAGCTGAATGCCAAGATTATGCCCTAGGCTTCTCTTCATATTTTCACGACTACCTTGTGAAGGGTCTTCAGTAAGATGACTATCGTTATGGACTACGAATTATGAGACACAAAACGATAAGAAAACTTGTTTAAATGTGCACCTTAGTGCGTCCAAACAATGCTTGTCAGTACTCAAATGTTGCTTTCCTTTATTGCTCCCAGTAGGTATGGGCAGCTCAAGTGTCCATATAGTACATTTGCGATATCTGCTGGCATATGCAATGAAGTCTTCCCAGCCAGCTTATAAGCTTCTTTCTCAAGATGCCTCAGTCTCTTGCCAACAATTTACGAGCCTGGATGCATCTCTCCAAGTCAACACCAATTCCGCAGCACTCCATATCAGCAAGAACATGTACCTGATAAACAAGGGCAGTTGATAAAGTACCATCACATATCTCACACATGCAACCATTTAAGAGAACTAAGTATAAAAAAATAAACAAACAAGGAAACTTTTAAGTAGACTTCGTAGGGTAGGGAAACAAATTAAATAAAACTGAAGTAGATACAACAGAAATTGTGTTTTCGTTAAAGGCAATGAAATTATGATATGTTGCCCAGTTCACAAGTTAAAAAGTGATAATAATTCATCAAAGTTAGAAATGCATTCAACTATGATAGACAATAAATTGGACATGTATGGACAAGATGTTTCCAGAGCATCCATGTTCAAGCAGTGTCCTAGGTAACTTGAAAATTGTTCGACATTATATTTTACTTTCACCAGTATAGACATGCAACAAATGCAAGAAATGGTGTGTCCTAAGAGTATCACAGCCTCATGGACCCTCACCAAACGGGATTTCTATGCTCATAAGCACTCCAACAAAGTTCCTCAGAACAAGTAATTTCCATAGAACAGAACAAACGCTCGCATTTGTGCTGCCCGACGGCAGCACCCATTGTGTGCAGCTCTACGCCATCTGATCTTCCATCTTCCACTCCGGTTAGCTGCTGCAGCATCATCACTGGATAATCTTTCTTCACTTCCTGTTTTAGTTAACAAATATCAAAATTTTCTAAAGGCTTCACATTTCAAATGACAATATGGGTAAATTATTTGTCAACCACAGATCAAGGTAATCAAACCCACCAGAGTACATGCTGCATTGATAGGACCTCTCTGAGACATAGGTTATCCATTTTACCAATAGCCATATTTTCTGTAAAATTTGTTCTCTATACCATGAGGAAGACACCTGTCACGGGGCCCAGTATGATCATTGATTTCCATAACGTACCAGTGGCAGTAAGCTGTATCTTTGATAGATTTAGAAGTACCATTGGCCCACCCCTCATATTTTAGAGAGTCCTCAACTGGAACTAGAGACTTTTCAGTAGACATGCTACAACATCGCATTCCACTGCTTGATTTTTCTTCTGCCAGAACACCATTACAGGATGATTTTTTTTCTTTTCTTCTTCTCTCTTTTTCTAAAGGACCTTGATCAGAACTTTCCAAGTGGTCTGCATCTGAGAAGCTATTGTTAGTGTCAGCTCGATCACTTCCGGAGGAGGTGCCCCTGCTCCTTGCCTATTAGAGTCGAAGCAACAGGGGACAACATTGAGGGAGCAAACTGCGGGACATTATAGCCAAGTGATTTAAAGGCTGAAAAGGCAGCAACCCTTGCCTCTTCAGCTTTATCAAGAACAATCTTACGAGCACCATGCTTTATCTTCTTGGCTACACCAACTTGCACACGCCTTTGCACAGTACCTTCCAAAGGAATAAAATAAACTCTTTAGAATGAGAAAATATACATCAGTAACCAAATGGTTGGAAAGAAATAAAAAGATCCAAGCCAAGTAATAAAAAATCCAAAGAAGCTGCAAACAATCACACTATTAGTATTATTGAATTTAAAGAAAAGATTAAGAAGTAAAATGAAAGATAACTGCACATGAGGTATTGGACAATAGTCATAAAAAAACTAAAAGAAAACATTTGAACCATGTAAAATTACAATGCGTTTCTGATGGAACCCCAGTATATTCTAAAAAGATAAATTATGGTCACAGGGATGATCTAAACTGGAATATGGGATAATAGAAGAATTCAGAGTTGGGAAAGAGATATTCTGCCTCTCCATTTCATAAAAGATTTGTTTTGGTCCATGCTATTTTCCAAGTATGAGAAATTCAAAGGGTCTTGTCAATAATCAATGGCCTAGCAGCAGCTAGGAACAATAGTAGCATGAAAGTCATTGATCCAGTGATTTTTGTGCCATGTCTATCATTAATAATTTCAAGGGTTAAATGTCAACAATGTAAACTCAACGTTTACCAAAACAAGGACTTCATTCAACTACTATTATATTACCGTCTGAGCCCATGATGCAGATTCAAATAGTACTTTTACTATTTCAGGAATGGATGCTTCAGCAATTGCAAGAGGTGTGCGTAAACCTGCTTTATAAGAGGTGCTCTGGCTCGAGAACCCTGCAAATGGGACAAGAGTGACATGAAACTAATTCAAGTAAAATACAAGACAATAGTGGCAACAAAGCAGAAGTTATTTACGGGCTGTAGAGTCTGCAAAAATGTCAAAAGATGAGTTGAGTTACTTACCTTAACTATGGAATAGTGGTAAGCTCTACAATCTCTGCTCTGACTCCAAACGATACACGATTTTGAAACTTGGCAACCAAACCTTCAAGATCATGCCACCCAAGTCTCTCACAGAAAACAGAAACATAGATGCAAACCTTCCAGCATTCTCTTGCAAGGCTTGAACCATTCTCTGGCAACTTTGAAAGCTTCACAAACCTCACCCACAGGTGTTTCCTTCATGAAATAATTTTTTTTTATATAACTATAAGTTCAACTGCTAGAGACTACACCAGATGAAAAGAAATATAACTGATTGAGTAAAAGTCCCAACATCCAGACCAAAGCTAGGGGACATAATTAGAGAAAAATAATACAAATTGATGGAACGAAAAAGCATTTGAACCTAGAGAATCAAACACACCATTCTCTCTGGCAACTTTGAAAGCTTCACAACCCTCACCCACAGGTGTTTCCTTCATGAAATAATTTTTTTTTTATATAACTATAAGTTCAACTGCTAGAGACTACACCAGATGAAAAGAAAATATAACTGAATAGGTGAGTAAAAGTCCCAACATCCAGACAAAGGTCTAGGGGACATAATTAGAGAAAAATTATACAAATTGATGGAACGAAAAAAGCATTTGAACCTAGAGAATCAAACACATGCTAGACTTGCATGTATAATATTATAAAAACAGGATGAATCTAATGTTTAAGGATGCAAAATTTACAATTTACAGGACCAATTTGGCATGAAACAAACTTGCAAAGATCAAGACGATGAAAAGAAAAAAAAAACTCAAGGGACTAAGATAATAATTTAACCAAATAAAATATTTTAAAAAACACAGAAAGTGGTATTGTTGAGACGATCAGAAGAGAAGACTGGAGCAAAAGGAGAAGAAAATGAGGAAAACAAAAGGAAATACCAAAATGGTAGAAAATAATATTCAACACAATATTTAGTTGGATAAGAGTTCTTTTAAAATATGTAATCCAAAAAGTTGAAGATATGAAGCCTTCAAAAGAGCTCTCTTATCAGGAGAAATTTGAATTAATGTGAGAGAAATGCACCTGAACTAGTCTTGACAAAATAAGAGCAACATAGAATCTTTTACACACACGAAGTGTTTGATCATCTGAGTTAATTGTTCCATGGGGTGTCCCAATTTGATTTCCTTGCTTACTATGCATCCGTTTTGTAGTGTTCTTGGACTTGTTAGAAGTGCATATTGGTGCGCCATGTGCCATGCGCATCAAGAATGGTTCTGTCACACAACCACACGATTGCCTACTGACTGCAACCATAGTATAATTAACATTAACTAACAACATTTAAAATATGGCAAGCCATATGATATGTACCCAAATATATATATATATATGGTAAGGCATTCCATCATTAACTCACAACATTTAAAATATAAAAGCATTCCATATAACGGCAAATATGCAAAAACAAAAATATAACGCATCAAGTGATCCTTCCAATAAGTGGAAAGACAATTCAAATAGTGCAATCAACACATAAAGGAGAGATTACAAAATGGTGTATCTATCATTTAAAAAAAAATGTAAGAAAGGAGCAGTTTGTGTTCAACAAAACTATTTATCAACTGCTTTCTCATATCAATGTATTTGGAAATTGTTGCAAAGTGCGGTTTCCTATCAAATTACTTAAAAGGGCATGTCTTATAATGGGTCAGTAAAAAAGGTCAAAAATCATTAAAGTAATTAAAGATTTTGAGTGTTGATACTTTTGAAAATAAAACAATAATGCTACACTCTGTTTCTACTTTGAAGGAGAAGCTGCAATCCTCTGCTACCTTCCCACAGCCAAAAACAACAAACAAACAGAGACAAGTGTAAGTGCTTATTTTCTTAAAGGAAAAAGTTCAGCCAAACACTAAAGTTCCAAACAATCTTTTTTATGAAAGATGGGCAACTCCTTCAGCTAGATAAGCTTGACCATTGAACAACATCTAAAGTCCTGCATTGAAAAGCAAGAAAGGGGAGTACAGATTGACTTGCTAAGAAGCATACACCTGATCAAGTGGAGACAATTGCACAAAACGTTCATAGTACAGTTCCCAATCTGGCTCAACATCAACATTGATTGGTGTCACCAAGTAAACTAAATGCAAGTCCGATGCGAGGACAAATCCTTCCCTGGCCCTTGAAAGGTCAGCTAGCACAATCTAAGAAATCAATCAAACAGTACAGTTATGTCAATCGCAACATGATTATCTCCCAAATACCAGAAGCACGTTACCTAAATTTGAACAATCAAGTACACAAGTAAAGCCAAACAAGTTGTAATAGACAAACAAGTTGGAAATAAAATTCTTAACAGCAGTAAAAATAAAGTAGATTGAAATGCTTACAAGTGATTCTTCTGGACAGAGAGAACTGCCAAAGGCTGCACGCCCAGAGGTGTTGTACTGTAAGTTTTTTCTTCTTCATTCCATTCAAGGAATTTTCTTTGGCACAGCCATCTAAGGGATTCCTGCGCTGATTTAACCACATCTTGAAATGGTCTTGTGGAGTTCAAAAGAGTGCATCTAACATAACGATGAATATCATTAGCAGTTTGAACCGTTCCTCCTCCAGCCACACTTCTAAAATTGCATGAGTCATTCCATTGATATCTTCAGATAAACACGAATGTAGTGGTGGACAGCTTTCATTAAGAAGTCCCATAACTTTTTTTATCTCTTCTGATTTGCAGATTAGTACCTAGAAAAATCATCAAAATTTGATAGTGTGAAGGAATAAATTAATGCAACCCTGCAATTAATGACATCACGAGATATGCCAGAAATAGGCATATGCTATTAAATGTAAAAAATAAAAACATTTATGCATAAAAACCCCAGAACAATTAACATGTCAGACTGGACGAAACCATAGAAGCTACCCATCTAGTACTAGATAACATAATAAGACGTACACTTTCTCCTTTTGTATCAATTCCAGTTCGACCAGCCCGACCAGCCATCTGCTTGTACCTCGTCCCATCAATAAATCAAGACCAATTCTAGGCTGGCGAAAAAATGACCCGCCTAGCCGGCAGGTTAACTCCAGCTGCTAAGGTTGATGTAGCAGTTAAGACACGCAAAAGGCCTCTGCGGTAACAAGTTTCAATGATCTCTCTTTCCTCAACCTATGTGAACAGCACGAAATATAGCCTAAACCATAAGAGGTAGGTAGGTAGGTAGGTATTACACTTTCATGCATGTAATAAATAAACCAAAACCAATTATTAAATATGAGCTCTATGACCACAAGTTCATGATAACATTGTCAATAGAAGCCATAAAACCAGAAACAAAAAGAATGAAATACCGTAAGTCCAGCATGGTGAAATGCAACACCAGATGGAAGTGTTTCCTCTAATGTGGGGTCAACCCAGCTGGGCACTTTCTCAAAGAGTCAATAGCTGAAGTAATATCAGCAAACTCACAATCATTTTTTTGAATGTCAACAGTAAACTTTCGAAGGAACCTTGCCACATGCTTTGCAGTTGATTCACATCCCTTTCTGCTAGAGCAAAATATTAACACTGAATGTCCCTCTTGAACGACCTGATAGTATATGAATTTATCCATATTAAGATTCAGCTTTCCAAGTCATAAAAAGTTGCACTAAGACGTTGAAGCACCCCTCATTACACAGCTCAACAACATGATCAGGATCTCTACCACCAAGGTCAGCTGCTTTCGATACTGTTCTAGCAAGTTCCATTCTCTTGTTGTAAATACAATTACCAACTTTAATATATTCTTCTAAGGGAACTGGTCGAAACTCTGTCTGGTATAGTGCAGCCTTCATGAAAGTTTGTGAGAAATGGATTTAAATGCGTACCATGGTGGAAATGTTAGAAGTGCGTCAAAACATGATAAGCAAACATTTCATTTGAATAACAGGAATACAAAGCTTGAAAAGAAGTAAATGTATTGAAGACCCAGACAAGTCTATGTCAATCTTAACAAGAAGATACAATATGCTCATCACTTCACGCGTTGCCACCCAACATTATCATAATGCACAGACCAAGCTAAATGACACTGACTCCTTTTTATTGCCATCCAAAATATCCTGTACGTGACATTTTTTTTTATTGAAGAAATTTCCCATCTGCAGCCTTCAATACTTGTCAGAATTCATGATAAATAAATCATTTTTACACTATAATTAGCACTTTCTGATCAGATGATTCATGATTGCCAGCCATCTTAGGTGCACCCAAGAATAACATGCACTCATTTACCCCATAGATTGTGGAGAATTTCATGCATTCACCAACCAACCTTTTCGTGATCAACAATTTATAATTAAATTTGTGTACCATATTAGACATCAAATGACACGATATTATCCACAGAAATCCACTTGTGACCTATGAATAATGACATCAAGTAGTTATAACTTCCATTAGACAATAAAGCAAACTTGGAGAGGGTCATCCGTGACCAAGCAGTAATGAACACAAATTATTATCCAACTAAAATAGGGAATGTTCAATTTTGAAAGGAAAAAAATAGTGAAAATCAGATCGCAACAAGATGTTTTGCATACTTGTGGATCAATTCAAACACAGAACAAATAAATCGACAACAGCTAAAGAGGACTATAAAATGGACCTTCCAAAGTGAGATAAAAAGACCCATAAAAGTCAAGGTTGCAGAATTAAGGTATGCTTGCAATTATGCTTACTTGAAGCCAATCAGCAACTGCAGCTACATTTGGCATTGTCCGCACTCATTCCAACTATCTGCAGTCCTTGAGCAGGATCAGCTTATTGCTGCTTCCACCTGAACTTTCTCCACTACTTGATTCTGAGTGACCTTCACCAGCAGCATAACGAAGCTTTGTCAACATAAGTTCTAGAAGATAACCTCTACTTGGATCACCAACCTGTCAACATAATCACGGAAAATGCATGAGAACCATCCAATTAATCTTTTTCAGGGAGGGGGAGCAACAAAAGACAATGGAAAGATATGACTGCAAACATCTAAAGACAGTTTTTCAAAGGATACTGTCATAAGAATGGAAAAAGTACCATTTGCAGTTCGTGTACCATAATATCCAATAAAGGCCTCTGGAAAACAGCCTGTAAAATATTTTATGAACAAATAACGACAAAAGCAACAATCAAAGATACCATATGTAGTTCATCTATCACAATAATTCCCATTTCTGATAGACGGCCCTCTTCCAATAATCTATTTATCAAAGAGTTTGCCTTCTCTATTGTGCAGACAGCTACAGAAGTATCTTTAGGAAGTGATCCACCACCTTGATTTCCATAATAACTACGTACATGTTTGCCAAGCGGCTCAAGAAGACGCTCAAGGTGTTCTGCCCTGTCAAAGTCAATGAAATGTGTACTCTTATCAAACAGAATTATTAATATCTTAAACGCAAATATTGCAAACATGTATGTATATATAAAAGAACCATTTAAATAAAACCCACCTTCTTGTATAAACAAAACCCACCGTGTGAAAAATATTCAATAAAGTAGGGAAAGAAGATAACCTTTCTGCACAAATTGACACATAAGGGAGAACAAGCATTGCCATTTTTCCCGTCAAAACCACCCTTCGTAGCATTAAAATCTCAGCAACAAAACTCTTGCCAGCACTGTAAAAAACAAGAGAAACATCAATATAGGCCCTCCCTCAAAATCATCACCCCCACCTTCCTCACCCCCCACCCCAAAAACATGAAGGAAAGAGAAGAAAAGAAAAAAGAAAATGGAGCATGAGACAGAAAGAATACCAAAGAGAAAAATTGTCAAAGAAATAAACGAAAATGAAGATAAAAAAAAAGAGAGAAAAGCAGCAGAATACCAAGAAACAACTCGATGAACAAGAAAAGAATATCAATCAACTGGATTTTAATTAGATGGAATGTTCAGTACAGGAAAATGAATTATCAATAGAATAATTACATGTTATTCTGGCTTTTCTTAGTCCCAAAAGAGACAGCATGAATGTGTAAATCAAAAGTGTGGTTAACATCACCAAGTTTGAGATAATGGAATTTTCCCTAAAATGAATTCATTATGATAGAAAATGCTTAATACTCTAGTTCACCTCATGAATGAAAAACAACAAACATATGAAAACACAACCTACGTCAGATCTAATTCTTTTACTTGGCATATAACTGAAGAGAACACAAAAACTAATTAAGGTTTGCAGTAATTTCGAGTTACATGAGAGAATACCTTGTAGAAGCACAATATACCAGATTTCTTCTCTGCAAGACACCTTCCACCTGAAGGCAATCAACCTAAAAGACAGAAAGAAGGAAGAACCAAATTAAAACTAACATTTAGAAGCAACTAACTAAAACTTTTAATCAAATTTTTTAGACAAAACAACTCAGGAAAATCACATTCCACAGCAGAACAATGAGCAGAGGCAAGAAAGAATTAAAACCAAAGGTGACATTTGAGTCAATCAAACAGCCAAAACTTTCAGGAGGGAAAAAAAGCAGTGAAGGGAAAAAGCAAGTTTGTCCTTTTGGGCAGAGGGGTCAAATAAATTGTATAAACCGAATTTAGTCCATTGCTAAAATGAGCAGCAGTTACACTCTAAAAATGCAAATATACCTGCCAATCATATAACTTTGAGATTCCTTTTTCCTATAGATGCTGCATATTTCAGGTGGAAGCCACCTGTTAAGGTCTAAATGATCATTAAGCAACATATTGCTTGATGGAGTACTGATTTTATCAGATGAATGAGTACGGGCTGAACTTGGTAAATTCACTTTCTTGCTTACAGCATGGACTGAAGCCTTCTCCTGCACTTCACTCATCATTTCATCTGCATGAGCGGTCCCAAATACAGTGAAGTTCTTGCTAGATTTCACTTTTTAGTGGTGACTGAACTTACTTCATACTGCCTATGAGTCTCATGAGTTATGCTGATCAGATCGCCAGCACCACATTGTTTGTGGAGAAGTCTCATCCAAATTAGTGTCCTCAAATGAAAAATCAAAATGCTTAACAGCAGGCTGGACACTTCTTTCATGGAATCTTTTCCATGCATCCCAACCAACCCTAAAGGAGTACCCCTCTCCAATTCTCTCGCCTCTGCTCTGACTCTGATGCAATATTTTGCTTGGCTTGCCCTCCTGCCAAATTACTGAATTCCTTTTTTCTATAGTGTGCATATTTCAGGTAGCATGTAATCAAATTCATTAACACAAACATAGCTATGAATGGTTTCAAAATGAGTCGGCGAAAAATTCACTCCCAGCATGACTGGCCTCTCCTTACTCATCTTTCACCAGGCGGTCCCAAATACATATTCGCAGATTTCACTTGGTGATAATTACTTCTACTGCCTATGTCCATGAGTTATGCTGATCACCAGAGTAAAACGCCAGCAACATGTTGTGAAATCTATAATATATATCTCAAATGAAAAATCAAAAGTTAAAATAATTCTTTCATGGTCTTTTCCAGACACAACCTAAGAGTACCCCTCAAATTCTCGCTTTTGTCATGAAATTTTCTTGGTGCTCACTATTTTTAAATTCTGAATTCTTCTCAAAAACTTCTCTAGTGTTATTTTTCACTAGATCAGAATCAATCTTGAGCACACAAACCATACTAGTTGAATTGCTTCGTCCCAAAATGCCTCCCCAGGCGAAAACATTGAGCTCCCACGCGTTGACTTTGGGGTCTCCTTAATGCATTCTTTAACAACCAAGGATCCTGGTGTGAAGCATTTATTCATATTCGCAGATGACTTGGGTGTATAATTGCATCTTCTAAAGCCTCTGTCCCGAGCAATAGCATCATCACCAGAGTAAACCTGCCAATAGGAAAGCATGACGTGAATATATATATATATATATATATCTCAATAATTGCAATGAGAACCTGGCTACAAAGTCCAAATAATTTTGAACTTGGTCCAACCTGTGTGTTACTGCCAGACACAAACGCTGAAGAATTACCAGCAGCATCAGGATTGATGTCGTCAGGGCTTTTGTCAACAGTGAAAAGGTTTTCATCACCATTAGGTGACTCACTATTTTACACTTCTGGGGCAAACTACTTTCTCCCCCCGGCAATGTTAAAACACCATCTCTCTTAGAGCCATCCTTCTTCACCTCAGATGGAGAATTAATGCTTGAGCGTAATTCACTGCATGTTGCATAGTTTTAACCCCAGGAAAAAAATGAGTTAACTTTGGGAGAAAGGAGAAGGGTAACTGGCAACGGTGCTTCAGGATTTCATCTCCATTAATTAACGATTGATATCTCAACAAAATATTGTCACCGTCAAAAAATAAAACCTTTCTGATAGATATAGTGAAGTTACCAACAATACAATGACAAGAAGTCTGCTGCAAATTGTTTAATCACTTCCTGTCTTCTATCTGAGCAATCTTCTCGGTCAGGTTTTTCAACTGCTTCATCCCTCGCCTTGGTAAATCATTTGTTAGTCCCTTCTGAGTTGC
Organism: Prosopis cineraria; assembly: GCF_029017545.1. NCBI lineage: Eukaryota > Viridiplantae > Streptophyta > Magnoliopsida > Fabales > Fabaceae > Prosopis > Prosopis cineraria. The sequence continues at coordinate 5,512,720 of NW_026555346.1, forward strand.
TTCAGAGTGTTGATGAATTTGAGCAGGCGGAACAGGCTGCTTATGTTCATTGTCGAAAGAACTATTAATCACAGGTGCTAAACTCTTTTAACTGCATCCGCCACCGCCGAAGGATCGGTGGTAGTGTATGACAGCCTAGCAGCACTGGAATTTCCTGCGAGGAAACCAGGTAACTGTCCAGGGTACCTTTAGCACTGGGAGAACCATCGACAGTATTTCTTCCATCTTTTTCAGATCTTCCATGTTTAGAGACAGGGGACACGGCTTTCCTTTCTTCGAAACGAAAAACTGCATACATATATCAACAACCATGTCAAGAAGTAACCCATTGAGTTCGTAAGAGTGAATTAGAAGCTACTACCAGTCACGCTTCTTTGGACACAGACTAAGCAAGATTATTGAAAGACTTATTTTTCTTGGTTCCCAAATTTGCGCGCCCCCGACTAGCTGGCACGTTGGGTTCGGAAATAAATTCGAACCCGCGTGCTTTCAATCCATTTCTTGGCCCCCGAACGGAAACATTAGAAATAAGTCATGTGCAACTTTGTAAGCAACAAAGGGATAAAGTTTTTTTCTTTGCACAAAATTTGATACATAACGTCGAATTATTGGTTTCGTCCATGGTGCCAGATAAAATCAATAACAGATCGGAAGTTGTGCGGATACAATGCACAAAAGGAATGGCGTCGAGGGTTCCCAAACTCTAAATAGGCAAAGGAGAAAAACCTGATCGATGCGGTCCCTGGGCGAACCAGAGGCCATAGTCGAAGTGGCAGAATTCCACGAAAGTATGCAGAAACTCTATGCCCTTCTTCGCCGTGGTCTAGGCGTGAGAGTCCCGCGTAGGACTCCGCTAACCCTTGAGTCCTCATGTCGAGCGTCCCCAGTCGAGACGAGCAAGGAAGCGGGAGCGGTTCTGCAATGGCGGCAGTTCACTGAGCTTCAAATTGAAATTTTAAGGGAATTTAAAAAAAAAAAAAAAACCGTAGAATAACTTTTTTACTGGCTATCCGCAAATCACAATCCACTCACCCGATTTAATGTGAAATACTTTCTCCCGCTTGCCTGCCTGGCTGAGAGAAGAAGGGAGGGAAAAACTCGTAAAAATATAAATAAATATTTTATAAAAAAATGAATATTAATCAGGATTTTAAAATAATAGTAGGTAAAAATTATATTTTGATTTTTTACATAAGTTATAAATAACATTTGTGTCATAATATTTTTAGTATGATTTAGGAAACTTGACTAATGTTAATTTTTTACATGGTACTCATATATAATTTTAGGTGTCTTTTTATAGCAATTTTTATATCCTTTCTGTAATTTGTAAATAACTATCAAACTTATCACTTGTAATGATAGGTGTTTAATGTTCTATTTTTAAATATTAAAGAAAAAATTGCATTGCATAAATTTTTATAATACTGGATGTTCCAACATAAATAGCTAAAAAGTAAAAATATTCTTTAATGTGTGTGTGAGTTGTTTTTTTCGGCTCTTGAAGCTCTTTCTTTTAATGCTTGTTTAGATAGAGGAGAAAAAGCGAGACTTGATTAAAAGGAGAATTTCATTTGGAGCTCTCGAAACATAAAAGTTTGCTTGGAGATCCTAATAAATTTTGGAAACGCATTGCAGGTTTCAAGATTTTTCTTGCAAATTATAGATGAAGATATGTGTTTGCCTTGTCTCAATAAAATATCCATTTATGCATAAAATAATATTCATAAATTTTTAATATAATATTCATCAATGTACAACACATCTAGTAAATATGCATTAACTTAAAATATATTGTTTGTTATAGAATTTATATATATAAATGTTTCAAGTCTACATATATTCACTATGTTAAAAATTGATGAATATCATCATGTTCATCATTTGCTTGTTTGTATATTTTATTTAAATTAAAATCAAATTCACCAGATGTGTTATACATTTATGAGCGCTAAGTCGAACATTCATAAATATCATATTATGTATGTATGAACATTCTGTTGAAACAAAGACAAATGTTTTTTTCACCCACAGTAAAATTTACAAAAAAAGTCTCAGGCATGTAGTGTATTCTCATATTTTATTGAGCCTTTAATGTCAATTTTTGTTTTCTGGATGACTAAGGTGAGATTATCCCTCGATCAAATGCAGAAAAAATGAGAAAATTTACAATTGATTGGTGACATTGACTTTTCGTCCACCAGTAATCCTAGCTCGTCTGTAGAGTTGGATGAATAAATTTGTCTATAGTTCCCGAGACTGCAAGACAATAATTTTCTTTTTCCCCCGTTACCACTCTGAACCTGCTTGATTGGGGTGCACTGATGATGATGAATATTACAATGGTGATATTCAGTGTACAATTTAAAAGGAGATTATACATGATTGTTACGATCTACAGCCACTTTAAAAATGTTCATTTGATCCTCAATACTTGATTTCAACATTTCTCATAAGTCTCCTTTCCTCCCTATAACCTGTTTGCCGCCTCCCTCCCTTCTCCTCCTCTGTTGCATGCTTTTTCCCTGTCTTCAAATCCTTCTTCGTCTCCTCCATCCTTCCTTCTCTACCGTGGGGGCCAGAGTAGTATGAATCAAAGGTGAAAAATTATTAAGAAGCTATTTGGAAAGAGAAGAGAAAAGGGAAAAGACAAAAAACATCTCTAAATTGTGCAAATAATAATTAAATATCATGAAACGTGATGATAATTATTATTTGATTTATAGAGATTTATATGGTATTTTGATTTTTTATGAAATGACACATCTGCCCTTAATAGCTATCGTATATTGGAAAGTTATTATTTCATTTTGACTCTTGATGGAATGCAAAATGACTTTGGTTTATCTTCACATACTTCGATCTTATCTCTTCGTCCTTGCTTTGGCTTCACTTCTAATGCCAAGATACTCCATTTTATTTTATTTTATTTCCAATTTTAAAGCCATTGATTATTATTTTTAATCAATGTAGTTTATTTTGTTTTCGTGTAATCCAGCATGGTCTTCAACTATTTCCAGATTCATACGCGTTGCTCTGTATTTTTCACTAATCTATTTCTTTCTTTTTTTTTTATTCTAACAGCCAGCCCAAAATTTAATGTCATTAGTTACACATAAGATAATTTAACATCAATAATATCATATTGCTGCTCTTGTGGACATATTTAAAAATAAAAGGATTTACATTACAAATGAGAATAGCTATGAAAACTTTAAATAATAAAATGTACAATAATCAATAACAAAATACAATAAAATTACTTTGGCCAGAGGCTATGCTGCCCCGAAAACTTATATCGTTGCGAGAAATGAGTCCACACAGGGAAAAAACAAGAAAATGAGAAACCCCGTACGAAATACGATGGGAGAAAAAAAATGTAAACAACCTCATTTTTTTTGGTCCGAAAAGATGGCTACTTTTTTCACTCTGACAATAATATTTTGGCTCATACTTCCTCCAAATCACAGTATAAAATATGTTATAAAAATCTTTCATAATCTAAAATATAAAGTGCTATACAATTTTTACACTCTCTCAATTTAAAAATATAAATTTTTAATTAAATCTTACCCATCAATTAAATAGTTACTTCCTTTTAAATTAATCTTATCTTTTTCTATTAAACACCCTACTATAAAATAAAGTCATTTATTAATAGGGATACTTTTAAAAAAAGGTAATAATTACACTTCAAAAGATTAAAAATACTTTAAATTTTTAAACATCCAACTCCTTAAAAAATGTCTTATATTTTTTAACAGAGGGAATAATTATTTTATCAATTATACATCTATCTCATTTATTACAATTGGTAAAAAAAATGACACATTAAAATTTTTACTGTCATTGATGATGCATTTATACATGATATTTAATTTAATAATTATATGATTGAAAATGCAAAACTTTTTAAAAGATTAAGATATCACATAATTTTTTTGAGAAAATATGATGGTTATTAGTTACTGATACCCCATGTTGCAATCTAAAAGATATGTTATTTCCATAAAAAAAATAATAAAAGGGCTTAATTCTAAGTCACTATTTTTAAGTCTTGTAATCACTTCCCTCTATTTTTAGAAACGGTAATTTAAGGCTTAAAGATGAATTTGATTTTAATTTAAGACTAAAAATTTATAATAAAGGACCAACTGTCGTTAATTAGTTTGGCACTAATAATTGACAGTTTAACATTGATATTTCAAATTCGATACAAAATATTTCTGTTAAAATTTGAAATTAATATTGATGAAAATAGTGTATCCGCAGATAGCACTGTAAAGTCTTGAATGCAATATTTCAAATGAATAACTATTTTGCATTAAACCAAACTTATGCAAATATCCAGTATATATGCAAACGGATTTGAGGCAAAATACAATAGTACCCCAATAACTAATAACAACGTAAATCAGGAAATAATATGAGACCATTACATATCTTCAACACTCCCCCTCGAGTTCAAACTATACAAATCTATAGTTTGCAACTTGTTCAGAAATCTATCATGTAATTTCTTTCCCAAGACTTTAGTTAGAACATCAGCCTCCTGCTCTGCTAAATGAACATGATGTAGAGAAATAATCTTCTACTGTAATTTCTCTCTAATAAAATGACAATCCACCTGTATGTGTTTTGTCCTTTTGTTGAAAAACAGGATTATTTGCAATATGAATGACAGCCCTACTGTCGCAATATACCTTTACTAGCTCTATATTCTAAAAACCCAGATCTCTCATTACCCCTAAAACCCATCTAACCTCTAAAACAACAACACCAAATGCTTTATATTCAGCTTCAGTTGATGATTTAGAGATAATTTCTTGCTTCTTTGCCATCCAGGAGATTAAGGAGTCTCCCATTTTCAGCAAATAGCCAGAAACTGATCTCCTAGTAATATAACACAGTGCCCGATCTGAATCACACAAGCACCCTAATGTTTTACTGTGTCTCGAGCTTAGAAATATTCCAAGTCCTGGGCTATTCTTCAAATATCTCAGCACATTCTTTACAGCTACCATATAAGCCTTTGTTAGAGTTTACATGAATTGGCTCAAACTCTACACATGAGAAGAAATGTCAGGACATCTCATTGTTAAGTATATTAACTTACTAATGAGTCTCCTATATACTCCCCAGGGTCTTTCAACAGCTCCTCCTTCTTATTTCTTCCTTCCTCACATGCAATGAGCCTCAAACTGGAAGCCATAGGTACTGTCAGTGGCCTACAGCCACTCAATCCTATCTCACACAGCAAGTCTAAAACATACTTTCTTTGATTCATGACAATACCTTTTTTAGAACGTGCCACTTCAATTCTTAAGAAATACTTTAACAAACCAAGATCCTTTATCTTGAATTCACTATGCAAAAACTCTTTAGTTTGCTCAATCCCAGATTTAGAACTCCTGGTAATTAAGATATCATCAACATACACAAGGATCAAAACAATGCCATCATCAAAACGTTTAGAAAACATTGAGTAATCATGCATGCTTTGATTGTAATCACCTAATTTTGGTGCTTGTGTTAGTTTATAGTTTTATTGCTTGGAAGCTTGTTTTAGTCCATCCAAGGATTTATTAAATTTACAAACTTTAGTCTCCCCCTTATTAAGAAGACCCCGCAGGACAGTCATATAAACTTCTTTATTAAGATCACCTTATAAAAGGCATTAAAGATATCCATTTGATTCAAAGACCAATTATGGTAAGCAACCAAAGAGAGTACAATTCTAACAGTAACCATTTTCACCACAAGGAAAAAAGTCTCTTAATAGTTTATCCCCTCCCTTTGGCTAAACCCTTTTGCTACTAATCTAGCCTTATACCTCTCTACACTCCTATTAGCCTCATGCTTGCTCTTATAGACCCACCTAGAACTTATAGGTCTTTTACAAGTAAATCCACTATAGTCCAAGTTTTATTTTCTTTTAGGGCCCTAAGTTCACTATTCATAGCTTCCACCCATTCCTTCTTTTGTTTTGTACAGCTTCTTCATAATTCTCAGGCTCAATGTCACCATCAAGTGATAACAGGAAGCATTTATGTGATGGAGAGATATAATCATAAGATATATAAAATTGAATAAGATACCTAACTTTAAAAAGAGAACAAACGTAATCTTTAGCCCATATAGGAGGTCTTTTCTCCTTGACCAGGCTTATTCTATCTTGTTCCAGAGTAGGATGTTCAATTAAGTTATCTTCTAAAATGTTGTGTGGTTCTCCTAATTCATTCTTGTTTGAATGATTTTTTGTAATAGGTTGAACAATTTGAGAATTACCATTTAGTTTTTAAACTTGCAATGAATCAAAATCATGCCAAAATATTTTGTCAAATGACTGTTTTGCCTCACTTTGTATAAAATTTCCAGCATCTTTAAAAGGAAACTTATTCTCAATTAACTTAACACGTATGAAAATAAAAAGATGCTTAATCTGTAAGTTTAGCAAAATAAATCCCTTTTGACCCTTTAGATATCCCAAAAAAATATATGGTTTAGATCTAAGTTGAAACTTATCATTAATGGTTAAATTTGTAGAAAATGCCAATGAACGGAAGATTTTCAAATTGCTAAAATCAGGAGTTTTCCTATAAATGATTTCATAGGGAGTTTTAAACTATAAGATCCTAGATGGCATTCTATTTATCAAATACACGGCCATTTGAACACATTTCCCTCAATATTGAATAGGTAAAGTAGATTGTGAAATAAGATATCTAGAGACTTGTAAAAGACTCCGATATTTCCCCTCAACAACCCCATTCTGCTCAGGTGTACAAGGATACATAGTTTCATGTAAAATTCCTTTACTTTCAAGGAAAATTTGAAGTTCTTTATTAATGAATTCCTTTCCATTATCAATCCTAATTCTCTTAACATGAATAGCAAATTAATTCAAAACATATGCAACGAAATTTTCATTATAGCTAATAGTCCCATGCTTATGTCTAAAAAAAAAAGCCAAGTAGCTATAGAAAAATCATCTATAACAGTAAGGAAATAGTGGTGTCCTTGATGTGTTGGTACCCTATAAGGTCTCCACACATTCATATGTAATAATTCAAAACAGAATGAAGTTTTAATAGAACTGGAAGGAAAGGGAATTTAGTTTTCTTGGACTGAATACAAGTATCACAAAATTTATTATTCAGACGAGAATCATCTCTTGGCAAATGTAAATGTCTCATTACAGGGAAGGAAAGATGGCCTAATCTGTAATGCCACGACCATTCATCAGTCAAGTCATTGACAATAACATTTTTAGTAGCATTAGTAGCATGGTTATCAATATTTGGAGTCAAGTCATTGACAATAACATTTTTAGTAGCATTAGTAGCATGGTTATCAACATTTAGAAAATATAAACCCTCTATCAGCTTACTGGTCGCTTTCATCCTACCACCCCAAAGGTCTTGCACCAAACAGATATTAGGAAAGAAAGCAACGAGACAGTTTTCTTCCTTTGTTAGCCCAGGAATAGAAATTAAATTAAAACACAATTCAGGTGCATATAAGACATCTTTTAATGTTATTCCTTCTATGGTAACATTTCCTATATGAGTAATTGGGACTCTCTGGCCATTAGGTATTTTAATGTGTTTCATAAGACCTAAATATTCTTCATAGCAATCTAAAAATCCTAAATCACTCATCATGTGAGTGGTAGTACCAGAATCTAAAATCTAATGAATTTTGGGCCTAGAATGGAAGAATTACGTAAAGCTTACCAGTAAGGGCGTGCACATTATGCTCTGAATCTTTCTTCAGCAGTTGAAGAATTTGCTGGTACTATTCTTAAGTGAAGGTAGGTGCTACAGTTTGCTCCCATCATCTGTACCATTAGCAACTTCAACCTTCATCTGGGTTGACTTACTTTTTTAAGGACATTTAGTTTTATTTCCTCGAAAGTTTTTAAGAAATCCAATAATTTCAAAGCAGTTTTCCTTAGTATGTCCTCATTTATGACAGTGTTTACATTCTAAGGAAGAATTTCCACGTCCACGTCCTCAAGTACCACGTCCTTGCCCTCTACCCTTAGCCATAGCACTGCCTTTAATTAGTAGAGGCTTATTTACTCTGACTATATTCTTTTGTGCTTCGTCTTTCATGATCATGCTATAGGCTTAGTTGATTATCGATAGTAGAGTCATTAAGAGGATTTATGATTTGGCCTGGCTATAAGAATCACTAAGCCCCATCAAAAATTATAGCAAATGTTGCTGCTGCATTACATCAACATATACTTTCAAGGCTTCACACTTGCAGTAAGGTATCATGACTAAAGCAAAGTGCTCCTCCCAGAGCTCCTTAAGCTTGGTAAAATAACTTAAAATGAAGAGAGACGCCTGGGTAAGAGAATTAATTTCTCGGTGAATGGAGAAAATGTGTGAACCTATAATCTTATCGAATCGTTCCTTTAAGTTGATCCATACAAGATATGCACTATGAGAAAAGGCAATTCCACTGGCAATTTCTTTGGAGACAGAGATCAATAGCCAAGACAACACAACAGCATTACACTGCTCCCACTAGTTGTGTAGAGAAGGATCATGCAATTCTTTTGAGCAAGATCCATTGACTATACCCAATTTGTGTTTGCCAAGAAGAGCGATCCACATCCTACGATTCTAGATAAGGTAATTCTCTGGTCTAGTGAGTACGTATGGAACGAGTGCCGTCGCCTGAGTATCTAAGGGATGCAAATAGAGGGGATGGCTAAAGTCGATCATCACAGCCACTGAGCCATCTTCTGTGTTGCCATTCTTCTCATCGTTCCACATCCTTTTAGGGTTTCAGCTTTGTGAGAGACAAGTAGAGCTTAGAGAACACAAGAGAAGAGGATGAGTGGTTACACGGAAAAGGCAAATTACAAGGAACATTGCGTATGAGTGATTGGGCTTGAATGTTCGATCATCAATTTTCACGAGTGAGCTTCAAGAGGAAGACACCGTGCGTTTAAAGGATTGGACTTCTATGCTTGTTAACTTCTTGAAGTCACAGCCCATTTCTTGATAAACCATTGAAACCTGAAAGACTCATCTAAAGAACAAGAATTAGCACAAGTTACTGGCTCTAGATACTGTGATGAAAATAGTGTATCTATAGATAACACTATGAAGTCTTAAATGCAATATTCTAAATGAATAATACCATTTTGCATTAAACCAAACTGATATGAATATCCAGTATATATACAAACAAATTTGAGATAAAATACAATAGTAGCCCCAATAACTAATAACAATGTAAATCAGGAAATAATATGAGATCATTACATATCTTCAACAAATATTAAATTTATAACTATAATTTATAATAAAAGCCTCAAGTTGTTAAATAATTTAAGGCTATAATATTTTAAAACCTAACAATAAACAATTTTAAAATAATATTGTCAAACCCTGATAGTAAAAAAAATACTGTTCTCACGACATTAATAACCAACCAAACGTAGTGAGAGTGGAAAAAATATGTTTCTCATACTGCTAATAACCCAACCACCAAACACAGTGATGGTAAAAAACAATATATCGCGCAGTATTGCATCACTGAGAACACGCTGAGAGCAACGATTGAGTGGAAAGTAGCGATTATTAATGAAATGAAATAGAAGTAAAGAATAAAACATTATATTACTTGATAATTTTATCAGAAGGATGAAAGATTTTATTTTCATGGACTATAAGTAAATTTTTATTTCTTTAATCATCCACCTCCTCTTGACCAAAAGGCAGTTTATGATAAAAATGTCTTTTTAGATAGCCATTATTGATTGTAATCTCTTCTTAGCTATTTTACTCTTTGCAGTAAAAAAAAAAAGATTTTCTTTAAGAATTATTATAACATTAATAGATTTGAATTACATATGGTTATAATTTTCAATTCTAGGGTCACAAGGAGGGAAAAGGATAAGGATAACTTTATAATGATATTATTTACATCAAGTCATTTCATCTTTAACCTTTAAATTGGAGGTAAAAAATGGCTTAGGATGATTTGAGAGACTACTTTAAATTATTTCACTCTCTTTTAAATTTCTTTTCCAAACAATGGTTTAAAATTTTTAGCCACCCTACTCTTTTTTATATAAAAAACCCAAACAATTCTTAAGAAAACATGTAATTGAACTAGACGGATCTTAAGTTATACAAACTTATTAAAAAAAAATAGAAAGAATAAGAGAACCCGTAGGAAAAAAGAATAAGAAAAATGAACAACCTTAAAGCTCCCCCTCCTTTTTTTGCTAGATGGTTACTTTTTTTACCTCACAGCAAAATTTTGGTTCACATTTCCTCCGTGTTATAATATATAATATTTTTTATAAATTATCTTACATAAAATATTAGATAATTTTTATAATTATTTTTTTATTATATCTAAACTTTATTTATTACTCTTACTAAGATAATAATATATTGATATTTTAATTGTCATTACGAAGACATTTATATATAACATTTAATGAAAATATAATTAAAAATATAAAGATTTTTAAAAGATTAACATTTCACCGATCTTTTTAAAAAAAGTAATTGTAAATTACCAATTCAGGACAAAATAAATTATGAATTACCAATGCTCTGGAAAAAATATTATTTTTATAAAAAAATGATTCAATGAAAAGGCTTAATTCTGAATCAGTGCTTTTCAATTTTGGAATCACTTTTCTCTAATCTAGGAAATGACAATTTGAGGCTAAAATGCGCATCATCACACACACACACAAATCTTATAAGTTCAATTTGATTGTTAGAAAAAAAAATAACTCTCATTAATTAATAGATTTTAGGCTAATATCGATGTTAATATAAAAATTTTTCTAGATTTAATTTATTTTTTTTATTTATCATGTATTTTTAGTCTATTTCATGGGAGGATTTAATGAGATTTTAATTTTTTTGTATTTTCAATTTACTTTTATAGGAGTGTTAGTTCAAGAGTAGTTCCATTTTTTTTTAAATTAACTCTCATTAGTTAATAGATTTTAGGCTAATGTTAATATAAAAATTTCTCTCGATTCATTAATGAAATTTAATTTTTTTTTGTGTATTTTCAGTTTACTTTTAATGGAGCATTAATTCAAAAGCAGTCTCATTTTTAAATTCCTCTTATTATTAGCATTACCCCTATCCTGCTATCATTCTCCTTTCGTTATACTTTCCCATGCATTTTTAATTTTCCTGATCAATGAGATTTAATATATTTTTCATATATTTTTAGCTTACTTTCAGGAAAGCATTGATTTAAGAGTAGTTTCATTTTTAAATTTTCCTGATCGTCAGCATTAACTCTATTAAACTGTCCTTCTGCATTCTTTGTATTTTTCTAAACTTTTTTAATTTTCTTAATCAATGAGATTCAATTTCTTTTCTAATTTTTCATGTATTTTCATGATTCATTATACTCAATATCAATCAACTCTCATCCATAAACATTACATGTAAAAAGAAAATAAAAAAAGTTTAAGTTTGATTTGGATTATCAATCCTTGTCTCATAATATTGACCCTTCAAATTATGGATGCTTTACCATATATTTCGTGCTGATAAGATAACACGGTGACTATTAAAGTACTCTAAACAGGCAAAACTTGAGTGGTAGAGGTATCTTTTTTACAGTCCTTTTGTTTTGCACATAAAAAAGAAGGAGAATCGGAACAACAAATACAAAAAAATAAATAATACAATTAAAAATAAAAGAGAGATCTTCTTAAATTCTTTCTTATATCCATATTCATGAAAATATAATTATATTATAATTCATAATTCATACTTGTGTCCAATTTTTTTTATATAATTGAAAATGAGGAGTTATTGATAATTTTAAATAAGTTTTTTTTATAAAGAGGCAAAAATACTCATAAAGTGATCAAACACGGGCACCCAATATCATAAAGCAAGGAAAGGATAAAAATATCCATAATATTATATGGATGGGTATAAAAGTGATCAAACCTTTAACTTTGACCTAATACTGTTAACTTTAATTGTTAAATGTTGACTGTACATGCCACGTGTCACTCTTCAGTGACGTGAACTAACAAGGAAGCAAAAATAACCACAAAGTCATAGACTAGGAGCAAAAATACCTATAACGTTATTAGAGTTATGCAAAGGTATCAATCCATCCAATACCTTAAATATTGACCATTTAGTTGATACTTGAGCAGAAGCTGACTATTTTTTTGCTAATATAGACAAAAAATATTCTTGAATGAATTTTTACAGATGTTGATCGATTATCATATGAGTGCCCACAATGTTACTTAAGTATGTGTAATAATGATCAATCCATCAAAATTGATATTACATGGTTTCTTTCCATCATCACGTATCCTGCCCCTTTCCTTTCTCTCTCACCACTCACTTTTCTTATCTGTAAAACTTGAGATTCAACATAATGAGATAGGTTGTACAGAATCGAAGATCGAGACTGAGCACGTCTAGCTTGAGAATATTATCACAACCTTAAGCAATTATATTCGTAATAGGTTCAAAATTTTCAAATAGTTTTCACTACTATTGTAGAGAAACAAGCGATTTAATTTAATATTCGATCAAAATGACATTTTCTCATATGATATTCACACAATGACTAATCAACCTCTAGAGAATTTTATTTAGGAATATTTTTTATCTATATCAGGAAAAAATGATCAACTTTTGTTTAGGTGTCAACTAAACAGTCAACATTTAAGAGATTGGATTAGATATTGGTACTTTTGCACCAACTCCAGTAATGTTATATGTATTTTTGCTCTTGGCCTATAGTTTCATGGGTATTTTTGCTCTTGACCAATGATTTTGTATGTATTTTTATCCCTTTATTAGTCCATATCAGTAAAAATTGACACGTGACATGTATAACATTTAGTTGCCAAAGTTAATGGTCTTAGGTCAAAATTAACGGTCTTGTCACTTTTACACCTATCTATATAATGTTATAGGCATTTTTACTCTTTTCCTCACTTTAGAATATTGGGACTAGTGGCTGATCACTTTGTGAGTATTTTTGCTCTTTTATCCCTTTTTTTGCCAATATTTTCTAAGCACTTTAAAAATATGTATTTTTTAGGTAGATTTTTTACTATAGGCTCGATAAATAATGACAAAATGTATACAAATAAAGTATGTAAAATGAAAAATGATTGAATAGATGAACTATTAAAAATTTAGCTATCTCAAGTATGTCAATAGTAACGGCGTTGATGATATTTATTTAAATTTCTTAATGTAAACCCATGCACAGAAACTATCTAGTTTAAATGAAAGATAATAAAAAATATAGTAATGGACCAACTGTTATCAAGTAATGCAGCACTGATATCTGACCATCTAACATTGATATTTCAAAGGATAAAGGGGTAAAAATACCCACAAAGTAGTCAGCCACAAGCATCCAGTATCCTAAAGTGATAAAAACAATAAAAATACCCATAACGTTATATGGATGGGTGCAAAGGTAATCAAGCCATTAACTTTTACTTAACACTATTAACTTTGATCGTTAAATGCTGACTGTGTGTGCCATGTGTCAGTCTTTATTGACATGGACTAAAAAAGGGGCAAAAATAACCACGAAGTCATCAGTCAGAAGCAAAAATATTCATAATGTTATCAGAATTGGTGCAAAAGTGACCAATACATTTAATCTCTTAAATGTTGACTGTTTATTTGACATCTAAGTAAAAGTTGACTATTTTTTTGCTGATTTAGAACAAAAATATTTCAAAATAAATTTTTATGAATGTTGATCGATCATTGTATGAGTACCTATAATATTACTTTAGTAGATGCAAAGTGATTAATCTGTTAAAATCAGTGTCATATGATTTCTTTCCATTACCACGTATCTCGCCCCCTTCCTTTCTCCTTCTTCACTCTTTTTTTTGTCTGCAAAACTTAAGATTTAATATAATGAGATAGGTTCAAAATTGAAGATCGAGACTAAGCACATCTAACTTAAGAACATTGTCACAACCTTAAGTAATTGCATTCATGATAGATTCAAAATCTTCAAATGATTTTCGCTACTGCTGCAAAGAAACTAGCAATTTAATTTGATATTCAATTAAAATGACATTTTCTCACATGATATTCATATAATAACCAATTAACTTTTAGAGAATTTGATCTAGGAATATTTTTTGTCTACATCAGTGAAAAAAATAATCAACTTTTGCTTAAATGTCAGCTAAATAGTCAACATTTAAGGCATTAAATGTATTGGTCACTTTTGCGCTAATTCTAGTAATGGTATGGGTATTTTTGCCCCTAATTGATGATTTCGTAGATATTTTTGCCCTTTTTAGTTTACATCAGTAAAGACTGACACGTGGCATGCGCAGTCAGCATTTTATGATAAAAGTTAATGATGTTAGGTCAAAGTTAACGGTCTAATTATTTTTGCACCACTCCATGTAATGTTATGGATATTTTTATCTTTTTCGTCACTCTAGGATATTGGGTGCTTATGGCTGACTACTTTATAAATATTTTTGATCCTTTACCCTATTTCAAAATTTGACGCTAAATTTTTTTGTTAAAATTTAACATTAATATTAATATTTATAATAAAAGCATTAAATTATTAAATAATCACGGGATTTTTGAGAGATTAATTTTATGATAATTGAATGTAAACTTAGAACTTATTTGGATAACTCTTAAGTATGTTTAAAATCTACTTTTACCAAATCTAATAAATTATTAAATTTTTTAAATAAACTTTTGCTAGACGAAAATGAAAAAGCAAACACGCCCCGAAAATAATTTGGCAATGCCTTTACCCTTTTCTCATTTTATTTTTCACCGAACAATCACCCCGGTTCAATTAACGAAGGGTCTGAAATTCCCTGGGGCTCAATCTCCAATGTGCTGTTCCTCAAAATATGTGACCGTTATTTTAAAATATGTTGGCAGGACACCTAGTGATCAAATATCGCGAGTACGTTCAATTTTCTACTCTCGGGGACTACGCAAATTTCTGTTCTTTGCACTCTGCTCACACTGCCCTCATCATGTCCGTACTGCCTCGTGGCTGTATCTCACTCTCCATCTCTACCTTTATGCTCGACATATTTCCCAGCTAGCCTCAGGCATCCTCTTTCTGGAACAAGAATCCTTTGCCCCCTCCCTCTAACCCCCCCTCAAGATTTTCAAGCCGTTGTTGTGTTTTTTCTTTTTTTTCGGGCGGCCAAAAAATCGTCGTTGTTTGGAAGCTCATCTTTTTAGCATGATATAATCACTTCATCTCTCCATTTTAGTCTCAAAGCAAAGCCTTTTCCCCTCTGACACACCCCCAGGATACTTCCCAACTCACAAATGGGTTGCGCGCAGTCGAAAATAGACAATGAAGAATCGGTGGCTCGCTGTAAAGAACGCAAGAACTTGATGAAAGATGTGGTTGTTGCTCGGAATGCCTTCGCCGCCGGCCATTCCGGATACGCCATGGCGCTGAAGAACACTGGAGCTGCACTGAGCGACTACGGCCACGGCGAAAGCCACATCACTCAAGAGCTCCACGAGCCGCCATTGGACACCGCTTCGGAGCCGCCACCGCCGCCTCCACCGCTCATGGAAGACAACCTCCCGCCACCTCCGCCGCCGCTCCCAAATTTCTCTCCAAGCCCGCCGCTTAAGCGCGCTGCGACAATGCCGGTAGTCACTATGCAACATCAAAAACCCTCCCG
The DNA here is from genome assembly GCF_029017545.1 of Prosopis cineraria. NCBI lineage: Eukaryota > Viridiplantae > Streptophyta > Magnoliopsida > Fabales > Fabaceae > Prosopis > Prosopis cineraria. The sequence goes on from NW_026555346.1 coordinate 5,528,420, forward strand.
CGCGATGGATTCCGACGCCATTGCTGAAGAAGGTGAAGGTGAAGAAGAAAATATTAAAGTGAACAAAGGTAATGGAGGGAAGGCGTTAAAAAAGGGAGGATCTGAAGCAGCGTCGTCTTTCCCGCTTCGGACTCCCGATATGAAGTCAGTCCCGCCTATGCCAGAATCGAAGGGTATGGCTTGGGATTACTTTTTTTTGCCGGACAATATGCTAGGACCATCATTGGGCGGGGAGGATGAGATTGGGAATGAGAATGAGGAGAGTGAAGCAATGGATTATCATGAAGCTGAGAATGTGGGTGGCGGCAGAAGCAATATAAATGAGGTTGAACCCAAGACGCCGGAGAAGGTAGAGGAAAATGTGCAGAAGGAGATAGTAGAGTCTGTGAAGGACCCAAAGCATATTGAACATTCGAAGACTGCTCCACCAGACTTTAGGAGAGCAATGAAGTTGGTTCCAAGTGTTAATCTGATGCAGATTCTGAGTGAGCTTGACGATAATTTCTTGAAGGCCTTCGAGAGTGCTCAAGAGGTTACCAGGATGCTTGAGGCCACTAGGTTACACTACCATTCAAATTTCGCCGATAATCGGGGTAATTTTGTTACATCTATTCCCCCTGAAAGCATCATGACAAAATCTTAGTTAATGTCCACGGTTGGCGCTGATCCAATATATATTTTTATGTGCTTTAGGCTTATGTTTTAGGTTCTCAAATATTTTATATCTGCTACAAGCTTAATTATTTTTTGGCCAACTCCTACAAACTTAAGTAACTTGCCAATGATGCATTGAGTAATTTGGGATCATCATTTTTGCTAGATTCCCTCTGGATGCTCCCTCTTTATATTGTTAAACTTGGTTTAATTTATCTGGAAACTGTTGATCAATCTACATCAGGTTTTAGCAAAGTTGACCACTCTATATTTGTTTGGATACAACACATACTATAGGTTCTTCTCCATTAAAATCCGTTGTTCAATGACTGTTACTGGATTTGTATGAATCAATCCACTCACCTTTTCAAACCTTTGTTACTACCATTATCACCACACTGCCTATGTAAGTATTTAAGAAGAAACAACTAGTTATGGAGTCTAATCGTCTAACTTGCATCTGCATTCTGAAAGACAATAACTTCTTGCCCAACCTATGAATGCTTGTAGAGTTTTTTGGATCAAAAGGGTAAGACCCTGTGTATTCTCTCAAATGTCGTGATAACTTCACTTACGATACCCTTCCCGGTATAAGTATGCTGTCACTAATTATCAGTTTGAAGAGATGAAATAATTTATGCCTGCCGAGACATCACATGCCGTTTCATTTTTTCATTGTTGGGCATAAATGTTTGAACTAACTTTCGGTTGTATGAGTAGGACATATTGATCATTCCGCTAGAGTTATGCGCGTGATAACATGGAATAGGTCATTCAGAGGTGTGTCTAATGGCGATGGATCAAAGGATGATTTTGATTCGGAAGATTATGAAACTCATGCCACTGTCTTGGACAAGCTTCTAGCCTGGGAAAAAAAGCTGTATGAAGAGGTGAAGGTAGGTGTAATTTTACAGTGACAATTTTGTAAACCAAGGAATCTGAGTTTCCAAATGTTTGGTTAAGCAGCTGAAGATGCAGTCTTTTTTCTACTCGAAGTAATTTTTTCTTTAAGAATAATTGCGTGGAGCTGATCTTTGACGTGTGACTTTTTTATTAAATGTTCACACCTTTCTGACTTTCATGCCTTGCTAACAGCAAGCTGAGCTGATGAAGTTTGAATATCAGAGAAAAGTTACATTACTGAACAAACAGAAGAAACGCAATGCAAGTGCTGAATCATTGGAAAAAACCAAAGCAGCTGTAAGCCATCTACATACAAGATATATTGTTGACATGCAGTCGATGGATTCAACAGTTTCAGAAGTGAATCACATTCGTGATGCACAGTTATATCCAAAACTCGTTGCTCTTGTTAATGGGTAAGTATTACCGTTACCATTACCAGTCTGAAATAAAAGAGATCACTGTATTACTGTATCAGTGTTGCCTCATTTTATTGTTTTATGGTATTCCGTAAATTTGTGGTGATGCATCAAGAACTTGGAAGATAATTTTGTATGTGCGTTCTGTGTGTCTTTATATGTGAATGTACATGATATCTGTTCAGGATGGCCGATATGTGGAAAAATATGTGCGTGCATCATGACAACCAGCTGAAAATAGTTACAGATATGAAATCCTTAGATATTTCTCAAGCTCCTAAGGAAACAACCAAGCATCATTATGAGCGGACAGTACAACTTTCTAATGTTGTCCAAGAGTGGCATTTACAATTTGAGAAGTTTGTGGCTCACCAGAAACAATACATCCAAGCTCTTAATAGTTGGCTAAAGTTAAATCTCATTCCCATCGAAAGCAGCCTCAAAGAGAAAATCTCATCGCCCCCAAAAGCCCAGAATCCACCTATCCAAGCCCTCCTTCAAGCGTGGCATGATTGTGTTGATAGGCTTCCAGATGAGCTTGCAAAATCAGCTATTTCCTCGTTTGCTGCTGTGATAAAGACCATAATACTTCAGCAGGAGGAAGAGATGAAACTAAAGGAAAAATGTGAGGAAACCAGGAAGGAGTACTTGAGGAAAAACCAAGCATTTGAAGAATGGTATCAGAAGTATTTGTTGCGGAGGGGTCATGATGAAGCAGATCATGAAAGAGGGGACGAAGTAACTACAAATAATCCTGTATCAGAGAAGCAGTTTGCCGTGGATAGCTTGAAGAAGAAATTAGAAGAGGATATTGAATCTCACCAAAAACACTGCGTTCAGGTTCGAGAGAAGTCACTGCAGAGTCTCAAGACTCGTTTGCCTGAGCTTTTCCGAGCGCTGTCAGACTATGCCCATGCCTGTGCCGATTCGTATGAGAAACTGAAGTCTATCGCACATTCACAGGTTGGTGCTCCAAGACCGTGACGATGCAAAAGCTTTGGTTTACTGCTGATAACATATGTATCTTAAACCTATGGTCTGATTCAGCCTTCCATAGAGGGGGGGGGGGAGGTGTTCTTAATGGAAATGCAAATTTATCAATCTGTTTCTTGTGTGAAAATTTTGCCATGGCTTGGCCATTTTTATTCACGCAATGATGTGTGTCCCACTGATATTGTGACCTTGGAACTGCAAGTTTTTTAAGATAAACTCTAAAAATATGAACGAAAAATATCATCTGGTTCATGGTCTCATGGCGTAGATGAAAAGTTTTGCTTTAAAGTTTAGACTATCTAATTCCCCTTACTTGACACCTTAGGTCCGAAGTGCAGGATCAGAAAATTCTGCGCATCGCCCATTGACTTGTAAGTTATAAAAGGACAAAGGAATCTCCTCGACGGCTTCCATGTTTGGCTTTGTAACATGTATGGTGGTTGTTGAGTGTGTTCTAATCCTTACTGAGCCTCATTTCAGCATCAATAATCTGAATTTTTTAAGTATCCTTGCGTTTCAAGGACCCGAGACAGAAACGGATAGGAAGACGGCTGGCAAATGATGACTCTTTCGGCAGTAAAACTTTGACGTTCCTAACCCGTCCTTTGAAGCCAAATGCCATTTTTTTTTTTTTTTAAAGGAGAGGATTCAACTTGATATTATATATTACGGATGAGAATGAAGAATAGCACGCTTGAGAAAACTAAAGTCTTCACTTCAAAGGCAAAGGCGTTGGAAGAAAACTAAACTCCTTCCTTTTCTCTCCTTCCCCACTGTCCTTAATAACTATGGCCTAATTAGCAGAATCATAATCATAATGTCATGTGACAAGCTTGAAGCTTCATGTAGAAGGTTTTCACTTTGCTTCAAAGCTATAGGCGCTTCAGCAAGACTTGCGTGCCTTTGCAAATGGATGTGAAAAAGTACTCGTTCAGCTCAGGCAGTCATGGGACTCAAAGCATCCGTCTAGGTCGAAGCTACACGAAACCACGTGGCCACCGGATCCACGACAGCACGAGAACGGTGTGGGAGATGCTATGGAGAAAACTCAGAAGAGATAAGAAGGAAGTTTATGACCCGGAGACATACTCCAAGAACTTTGACCAAGGAACAGGATCCATGGAGCCCGACAACCTCTGTCGTTCATTCTCTGCTCGGTTTGCTGATCCATCCAGGATTTTACGACCAAAACATTTATTGGATTCATAAACACGAGTGAAGTTTGTTCCATGTCCTCTTTCTTTCAGGTATCAAAATCGCATGCTAGTTGATGATGTATGGTCCCATTGGCTTTCATTCCAGTCCTAGGATGCATATGCATGTTTCTTTCTTCCTGAAATCGTTTTCTCCTTCTGGGTTTGACCGTGTGATCATGATGAAATGACATTGAAACAGGAAGAGAACTTTGAATGTTTCAGACTTTTAACCTTTCTTTAGCCTCAAGCAAAACTAAAAAGGGCGACCTAACTCCTCACGCTCATGCCAACTTTTTTCTCGATAAAGAAACTGTAAGGTCTCGTTAGGTATAATAAATTTTTTTTTGATGAAATTAAAATTGAAATTGAAATTAAATTGAGTATTAAAAATATGTTTGATATATTAAAAAAGGTAAATGAAATAGTTACACTATTTTTGTTTGGCATGCAAAACATGAAAATAGAATTATATATAAAAGGCAAAAATACCCCTATAAATTAAAATAAAAATAAAAATATATTAAAAGCTTGATTGTATTTTAATTTCCTCATGTATTTAGTATATAAATAAAATATTATATATAATAATAAATATATATAATACTATATTATATTTATTATAATTTATATAAAGACTTTTATACCCACGGTGACACCAGAATAAAGAACACAAAAATAAAATAAGAGTAGCAAGAAAAAAAAAAAAAGCTAAAGAAACAAACTCAGCCACTATCATTTTTTTTGGCTGAAGTTAGCCACCACAATTTGAAGACCAAAAGCTTTTGACGCACACAAGGCTCATGCTCATGATTTTCAGGGCAAAGTTGTGAATTTAATTTTTTGTAAGAATAAAATTGTCTTGAAAAATAAAATTCTATAAAATTGGTTTAGATTCCATAACTTTAAATAATGAATGATTCAGGCTTTTTTCAATAGAATTATGATCCATGAGACTTTTAATTTATATATACCAAACATCTCTTTGTTACAATTCCTACTCCAACTCTATTTCCATCGTTAAAATGCAACTCTACCAATCAGGCTTAAGTGCTAGCAGGAAACGTCAGGGAACGAAAGAGAATCTTCAGTGCCCAGTAATCATTTTTTTTAATATCTAGTCTTGGAGATTTGCAGGGAATTTCACATGTAAGTGCGTCAGAATCCCATTCAATTTTAATTATTGTCAATTTTTATGTGATTTATTTATTAGCAGATTTTTGAATGTATGTTTTAGGGATTTGAATTTTATAAATTACCTAAGTTCACTTGTTTAATAAATATTTAATTATTGATATTGAATTTTATTAATATTTAAAAATTATCAAATTACATTTTCTTTCCAAAGTTTGAAACAATTCTCATAATCAGAACACTACTTATATGTATTATTTCCTCTAAAATTTTAGAATTTGATATATTTTTTAGTATTATATGATAAAATTTTCTTTAACCATTTGATTAAATTGAACAATTGTTATGTTATTATATAAGACACTCATTAAATGAGTAGATTTATGTCATCTACCAAACCTAAATCCCTGCTCAACATATTTTTTGAGCTTAGATAAAAGTACTTAGCTACTCCCTCCATGCCATAATATATACTCCCTTCGTTTAAAAATATAATGCATTTTTAACTGAATCTTACCTCTCAATAAATTAGTTAGTTACTTTCAAACTAACCCTATCTTTTTATATTTACTCTTATTAAATACTCTACAATAAATATAAAGTCACTATCAATAAGAGTATTTTTAAAAAAAATTAATGATTATACCTTAAAAGACTAAAAATGCTTTACATTTTTTAATAGAGGGAGTAGCATATTATAAAAGTTTTCCTTGGTAAAAAAATATAGGATACTAAGTAGTTTTTATATTGTAATTGTTTTTAAATTTTACTCCCATTTCATTTATTGCTTTTTTAAATAATACATTAAAATTTCAATTGACGTTTGTGTGTAGTATTTAATGAAAGTATAATTAAAAATATATACAATTATTTTTAAAAAATTAAAGTTTTACTTATTTTTAAAAAAAATTGAAAAATATTTGCCAATGTTCTATATCACCTATGCTACGAGCTTGTAATAAATTGTAGCCTTTTGTATTTTGGGATGCACTTCATTCTCCCGGTTGTTTATTAAAAAAGAATAAAATAAATTAAAAAATAAATATAAAAATAAAATAATTAAGTGGAATGGGTAAATACATTCATAAGGAGAAATGATAATTTAATTCATGATATTAAAAATAATAATTTTTAAAATTTTTTGAGTGTATAATAATTTTTATATTTATAATATATATTAATAAATTTTATCATACTTATTATAAAAAAATAATTTAATTTAATTTATTTAATTTTAATAATCAAAACGGACCTAAGTGTTTGCTAAGTTCAGACTCAAATTTAGTGCCAATAAAGTCCTTTCGATGTTCCACCTGTCAACACAAAATCTGTTATATAAAAATCTTCTGGTCAAAACGGTCGTTATCATTTATCAGGCCGCATCGCTTCGATGAATTCAATTCCATAATCGCTTCAAGACACAGGAAGTTCTATCGCAACGCGAATAATATTCCACCCCTTTCATGAATTTTATGATGAGCGTGCAGGCGTCGATTTTTGATTTTTTTTCTAATGGTAAAAATTTGAGACAAAGTGTTGGCCCACAAAAAAAAAATTATTGGAGACAGAGAAGTTAAAGACGAGAAAGAGAATACTGGAATAGTTTAATAATTGCGCCGAAAGGTCCAGACCAGGGAGACTTCGGCGTGGGGCAGCACGTGAGGCATGGACCTGTGTATCCGTGATCCGGTACAAGGCTTTATCGTCAGCGAGAGTATGGCATTTGCATTTGCGTGCTTTTTGAGGTTTTCAATGAAGCACCAAAAGTAGAAAAATGAAGCAACTTTTCAGATGAAACAAATTTTAAATGCTTCTTCTACTGATCTCAAATTCTCAATCATTTCAAATGGTAAGAGATTATGGATACTAAGACCCGTTTGGTACAAAGTATTTTTATGGGATTAAGAATGATATTAGATATGAGATTAGTAGTGGAAATAAGTTTTTGAGATCATGTTTGACATGTCACGCGTTAAATAAAAAAACAAGTCTCATATCAAACAAAAATTGGTAGAGACCAAAATGCTCTCGTCTTCTCTCATATTGCTGCTCAACCCATACAAAGGAAAAAAAAAAACTCCGCTCAAATAGAAAATCAAAACCCATAATAAGAAAGTCAAAACCCATGAGTTCAAACTCATGGAACTACAATCAGGATCAGAAAATCAAAAACCATTGATTCAAATTCATGGACCCATAATTAGAAAATCAAAACCCATGATCTGAAACTCTAGAATTAGATGAGGAACGATGATGAAGAACCCAAAAGCAAATGATGAAGGCGCAGAGGGTGGCTTGTCCCCTTTTGTTTGTACTCGTGCTGGAGTTGTCCATGGAGTGTTGCTCCACCATCATCGTTCAATTCTGTTCCAGCTAGAAACAACGAAGAGGAACTACAATAAAGAACCCATAAGCAAAACACAAAGATGCAAAGGGTGGCTTGTCGCTTAAACTCGCTCATCATCGTCCGACTTTGGGTCGGCTCTTGTTTGTACTCATGCTGACCATGGTTTTTCTGCCATCATCGTTCGATTCTATTCCAATTATAAATGATGAGGCACTTCTGATGTAAATCTGAATGAGATCGCTTATTGTGCATGAGCAAGTCGAAGAAGAGATGTTGGAAGGACATTTTCATCTCCAGAAAATCAATCCCAAAATTAATTTTGTAATACCAAAGAGGTGGTAGTATTGGATAATCTCATATAAGGTGGAAGTAGTGTTGAAATTAAATGTTTATTGTAGCATACCAAACATAAAAAGTTAGGATTACTCAATACAAATGTCAATCCCTCTCCTCCAGTCACACGTGAATAAGGCCTTGGGCTTCCTCTTTACTTTTTGGCAGCCACAAACCTATGCCATTTGTGAGTAATTTTGCCCAATACCGAGTTTAACATAAATAAGGTAGGGAGGGGGGGATAGAAAGAGAGAAAGGGGGGGGGGGATTGGACCCAACATTATGTAATTACCGGGGCATAAAAAGGAATAAACTACACACAATTAAGGGCAAATGATATTCAAGGACATTTTAAAGCTATTAATTGAAATTAAGAATCGCAATTTAAAAAAAAAACTATAATCGTTTGTTGAGACTATAATTTTTTGTTGTTTTTAGTATTCATCTTTAATATTTTTTAATATTTATTTTTCATGCTTTTAGCGTCACCTTTTAATTTTTTTCAAAATTGAAAACATTAAATATATGTATTGAAAGGATTAAACATGAATATTTTAAAAATGAACTCCGATAAAATTCATTTCATCAATTCTAACTAAATTCCTTAATTTTTTTTTAATTCCCAAGATTTAATGTCCATAATTATACCTAATGTTTTGAGGGGATGTTAAATATCACTTGCTCATTATCTTGACATTTTAATTATCAATGTTCATTGGAATCCATGGTTCTTTGCATTTCCACTTAAACCGAGAATGGACAAAGCCTTGTCCCGAAAAAAAAGAGAGAGAGAATGGACGAAGCCAAGGCAAAGATTTCTAAAACAGGATGGCAATGGGCCAGGACAGATCAGACTTTGGTTAAGTAGAATTGAGCTTGCAATGAAAGCCCAAAGTCTGAGCCTGAGCATGCATAGACCTGAGCGAGGGGCAGATTTACACTATTGAGAGTCGAGAGAGACGTTGAGAAGAAGTCTCTATGGTTGAGATGCCAGTGCACCGATGAGCCTAAGGCGACGTGGGAATGTGCCGGTGAGTGAGGTTAACGCGAATGTTGCGGGTGAGGTGACAAAGGGATGAAGGGAGCAGTGCCGTGATTGCCGAAATCGAGGTTTGAGAGGGGAACACCTGCTAGCTGTGGTGAGTGGGGTGGTGACTGGGGTTTTAGGAAAAAATATTTGTTTAATAAAATTATTGAAATATTGCCCAACGCTTTGTTTATGTCCTGGATTTTGATGGTGGCTTTTTTTATATTCCTTACAATAGTTTGAAGTTTAAGTTATTTTATAGATTATATATATAATATGATAAAATCAGTTTAACATTCAAATCGGATTACATTATATACATATTATATAAATACGCGTGTGTGTGTGTTTAAATATGTATTTTTAAGGGAAAAAAGCTAAATAGACTTAATGGCCAAGTGTTGTTTAATTAGGCCTAGTTTATTTAGCCAAATAGACCTAGTTAAAGAGCTGCGCCTGGCCTTTAATTTAAAAAGGCTGAGATAAACTAGATCAAGTCTTAAACCCCTAGTTAAAAAGCTTTTGATTTATTTCCATTCTTAGACATTAGATTATTTCTGTCATCATAGAATCCTTGGACATTAGACTCTTTTTATTATCAGAAAATCCATCGTAGAACCAACAATTTTGCAACAATTCTATACCAAGCATTTTTTTAATGGATAAATGTGAAAATTTAGTTACTAACTATTTTTTCAATAAGTGTCTAATAGCATGTGCTATAAGTTAGTTCGAAATAAATTATGACCTATCAAAAAGGGAGTGTTGAGTACTTCTCATTAAATTTGAACAAACGTCTATTATTTGACAAACTAAAGGGGCTCTATTTATGTGGTGTTACATAGTGGCCGAGCAACATGTATTTGAGGGAAGCACCTTAAATGGAAAAATTACTTATATGAAAATGAGGGTATAAGTATTTATATTTTGCACCCTTCTTTTTATATTTTACATTTTAAACTCATTTTATATTACTTTTTAACTTAGATCTAGAATTAATTTTGTTAACTCAAAAGCCCAATAAATTTTAGCCCACAATTTTAATATACCCAAATAGTAATATTATTTTATAAAAAAATTAACATTCATTAAACCTTTAAGAACATAAGAAAAAAATAATTTAGCCCACATCTTTTGAAATTTCAAATCAAATTTCAAGAAAAATTAGTTGAAATTAAAAGATATATTATTTATTCATTGGTTTATCTTTTCTTGAAATAAGCAATGGTGTTATATGTTGCCATAATAATAGTTGAAAGAGCCTTTCTTTGCTACGAAATTTGTAAAAAAATCAGTTCCACAATTGAATGAACAATCCATAGATGAACGATTATCTCGTGACTTATATTAAAAAATATGTATTTGAAAGTATTGATAATGAGTTAATTGTTCAATGATTCCAAAACATGAAACCACATAGAGAAAATTTATAAGGTATGTAATTATTAAATTATTTTTATTATTTTTTTTAAATTATGAATATGTAAATGATTTCACCCCTCTTGACCTAAGATCTTGGCTTCGCCATTGGTGTTACATATGGCTAATTTTAATCCATCTGGCATCTCTCTATCACTGGTGGTAAAGCTAGGTCTTTCAAAACAAAGGAGTTGAGAGTTGATGGTTGTTGCAGTAACGATAAATGAAGCAGAGGGCCATAGACTTGGAGACCCAGCAATTCCATAAACTTAAAAGTGTTGTCTTCCACTTCAGGAAATTCAAAAGCATTTGATAATGGATAACCATTGTAACCTGACAATGAAGAAGATCTATTCACATCATTCGTTGTCACACCTATCTCCTCCTTCTCCATCTACTTGTATGGCTACCTCAAAAGATATCAGCCTGATAAATCAAAAACCCAACCCCTTCATGCTATATTGTCGAAGAGTTAGAGATGAAGTAGGGTAAGGTTGATCTGATTTATAAAGAGAGAAAAAACAGGGTTGTGAAGGGTCAAGAAGAGACTAAGCCAAAACCCACATTAGAAATGGCAAAGGCTTTGTCGATAGTGAAGCATCTCTCCAGAATCAAAAACAGAGTGAACAAGCTGGAAACTCCATTAAATAGAGGAAAGCTAAATCAGAGAATCAAAATTCTAAAAAGTAATGAGACAAAGCTATGTGAAAAGGTCAGAAAATTCTATCAACAAGATTCGCACCTTTGCTAATTCTAAGAACTAAAGGAAGTGCAATTTGCTCTGCAAACTTTGTTAAAGTGGCACAAGTAGGCGATTGGGCAATTTTGATGTACAAAGTCATAGGGCGTGAGCAACTTAACAGTTGGAAACTGACATGGAAGAGCTTTTCCCTTGAATGTAATTGCTTTCAAGAGTGTACTTAGTGGGCTTTCATGAAGAAGAGGGGTCATCATACGTCTTGGGATTTGTTGTATAGAGACTAGGAAGCAAAAGCCTTTGAGTAATCATCATCTTCATCTTCGGTTTTCTTCTCTCCTTTAGTGCCCCCAATGAATGGCTTTAACCATCAAGGTGATGAAATGGGATCGAAAGAAAGAGGGGGAGACTTGACACCAGGCTTGGCAAATTTTATTAATAAAATAATTGGTTAATGAATGTTCGTCCATTCAAAGTTAATGGGAGGTATTGGACGCTCCTTTTTTAATAGTTCATGATTTATTTCAAACTAACTTATAGTATAGGCTACCAAACATTCATCAAAAAATAGTTTATAGTAAATTTACATATTTATTCCTTTTTAATAGTATCATTGCAATAGGGAAATTTTGAAGATTAATAAGTTGTACTGTTACTAGACTTGCTTAATATTTTATATGGATTGACAATGATATTGATGATTGAGTCTACTATTATTGTTTACGAGGAGTTCTTGATAAATAAAACTATTCAAGGATAGATTATAGCTTAAAGAACAACATCATTAAATGCATGCTAAAAGTTTTTGCATGGGTGTCGCTCTCCGACTCCATACCTGCAAGGCATGTCTTGGTTTTGATTCTTAAGCTCATCCTTGGCCACCAAAAAATAAACAGTGTGCCTGCAACACTTGTAAGACATTATTGATGACAATCCTATTGGAAAATCATTTGCTGAAAAGCAAAACTTGAATTATGGGTTTAGAAAATGAATAGACTTGAGAAAGTTCATCATTTTTATTTTGGATTCTTCGTCTATCTCTGTAGCACCGGCCATTGCTTGTTGCATGCAATGCAACCACCTCTCTGCAGTTTGATGTGTCATGGGAAACGATCGATGCCGAGTAATCAGAGCTGGATGGCCTGCCATATATAATTATCACTCTAACATGTCAATATTAAAATTAAAACACTATCTTAATTAGAGCTAAGCTGTCGATTGACCTTTTTAAACCTGACAAAATTTAAGGTTGGGTCATTTTTTTGATGTGTAAAATGCTAAATTGAACTTAAAAAGGTTGGCCCTTTTAAGTCGAAAAATAATCGAGGCCAACCCTTTTAAGCGCTCCTATATATAGATATATACTAATACAATTTTTTTATATTTAAATTTTAACATAAAAAATAAACACTAATACAAATACACTATACACTAAAAGAATTAAAAAATTAAAACACTAGCTTGCTTTCCTCATAGTCATAAAAACTATGTGATGTTGCTGACAAAGTTTAATTGTTATCGGTGCTAATTTTATGATGTTGCTACTTTTAATTAGACTTAATTTATTGTTGTGTGTATTGTCCTAAATTTATTTTTTAGACTTAATGTTATGTGTAATAACTTTTTTATAATTTTAAATATATTTTTTAGGTTTTTAAATTTAAAAATAAAAAAATATTAGCCAGGCTGGCCAAAATAAAACCCTAAAATATAATTGGATTTAATAAAATTAGTTCATTTAGACTCTAACCTTTAAAGATCAATCTTTTAAGGTTGGGCAGGCTTTAATTGATAACTTTTTTATAACCCTTCATCCTTATCTTTCACTCCCTGAGACCGATAGAATTGCTCTCTGATATAGATGACATGTGTTCGAAAAAATGATCTTGATTATTACAAAACAATATGAATTCAAAGACAAACAGAAGTGGATCTCTTCTTTGCGAGTAAAGAGGGGGACCTCCCATTCTCTGGACAAGAAACTTGTACTGGTTTTAAATAGCGTCTTCTTTCTTAGACTTGGCGAATATTAAACGAAACCACTCTTCCTCATCGTCGTACACTCTGGTTTCAACACAAAGCACTCCTTGCACATAAGAATTCAAATTAAATGAACAGCACAAAGCTCATGCATGCAGATCGATCCAATTAATAGTTCTTTGTACAAGATTAATACCTGTTGTAGAAACTAGTAGAGAGGTTAACAAAAGGCTGCAAACCGAGCTTGTCAAAGAGATCGGAGTCATCAATGGCAAAAGCATTGGATGTGAGAACACCGCTCCATTCAGAGGCCTTTTATTGCAGAGTCTGCATGTTATCTCTGCGGAATTAAAGCGATGAATGATAAAATCATTAACAAGAGAAAGATGAGACGAGAGTGATACGATAGGATTGGTGTGGATGGCACGCTACAATTGGAGTGGATAAAAGAGTCAAAAGAGAAAGCACCCCAATGCAACCTGAAAGGATCTTCGATTCTTATTATATTATATGCTATGATGGTGGGCGCTGCTTCTGGTTTTCATCTGATCTTTGATTGTTTTAGGAGAGAAAAGAGTCTTACTTCTCATCAGTCATCACGCTTGGACCGTCTAATTTTTATTGTTTATATTTATATTTTTTTAATTAATATTTTTAAATAAAAAATATTTTTCAAAAATTGACAATTAAAAAATTAGTTTTATTTTAAATTTTACATCCATTAAATAATTTTTTTAAAAATATAAAAAATAAAGAATTTTAAATTTTGACCATTCAAATTCGAATAGTATGAACTCCCAGCAAAACTAATTGCTTTGTTTTGGCCAATAAAACGTTTAGCTTAGAATATTAAAATGATGATTACTATTATTTTTTTTAAATTACCATTTTAAATTTTATTAGTATAAAAATTTTTATATTTCTTTCGTTAGAAAATATAAAATATTTTTAATAAAATTTTATCTCTAATAAAGTAATTATTTATTTTTAAACTAACTTTATTTTTTTATATTTATCTTTATTAAATATTTTATAATAAATATAAAATTATTCATCAATAGGGATAATTTAAAAAAAATAATAACTATATTTTAAAAGACTTATATTTTTAAACATTTAATTTTTTAAAAAATATTTTTACAATGTTTGAGATTTTAGATGCCAACTTGTAATTTTTAAATTTTTTAATTATTTTAATACATTTTAATAACAATCTAGTGTTAAAGTATTTGTTGATAGATTATCTTTCATGAGCATAGGTTACATTATTATTATTATTATTCATGATTTTTTTCTTTAATTTCGATATGACAAAATATAATCACCATAGATAAGAGCGCGAAACACTATAATCAGCAAGATTCGCCCGAAACTCCGACCTCGTGGTTCCACGGTCTGGTCCCGGCGTTGTCGGAACCCTAGGCTCGAAGATTCCCAGCCTCGAACTTTAAATCGAAGAGCTCGAAGACCCTATTTCAGTCCTAACTTGTTTTATGAGAATTTTTTTGGTAGGATACTCTTTGGCGGCATTGTAACGAAACCCAGATATACCCCGGAAGGGAGGTTTTAATTCTGTCCATGGTAGCTACGGAAGTAAAAAATATGGAAAGGGAACGAACCCGGAAACGGCCTCGTCTAATGTGGGACAATGCCCCGTCTTCTGAGACCGAGGTTGCTTCATTGTTATGCTTGGATTTCCTGATTAGGTTTTAGGGTTTTCGGAAAGAAATATGGGTACCACTAATTGATGAAATCTGACAAGGAGTTGGGATGGTTCTCCGTTGCTACATCTTGTAGGCGCAAAGGGCTCTCGTGGTGGGTGATGGAGTGTTTCAAGATAGGCATGCATCGCCTCCAAGAAGGGACGATGATCGTGAAGGCCATTACGTTTTCAATCTTGGCGAAAATCTTACTCCTAGATGTAAGTTTATCGTAATTTATTTACTTTTATGTCTTATTTTGATTCTTGATTGATATACGTGGTTTTAGACTGGCGAACGATTTATATTTTAGTCATATTCAAGCCTGCCATTGTTTTTGGGAAAGCTACACAATTGTGCATGTATCTATCTGCTTTCTATGTATAAATATTTCTATCTTATTGAATGTTCTGTTCTGTTGTGCACGGCTCTGTTAATATTTTTATATGTAATTTTTGGGTCCTGGCCCTTGTGTGTTCGGTCTTACGTTTAAAGTTTCTTTATTTTCCTTAGTAAGTAAATATATTGAAAGACTCCTATTTCGGTAGTTTTTAATTCATTCCCACTTTAGCTCCTCGTTCAACCGTGCTTGAGTCACGTGACTTGTTACTCAGTTGGTCTTAGTATTTACATTCGACATGTCAGTCTATTCACTCATGTTGAAAAAATGCAAAACCTGACCATCAGGTTTTTTCTTTTGTGTGCCATGGTGCTATATTATGTGAGCCTTTTGCTGTTGTTATTTCCTGATTTTCTCTGGAGAAATATTTCTCACTGTCTCTTTGATATCTAACAGATAAAATCCTCAGCAAGATGGGTGAAGGTTAGCGGTCAAGTGCATCTGAATATCAGATTTTATTTTTTTTGATTGCTTGTGTCACTCGGCATATTGCTAGTGCTGTAGGCACATTCGGTCGAGTTTTGGAATGTTGGGACCGCCAAACAAGAGAATATGTCGCCATCAAAGTAGTTAGAAGCATACCAAAGTACCGTGATGCAGCAATGATTGAGGTTGATGTACTTCAACGTCTAGCCAAGAATGAGAAAGGCAGTTCACGGTAAAAGATCTGGATGCAAATGGGTGCTAGAATTTGATTAGATGTTTTCTGGGTATTTACTCCGTCCATCCCTCATTGCAGCTGTGTACATATTCGGAACTGGTTTGATTACCGGAATCATATATGTATTGTAAGTATGCTTATTGCATTTCTTTCCACAAAATACTTTCCATACATGTTATTGTGTTTCTCAGTAGATTTAGTTTTTGCGTTATGTAATGGATTGGATTAGTTCCCCCATCACTGCTATATGACCTATTGAGTGTTGTGTTGTATTTGCATGCCTATAAGATAGATGCATGGGTTGTTTCCATTTGTGTTACAAGTGAATGGCTTTTTTTAGTTCAGATGTAGTGTGTCGTTATGTATATGTCAATGTGGGCTTTATTCATGGATCTGGGAACTAAGCAGAATCCTTCCTTTCAATTCATTTTGATGGTGTTACCAGGTATTTGAGAAGCTTGGACCAAGCTTATTTGATTTTCTTAAGAGAAATAAATACTGCCCATTCCCCGTGGATCTTGTTCGGGAATTTGGACGACAGCTTTTGGAATCTGTAGCATGTCTGTGGATTATTTTTGCTCTTCATTTTATCTCATGTTTTATTCTTACTTAACAAATCAACCAATTTTTTCCTTTGGCCTGCTTCGTCTGTCCAGGGATACAACATATATTGGATCCATTTCTTTACTTTGATTTTTTTTTTTGGGTGATTTATCATATACAGATATGCATGACCTACGCCTAATCCACACTGACCTGAAGCCAGAAAATATACTTCTGGTTTCTCCTGAATTCGTAAAGATCCCTAGCTGTAAGGTATTTAGCATTTATGTCACAAAAATTGACATTTTGGATATGGGCGTAGACTCTATTTTAATATATTTAAGGAAAATTCTTGGAATGGTACAGAGGATTCCCTCAGAAGAAATGCAATTCAGGTGCTTGCCCAAGTCTAGTGCTATTAAGCTGATTGATTTTGGTAGTACTGCATTTGATAATCAGGACCATAGCTCCATTGTTTGTACAAGGCATTACCGAGCCCCTGAGATTATTCTAGGTAACTACGGTTTGGCTAACAAGAAATTGTTACTTTTATTGCTTGTGTTTGTCTGTTGTCCTTCAGAGTCCAACACAGAAAACATTTTGGGGGTTTGACATTGGTAAGGGGAAAAGTTTAGACCCCTTGAAAAATGTTATTAATGGCCGGCAGCTGCACAGAATTCACTGGATTGCTTGTCGATTACTGCTTTTTATCATCATGTAGTTCTTCAGTTTCCGATGTTTCCTTCACTGGCAGTTCTAAGCCCTTTGTACAGTGATGGATAACACTTTGCTTAAAATATATTGGCATGTCCGCAGCCTTCTTATTTATCATGGAATTACTTTCCTTGTAATTTTATATTTTTTGGCCCTCATTTTATCTTTTGTTAGTTGAAGATTATATCAAGTAATGCTTCTCAAGTATATGCAGTATTACTTCTGTTTACTATCCATTAGGATCCAAAACTGTTTATCTTTCTGGCTTGAATTCCCTTTGATGGCAGTAAGATGAAATGAAGCCGTTTGGGAGTGTGAAGTATGGCTATTTCCTTGGCTGCTTCACTTGGATTAGATCAAGGCTATGAAGTTTAGCAACTAACATGTAATTATGCTTGTTATTGTTTTCTCACCTGCACTTGACATGATATTTTCAGGTCTAGGATGGTCATACCCATGTGATTTGTGGAGTGTCGGATGTATTCTTGTTGAACTTATTTCGGTTGGTGTTACTTCTGTCATGATATATTAAACATGTTTTAATTGATTCTTGAGCATGTCGTCTTAGAGGTTTGTATGTGCAACTTTTGCCAGGGCAAAGCACTGTTTCAGACGCACGATAACTTAGAGCACTTGGCAATGATGGAGAGAGTGCTGGGGCCTCTCCCTGAGCATATGGCTCGAAGGTCTAAGTAAGAATCTCTCCCCTAGTAGGCTAATTGATTCACTGTACTTCAAAAGTTGGTTTTTCCTGGAAGTTATGAATCATCAAATGGTTCAATAGGCAATAGCTCTGTTTAATTAAAATTTAGAGCATGTAGCTACAAACTCATTTTCTCATCTGCTTGGCACTGTGCAGCCGGGGTGCTGAAAAGTATTTTAGGCATGGGACACGACTAAATTGGCCTGAAGGGGCTATTTCAAGGGAAAGTATTCGAGCAGTGAGGAAGCTTGATCATCTTAAGGTATATTCCCGTTTTTTGTGCCGCATGTCGGTTGGTTTTATTTGAGGTCGTGCTCTGCGGTATATTCGATATTCTTCTTGAGTTGACCATAAACCCATATAATAATGCTTTATGCAGGGACTTGTAGCACGACAAGTGGACTCGTCAAGATCCTCTTTGACTGACCTGTTACATGGTTTACTGGCCTATGATCCGTCTGACCGTCTAACAGCTCGCCAAGCCCTTGATCATCCCTTCTTTAGGAATCCTACTTGAGAAAATCGAAGTTGATATGCCCTGGTGTTTTAAAATGCAGTCTGTCTTGTTGGTTTTGTAAAGTTCGGCTGATCTGGCTACAATTTTTAACCCAAAAGGGAAATGTTTTAAAAATGTTTATAACGGCTAGATCCTAGATGGTATAGGATTTGTATCTGCGGTCGCTTTATAAATAAATTCAATAATAGGATTGACTCATCTCCCTTTTCTGTTCTCCAAGTTCACTTCATTATCATGTCTCTCCAATTCATCCTTTATTAACGTGCAACAGAATCCACTCATAATTAAAATTAATTCCAGAAATACATTAACCGAAAGGAATAACTTGAAGAAAAAAAAATTAAATATCTCCGTCTGAAGTTATTTGAGGCTGCCCTTTTCAATTATTTCTTTTCGGATGCAAGTAAAAAAACGAAAAAGAAAAAGAAACTTTCTCGTGTATTTAAGGAGTCAATGATTTGGCATCACCAATAATCCCCACAAGAACACAAGCCATTCTCAAATCTGTGGAATCTGTTTGCATCTCTCACGACTAGCACAATCTTCAGAAGCTTTGACAGACCTTTGATGAACGTATGGCAGTCACCACAAACTCTCAAATTTTTGAAAATGCGAATAATCCTTTTTCCATCTTTGGAACCATCACTTAACAAAGCCAAACCAATTGCCAATTTCTCGCAATGAAACCTTAAGCTCTCCGCCTTCGACTCCTCTTCAACATCATGCAATGCAAAATTTATGTTATGAACATAACCAATTTCTTCTTTCATCCTCTTCTCCATTTCTTTCAACACCTCCTGGATTTTCTCTGTAAGTGGATGAGTTTCGTCTCCATTGTAAAAGAAGTGGACTTCTTTGTCTATCTCTACCCAGCTACGCCCTGCCTCTTTCTTTAATCCCTTTCTCTTCACCATATATCTTATTTTCTCACTCTCTTTCCAATAACCTGCATTAGCGTAAATGTTTGACATCATCACGTAGTTGACTGGATTGTTGCTATCTAATTTCGACAGTATCTCTCCCACTTCTTTCCCCATCTCCACGTCCCAATGCACTCTACAAGCACTAAGTAGTGTCTGCCATATACCCACATTTGGCTTCAGCGGCATTTTCTCTATAAGATCCCTTGCTTCCTTTAGGCGTCCAGCTCTTCCAAGCATATCAACCACGCAAGCATAATGCTCCACTTGTGGTTTGCTCTGCTGATTCCTACAGAATCTAGAGAAGGATTCTTGACCTTCTTCAATAAGTCCAGAATGGCTACAAGCTGAGAGTACAGCCAAGTAAGTTACACTGTCTGGTTCGATTCCATCTGCCTGCATTTGATTGAAAAGATCAACTGCCTTCTTTCCAATACCATGTTTTCCATAGCCAGTGATCATGATTGTCCAGGAAACCACATTTCTTGCTGGCATCTCTCTGAATAGTGCATCCGCCTCATCTGTTAATCCACATTTCATGTACATATCTAAAATTGAATTAGCCACTGATATTTCTAAACCAAAGGGAAGTTTAATGGTATAAGCATGCATTTGCTTCCCCAGCTCAACAAGGGCAAGATCGGCAAATATGCCTATGAGGCTTGAAAGTACAAACCCATCCACTTGATGTTTCCTTTCCCTCAGCTGCTGAAAGAAGTCCATGGCTTCTGGCAAATTGTCTTCTTGTGCATATCCAAGAATCAGTGAATTCCAAGATATCACATTCTTTGGTTCAATTCGATCAAATACCCTCCTAGCTTCAACTATACACATGCATTTGACATACAAATCAATGAGAGCACCTGAAACAGTTGATTGAACCAAATATGGGAATCCTTGAATGACTAACGAAGCATGTATTTGGGTGCCTTCTCTTACTGCACCAAGACAATTACACGCCTTTAATATACTTGAATAAGTATATTCATCAGGAATTTCACCTCTCTCTTTCATT
Organism: Prosopis cineraria; assembly: GCF_029017545.1. Taxonomy (NCBI): domain Eukaryota; kingdom Viridiplantae; phylum Streptophyta; class Magnoliopsida; order Fabales; family Fabaceae; genus Prosopis; species Prosopis cineraria. Next base: position 5,548,692 of record NW_026555346.1, read on the forward strand.
TTCCGAAATAGATTTAAAGCCTCTTCACCATGTCTTTTGAGGGTGTATCCAGCAATCATTGCATTCCAGCTTATAAGATTTTTTACTGGCATAACTTTAAACATTCTTGCTGCCTCGCTAATCCTGTCACATTTTGAGTACATATCAATTATAGAATTGGCCACAACAGGCAGCCATTCAAAGCCAGATTTTGCACAAACCCCATGAATCTGCGTTCCATTCTCAGCAATACCCAAAATCCCCGAAGCTTTTAGATTGGTGGATAGTGTGAACTCATTTGGCTCAACAGCCGACTGGCCCATTTTAGAGAATAAAGATAATGAAGTTTTCGCATCACCATCATGCAAATAGCCGCACATCAGAGCCGTCCAAGAGACCACATTTCTGTCAGGCATTTGATCGAACACAGAACGAGCAAGGTTCATCCTGCGGCATTTCGCGTACATGTCAATGAGATCATTGTTTACCACCAAATCACGCGCAAATCCTAACACTGCTACTAACCCGTGTACTTGCTTTCCCTGGTCAATCAAATAGTTCTTCGCACACCTCTTCAGGAGCCCTGTTAATAGTTGTCGCTCATTCATCAATGGCAGAAGATCAAAAATTACTTTATAGCAGAAGTTAATGGAAGTTTCACGCACAAAGTCACTGATGGGAACGGCAACTAGAAATCATGTTCTTAGAGAAATGGAAAATCATTTCGTCCCTGCTTTGAGCAACTGTATAAAAATAGTGCAGCTGAAGAAAATCCATGCTTGCATCGTCAAGCTATCGTTATCACAGAGCAACTTCTTGGTGACAAAAATGTTAGATGTATGCGACAATTGTGGCGATACAGATTACGCTGCCCTGCTTTTCCAACAACTAGCTGCGCCAAACGTGTTTTCCTACAACGCGATCATCAGAGCCTACTCCCACAACCACCAATATAGACTCGCAATCAGTATGTTCAAGCAAATGATGAGACATCCACGGAAATTAGCAGAAAATCCTATTTCGCCAGATAGATTCACATTCCCATTTTTGATAAAGTCATGTGCAGGTCTTTTATGTCATTGTCTTGGCCAGCAAATACACGCGCAGCTATGTAAGTTTGGGACCGATTCCCTTTGTATAACGGAGAACGCAATGATAGATATGTATACGAAATGTGATGATTTGACTAATGCATACAAAGTGTTCCAGCTAATGACTGACCGAGATGCAATTTCCTGGAATAGCTTAATCTATGGACACGCACGATTGGGCCAGATGGAGAGTGCAAAAGCTCTGTTTGACGAAATGCCTTGTAGAACAATTGTTTCTTGGACAACAATGATTACTGGGTACGCTAGAGTTGGCTGCTATTCTCATGCATTAAAATTTTTTCGCGGAATGCAGATGGTTGGTATTGAACCAGATGAGATCAGTATCGTCTCTGCTTTACCTGCCTGTGCACATCTAGGAGCTCTTGAGGTTGGGAAATGGATACACATGTACTCTGATAAGAATGAGTTTTCCAAGAAGACTAGCATTTGCAACGCACTAATTGAAATGTACAACAAGTGTGGTTGTGTTGATCAAGCTCGGAACTTGTTTGATCAATTAGTTGAGCGGGATGTGATTTCTTGGAGCACCATGATTGGAGGACTGGCCAATAATGGTAAAGCTCATGAAGCACTCGAACTCTTCAGAGATATGGAGAAAGCACAAGTGGTTCCAAATGCAATAACTTTTCTAGGAGTCTTAACAGCCTGTACACATGCAGGATTATGGAAAGAGGGATTGAAATGTTTCGATTCAATGAGAGAGGATTACCGTATAGAGCCAGAGGTAGAGCACTATGGTTGCTTAATTGATCTTCTAGGACGCTCGGGACGCCTTGCTCAGGCTCTAGACACGATAATGAAGATGCCAGTAAAGCCAGATTCGAGGATATGGAACTCTCTTCTAAGCTCTTGCAGGATTCATCACAATCTTGATATCGCTATTATTGCAATGGAGCACCTTCTGGAGCTTGAACCAGATGAATCTGGGAGTTATGTTTTGCTTGCTAACATGTATGCGGAGCTTGGAAAGTGGGAAGATGTGTCTAGCATTAGGAAATTCATACGAAGCAAGAGAATTAAGAAAACTCCAGGATGCAGTTTGATTGAGGTTGGCAATGTGGTTGAAGAGTTTGTATCAGGCGATGATTCAAAGCCCTTCTCAAAAGAGATCTTCTGGATCCTCGACGTGCTGGCTCTGCAGCAAAACAGAAGTAATGACGTGATGGAATATGAACTGGAGCACACAGATGGAGCTTTGCGTTCGGCTGTAAGTTTCAGTTTTAATGGCGTCTCCTCTTCTAGGAGTATTAAATCGATGAGAAGTAACCATAAGATAGAAAGCCAATGTATGATTTCAGAAGGAACTTCCTAATTTGGATTATAATTTCCGAGGTCACCTTGGATTATCCCCAAATGGAACTAAATTTCATAGAACATACTTTTTTCTTCGTGGATCATAACCCTACATATAATTTATTTTTCCAATTTTGGGTGTTAAAAAATGTGAGCCTCTTCTATTCAGCAAAAGTTTATCTAGTACAGGAAAACAAGTCCATGAACAGTGCCTGCAATGGATATCCAAATGTTTGCCAAAGTTAACCAGACGTCGGTCATGTGCGTAAGGCCGATCCACCTATTAGTGAACTAACCAGAAAGGACAAACAAATGGAAAGGAAACAACCTGGGGCAGACAAAATGGAATTACTTGCCAAACAACGGCACGAGGGAGAGGCCGCATATGACAATGATTGCATAAGAAGCACAGCATAAGAAGCACAATCCATGAACAAAGCATCCATCACATTTCGCATCACGAACCCTGCTTCCAATGCTCTACTAAGATGTCCAATCCATTGATCTCCGTCACAAGTTTCATTTTGTCTAGCCGCAGCCCTTTCAGAAACTGTTTGTTTACCGGTAAGAAGTTGCGCAACCACAACTGTTACGGTTGTCAGCAAAACCAAGTAGAGTGGCCTAAAGCTTTGTATACTCTTCACATATTTGCTATCTAGCAAAGGAAATCCTAGATAAGATAAAATTACTAGCACGGCTACAACAATAGAACAACAAAGGTGGGTAATCCTTGATGCAGTGATGGCAGAACTTATTTTGCGTGGGTGAAAAATTTAGGGTCCCATGACTGCAACTGTAACTGTTGCTGAGTTCCTGAAGTAACAGATGAATCAGGAAGAGGTGGCACTTGATCAGCTTCTGACGTAAACACAGATGAACCAGGAAGCGGTTGCACTTGTTCAACTACAGAATTAGGTACGCTTGAAATTCCATTTTGATGCTCAGACTCATGCAGACGCGACTGGCTGCTGCTGCTCTAAGCATTAGAGTGGTAGGAATCAGCACCAGGATCAGCTTTTAGCAAGATTGGATCCGACTCCTCTGCCTCACCTTGAGGAGAAACTGCCCATAGAAATAACTGATCAGTGAAAGTAGTGACAGAAGTTCTGCATTTCCAGTTTACAGCTGAGAGACAGGAAATATTAGCTAACAGTTAAATGACGAAGTTTTACAACCCTTGACAATCCAAAGTTCAGATATAATGAGATATTAACAAGTGGTTACTCGGGCGCAAGATTAAAATCAAGGAACCTAGTTTGTCGTCATCTTACATCTCATTTCCCCACCGTGCAAAAATAAAATGCAGCTTCTACTCTACCTCAATAGTTTGTCCACTCATTGTCCTGCTTAACAATAGAGTTTCTAGACAGCCTTGCTTTTATGGTAGAGCCCAGCGTCTATATAGCAAGGGAGGGCTGCTAGAGGATTTAATCATGAGTTATGATACTAGTCTCAGTGACACCAAATGGTTATATTCCTTCCAGAACAGATACTCTTATAGGTGCATAAAAATTCATTGGATTGTCAAGGGACAGCTGTGTGGTGAAGGTCGATCACGGTTGCAGAACATTTACATTCTTAGGTAATATAACCCAGAATAACAGCATCCTAGTTCTGTGCCGCTGAAGCAGAGTGAGTATGTACGTATATGGGCGGTGACCCACCCTTTCTGAATAATTTTTCTTTCTCGAGACTTAAGACTCCAACCATAGATTGCAATTCTTTCTGTTATCTTGCCATGGTGGTTTTTCAATAAAAGGGAGACCACCGCACCTGTTCGAGAGAAGTGAAATATTAAGATCAAAATTTGAAAAACCAAACCTCCTATTAAAATTCAGCTGACGAAAGAGCAAAGCACAGAGTGTGTCCCCCCCTTATCGCAGGTGCACAGAGCACTACTTAACGAGTTACATATCTACCGTCAATGAACACTCCAAAGTCCAAATACCAGCAGGTTCCAACTGGAAAAAAAAAAAACACACCAATTACAATAATGAGTTGATAAATGACCAATCTATTCGCATTTAACTTAAAAGAATATCTGCCGCCAAAGAATATATTTTCACTGAAAGCAAATATGGAGAAAGAAGAAATGTACCAGTGGTGTTTGGATGGGAGATGTGAGGTCGAATGGCTTGATCGTCTGCAATTAACGGCTGGGATAATGAATCCGCATCAGCACCGGAAGGTTGGAGGTGGGACGATGGCGGAGGAGGCTGAATATCGTGGATCCGACCCGTTATCAGGGCTAACCGGTCGGATCCCCGTTCCAAGATTTTCCTTCTTCGGGCTTCCTGGCCGGTCGCAGCCATAACGTAAACCTTCCGTCGCAGACTGAATATCACAAATATTTTTTAATTCACCTGATGTTAACTCTTCATCAACAAAAGTTTTATTTAATTATCTATAAATTTAAGTATATTTATTAACAATAGAACACTTTATTGATACCAATATTTAATAAAAATATAAAATTTAACCAGATCATATCATCTATGAGTATATGTTCAAGCAAAAACCATTATAAATGGAATACAATTTTTAGCTATATAATTTCTATTATATTCTTATCATTAATACTCATTAATGATTATATATTTTTTTTAACATAACACTAATATTTTTATCTGAAAAATCAGTTTATTATAACTTCTTTTTTTTTTTGTCGAAAGTTTATTTTAACTTCATTCTTCAAAAATTTCATTCTATTATAAAAAACCAAAGGAGGTATTAATTATCATCGTTAAGGTGAAGCAAAAGATGTCGAGCTTCTGCCGTACGAACTGTGAGAATAGATGGTCCTGTTGGCAAGCGAACAATCTTTGTTATTTTCGTTCCAAGTCCAACCTAACACGTATATACAAGTTTCTCATCAATATATTCGTACAAGAAATGATGCTAGAGATTAAATCAAAAGCCCGCAGCGATATAACATAGAATGAACAAATTCTAGAACAGATTGGATTTAATGAAAAGAAAGAATAATCAAACAATTTCTTGCAATGCAGCACGTGGGAAACTGCTCGCGCGCGCGCATATGCACACACTTTGATTCTTCTCTATTATTGCCCCCGCTGCTTTCCGTGCACCCTAAATATTCTGACTACTTCAGCCAACGAGCACTCAAAAAAAAAAAAAAAAAGGTTAGCAAGATCATTTAATTAGTTCATATATTAATTAAGAAACGTATAGATAATTGCAGTCCTCATTATTTTATTTGGAAGTATTTGACAAATAGCATAACAAAGAACATCAAAGGGCTCATTTTGGACTAGGATTCTTCTTAATTCGTGACGAATGCTCGTCAATTATATGTCCATATATAAGCGTTGACAAGTTGTCCAGGATTTATAAATAAGCGAACATATATATGATATGAGAATAGATAATAGAATGTTATGATATTTAATCTGTTGTCCAAATAATGAATTAATGAGTAGACAAATTGATTTATGAGTCCTGGTCATATAACAACACTAATTAATCTTCATTCATCGAATACGATGGTGACATATAAGATCGATCCTTTCAATACATTGAATAAGAAAAATTGACTTAAGTGGCACCGATGATGGCTGGATTTGGAAATTGTCTTGAAGAGGATGATGCTGGCCAAAAACCCTAGCGTCTAGAAGAGAAAATACGATGGGGGGATATATAATTAGTTTGAATTCAGACCTTCTCCAGTGCCACGCACTAATTAATTAATTAACATCTTTATTAATTCTATGGAGGTGATCGTATGTATATAATTAATTAATTAAGTAATTTCAGCCATCCGTTTAATTACATATATATTCCCTCCAAAGTTGTGTGCAACATTATTGTGAAACCAACATAGCCTCGTGAAGCGCCCCAAAGATTCAAATCTTTTCAGCTTCTAGCTGATATTTTCCCCGGATATCAGGTCAGAGAGGTTACAGTTTAATTATAATATATACTTATTTGAAGTGTACCATAAGAAAGCAATGAATTTCAACCGTGATCAACATATATATCAGGGTATAATTATGAGTATTTAAATTTGGATTTGAACTAAATCTCTTATTTAAATACACAAAAATTTATGAATTTAAATTCAAATCTATTTTAAATTATAATTTTTTTATAATTTCAAATTTTCTCGATTTACATAATAGTTATTTAAAATTTTAATCACTTAAAATATCTTATTCTTTTCACATTTTTATTATTAATACCTCTACAACTCTGGAATATTTTTTTCATCTCTTTTCAGTTAAAAATTATAAACAAACTTGTCATTTTTAAATCACAGTTCATCTCTTTTCTTCATTTGAAATTTATTAAACTATCCAAACAAAGAATTTTAAATATATAGACTTGAAATGTGAGATTTTAAATCTAAAATTTAAATTTAAATCCACCCATCCAAATGCTATTTACATTATTTATGCACAGTGGTTATTAAATTTCATTTCTTACTCTAATTGAATACGTATAATTATTTTTTTTTGGGAGAGGTTGCAAATTAAAGAAAGATCATTCGTGGTTATATATTTTCTCCTGTCTTATTTATAAGACATCTTTTAAAAGTAATTTTTAGTCTAAAATATAGGATACTTTATAATAATTAAATTATTTTTTTAATTTTATCCCTTCTTGATTAGCATGAGATATTTAATGTAGTTATATTATTATTTAAAGTCAGATGTAAAAATGAAAGTATATTTTATTTTTTTATGATATCAAGAAAAAAATTAATTTTTTTAATATGCATGAAATAGTTAAAAATGTTTTATAATAAGGATCGAAAGTATACATATGTATATATATTTCCTTATGATCTATTAAAGAAAAATGAACAAGGACGGCATGCTTTTTCACGTAAAACAAGTCAAGCCTGGCCAGTCTAGGTTAATCCAAATAGCTTTCTTGCTGCGCATATAAATTATATATATAATAATGTTGCTTGCGTCAATGTAGTGTAGCCACGAAAGAAGCAGTTGTTGGGTTTATATAGCTACCTGGAGAACGATAGATGGGGACTTACCAGCTTTAATTTAATTTCACTATACAAATTCAGCCTGCTTTAAGTTCACCATAAAGAATAATAACGAGCTTTCTGAATAAATAATAAAATACTTTAATGTATATGCCGGAATATGGATGGCAGCAACATAAGTATATCTTTGATTTTTGTTAATGTTCTGATCTTTTAGCAATCTTATTGTTTAATTTATCGACCCTCTTGTTTACATGGTCCATCAGTAGGACGTTTCAGTAATTAGCTTGCTTGCACGTGCAAGCTGTGACTGAGACACACACACTTCAAGCATGTTTTCTTTTTCTTTTTCAGCAAAGTACAAGTTAACATCCCATATATATGCATGACCATGCGTGCTAGTTCCCACACGAGCCTACAAATTCGGACACACGTAAAGTGCTAGATTTTGGGTAGATCACCGTGACCTAACCCTGATTTCTTCTTACTATTTTTCCATATTGCTAGGTTGTATTTCTGTACGTAAACATTAACTAATTATCTTCTCTTTAATGCGCCTCAGCTCTTTATATATATGTATATGTTCTAAGCTTTCATTGTTGTAAAACAGTGACGATTTTCCTCAGAATTCCATTTCGTTTCGCAGTTAATTCAAACATGCCCATTATTTTGTGGCAAAACTGTTTATAATGCTAGGTTGATTGGACATCTATTAATGTCCTGATCATAATTATGCTTGAGTGACATTTTGCCGGGTAAGACTTGCCTAATTCCCTTTGCATCATTTTCGTCAAATTGCGTAGTGTCACTCATTCACGAAGCACCCTCGCAATTCACCAATTAACTTGTGAACTAACAGCTTCAATGTAAAGATTAATTTATAGATCTGATATGTGTTTTCAGAACAGGTAAACATGATTGAGACACTTGAAATTTAATTATTTGAAGTGTAAGACAAGAAAAAGCTGTGGATTGTCTTTAATTTGTCCTCAAACGCGAGGCTTAGTTATATTACTTAACAATTGAAACCCAAACCCATGAATCTTCCCCATATCATAACTAACCTTTGAAAAAACCATCAAAATTTAAAGGACTTGGAGTCTAATTCATTATCCCGGCAATTAATATTCAAACACGTAAATCCGGCTTTCACACTGAAGGCAAGATCAGTTCTTCATCTCAAATTAATTAAACGTGCTTTAGCAAAGAAATACATATATATATGATAAGTTTTGGCCATATTAATTGTATTAAGTGAAAATATAAAGACACACCAGGCTGACTTGTGCTTGCCTCTACATATACTGGCAACATGCACCATCTTTTGATCATAGTTAAAAAAAAAAATGATTATCAGCATTGCAAGCTAATCAATTATACCTGCTAGCTGTACAATTATACAGGCAACATGCACCGGGAACAATGTTCTCTGCAATTCCATTATAGGAATTGATACGAGATATAATTTGTGAGAATTGGTTAACAAGCTATAACGATATTAAGGAACCTGATATAGTTTGACACATATATTAATTTGGAGAAATGGTACGCGTTGGCACTATAAATCAGCAATTAGAAGACAAGTATATACGAACTGATATCTTGAACAAAAGAATCACACACAAGCGTTTGTACATGCAATAAAGGACACTTTTATTGTAAACTAGTCTTGAAAAAAACAATAGGAGAAAAGTATACATAATGAATTGTGATGCCAAGACTTCTCTTGGTTTGAAATACCTATCAAAAGTTTGGATTTGAATTCAGTAAGTGTTCTAAATAAACTTATTAAGTGTCTCATGCGGCATTATAACAATGATTTAATTTGATAGAACGCATTTAATATTTTGTTATATAATACTAGCAAATGATTAAATTTCAAATTTTTAGAGTGGATAACATAAGTAAGGAGTATTCTGATCATGTTGATCGTTTTGAATTTTTAAAAGAAAATATATTTTGATAATTTTTAAATATTAATAAAATTCAACAATTATAATTAAAACATTCATTGAGTGAATATATTTAGAACACTTTCTGAATCCAAATCCAAGAAGTTTGTGTTTCTCATAAGCTATACATGTCATACATGTGTGTGTGTAGAGAGAGAGAGGGGGGGGAGGGAGAGAGAGAGAGACTGGGGTATATATGGGTTATATGTGTGGGTGTAGTGCAAACTTCCATAACTTGTGTCTGCACGCAAGTTGGTTTGGTTGAAATTGTGAGACACGACGATCAATTGATCGCGAACACTGTGGGAATGAGAAATCATCTCTTAAATTTTTTGCAGAGGCAATATACATAATGACTGACTATTGCATCCCGGGTCATCCGTGCATATACTTTATAGACATATACACTTATAGCAGGGCAAGGAAGAGTACGATGTGCAATTAATTAATGAACGTCTATTTAAACAAGAATCCCTAAAAATCAAACCAAATTTCCCTATCAATTGTATACGAAGTGCATTCCTACGGGAGCAGATGACTTGACTTGAGTAATCGCAATTCCACACTTCGAATGTACGAAATGTATACGCGCGATATGTGTCTATATACTATGTGCCTGTGTGTGTGTAACAAGGTTGAATATTTTATATGAAATTATGAAGTACGTAGAGCAATATTCCTTAAAGAAATCACCATGTATCTTTTTGGACCCAGATCACAGGATCTTCATATCTAGTTATCTTTTGTTTCATTTCTCGCACTCTGCAGGAAAAAAAAAAACCACGGGAAGTATATTCTATAATATCATACATGCACAATTATTGCTACATATGCTCACGTAAGGATAATTTAATTTCCATTAATTGTTATATGACAAGATTTGAAATTGAACGAGAGATTACATATAGTTGCCTAGTTCTGCCAAAACAGGATAAGATTAAAGAGACAGATGTTGCTTTAATTTGTAGGAGGTGTTACCACTAATTAGACAAGAAGACCCAAAACAAAAAGAGGAAAGACTTGAAACTATAGCCGAAGAAATTTAAAAATGAAGAGATCTAGAAAATCGAATAATGGACAAAGGCCAAAATTTTCCCCAGACTGCTGGAGATTTATTAGATTCCCTAATTTTCGCTTCCCGCTTTCTCTCTCTTTTATCACAAGCAAATTATATGACCGTATTTCATCAATTTCATGCGATATATGCGCTTATTCATTTTTCGCCACTTCACTTTATCTTTACATTAATTCTAATTAACTTAATCTTTGCCTTGATCTTTTCATCAGCCAAAAGCAACATCATTTAGAATCAACACGTTTCATTAAACTTTCAGCCATATTTCATTTCCACTTTGAACTGACATTACATGCACATTCCTTTTTTTCAAAAAAAAAAAATCGTTTATGGATATTAAATTTAAAAGCAAATCTGTCAAGAATTTTTTAAAATTATAAAAGCCAAACTGCTGCTGAAATGCACTGACGACAAAGTTGAAAATTAGTTTTTTTTTTTAAAGTAGCATTATTATATTCTCTCGATTTTAAATCAGTGACGATATAAACATGGATATATATAGCGAAAATGAAGGAAACAAGAAACAAGAACATAGAATCCTGGAAATTGGTCAGGAAGAAGCGAGACGGTGTTTCTTGATATCATTGTTTTATATTGAGAGTGGTTGCCCGCTGGTGGTTATTTTTTGCCAATCCATCGTCTATTTTGACTCTTCCATTGTCTTCACTCTCCATTACGGGTCCACATAGATCTTGTCGTCTGATGATGACATGGCACCATCTGATGAAAGGCGTGGCCCACTCTATCACGTGCATGACTAGCTCGCTCGCTTGCGTTGCCTGTTAGGAACGTTGGCTCAGAATTTCATGGGTGGATTCTTCGTCTTTGACGAGGTCACGATGGTCATTTTGATTCCAATTACTGTATATCTTGAGACTATTATTAATTTCAGGGTACACAGCTGGTATATTTGCAACTTGAAGGGGAAGACCCACGTTTGGTGAAAGCTTCACAAACACACTCATACGTTCCCAAATCTTCTTTCTCTTCTTCAACATTTGCCTGTAAACTTAATTTCCCTAACTTGTCATGCATGGTAGCGGCGGGCAAGAAAGCTCAACCTGACCTCTTTTTTATACATTTACACACACACACACACATATTGATGCAGTATCTCTCAAGTCAGTGTTTCGTTTGCCAGTGAACGAGGCAACACCCTCACACAATTAAGCATCGAAGGAGAATTTGTCTCTCCATGCAAGTAAGTGTAACGGTAGATTCATCCTGTAATTCAACTTATTGTGTAGATTCTCTTATTCGAGGGAAGTTAACCCTCACCCACACACACACACACACACACACACACACACGTCTTTCCAACAGGGTTAAAGCTAAACGTTTAGCTTTAATTCTTTATCATCTTTCTTTTTTGGAAGTTTAGAGAGAATTTGGAGCGAGTATAGTGTATACATCATGATATGTTAGTTATTGTGTGTGTGGTACAGAAAGGGAAGGAATCCAGCAAAGAGGAGAGGGAGAAGATGGAGATGGAAAGGTGTGAAGGGAAAGAGGAAACCCTACCGCCGGGATTTCGATTCCATCCTTCAGATGAAGAGCTTATCACTTACTATCTCATAAACAAGATCTCTGATTCTAGTTTTACAGGAAGAGCAATTGCTGATGTAGATCTAAACAAATGCGAGCCATGGGATCTCCCAGGTATACTTGAGATTCATGCAACTATATGTACATCTCTCTCATCATGTTTTAATTCAGATTCATTACTGGTCAAATTAAAATCATATTCACTTTTAACTCATCAACAAAGCCAATCATTTTCCTTTTCTACTTCGTTTATATATATTCTGATCATCGCCGTTCAAAGTTTCACAACATCAAACTAGGGTTTCTGCTTCTCGATGCCCTTATCCCTCCTCGTTTTCATTATATTATATTCTTTCTCTTGTCGTGCATGAGACACACACACATATACACACACACATTTATATAGCATAATTTTTGTTGAGGAAAATATTCGTGTGTGCGTGTGTGTGTATGACCTAGTAATTAATATAAAATTAACCTTGTGGGATGAAATAGGGAAGGCGAAGATGGGAGAGAAAGAATGGTACTTCTTCAGTCTGAGAGATCGGAAGTACCCGACTGGTGTGAGAACGAATCGAGCAACCAACACAGGCTACTGGAAAACCACAGGCAAAGACAAGGAGATCGTCAACACCGCCACATCGGAGCTCCTCGGCATGAAGAAAACTTTGGTTTTCTACAAAGGCAGAGCCCCAAGAGGCGAGAAAACCAGCTGGGTCATGCATGAATACCGCATTCACTCTAAATCCAACAAGGTAATCATCATCAATCAATAAATCTATATCACACCCACTGATGCAGTTATCTGTATAATCTAGGGTTTTTCACAAGTTCCATTTCGTCTTCCATGAACGTACAGCAAGATGAATGGGTGGTCTGCCGAGTGTTCAAGAAGAGTGGGAGCGTGGTAAAGAAGTACCCTTCCAACCATGCAAGAGGACTGAATCCTTATAGCCTGGACATAGCTGGCCATGGCGGTCCAAGTATTAATATGCCACCACCAATGAACATGATGATGCAGCTGGGAGATCCAGCAGGTCATTTCCTCTACGGAAGGAATAACAATTACACGATGAATTCTGTGCCAAGCAATCCTACTCTGAACCTGCCCATGCAATCCCACTTCAACTATCCTTTGACTGTATCATCAGGAGCTTTCAGTATCTCATCATCATCATCAGGACTTCATGCAGTTACAGGTGGAGAAGCACCCACCTCACAACCCTATTTGCGACCATTCAGTAACCTGCAGGATTTGGGGAGTTCTAACAACATTGTGACACCTGTCATCAGTACTTCTCTCGCTGCAGACAATTTAGGAGACTATGGTGTGGATATGATGAGCATCGTCAATCCTCAGACTCATAGGTATGTGGGCATGGCGGATCACTGTGTGGATCTCGATGCTTACTGGCCTTCCTACTAATAATAAACCACCAGGAGGAGGAGGAAGAGGATAGAACGCCGTTATCTTCTTTTTAGATTATTATTATTATGAGATATATAGAATATAATGCAAAGAATATATTTAACTTTAATTAGTTGGATCAGCTACCGTCATGAACGATCTCCTTACTCTGGTGTTCTGTTTAAGTTTCTTGTGCGGGTAATTCAATGTATCACCCAGCAAGCAAAGTCTTGTATTCCTTCTGAATCAAGCAACTTTTTGAATAATGTTCTGGTTTAAGGACCTTCAATTCTTAATTTTCTGAATTCAATGCTACTATCAAAATTATGATATTTTTTTTCCTTTTATGTAATTTGTGCAAGTAATTTTTTTTATGATATGTGCACGTACTTTGATTGCTATATGCAGTCCGAGAAGAAGAAAGATATCTTTTAAAGATTATAACATGTAAAACATGCTAAAACAAGTCCCTAGCTAACTTTATCATGCAATATTTAACATATATGTTTGTATAAATTTCAGCATAGTTCCTCTTAAGAGTGGGAACTCCCAAAACAACAACAATTCACATCAATCAAAGTTTTCAATTTTTTTTTTAAAAAATGGTGGAGTCTCCCCTCAAATTTAGGCTTCCTTTATTCAAAATGAACAATTTCATCATAGTCCCTCTTAAAAGTGGGAACTCTCAAAACAATAACAATTCATATCAATCAAAGTTTTTAATTAAAAAAAAATGGTGAAGTCTCCCCTAAAATTTGAGCTTTTCCAACTCAAAATGAACAATTTTTTTTTATCAAACAAGCAGTCCAATTTAAGTTTCCTACATATAAAACAGGCTAAAAAGCAGTCCAACTTAAAAAAATTCCAACAATCTCATCAGCGCAATCATATTTTAAGGGAATTTAAATCAGTTAATTCATAGAAAGTAAATTTTTCTAATATAATAAAATACATGGAAGGAGTAGTTCAGCAAAACTTCAATTTGATTAATCTCAAAATATTTGCGCAAAATCAAATACAAGCAAAAACAAATGCCATTTAATCAAAACAAGCAGAGAAGATTGAGCTTGCCCTGAGTTTGAGAGGAGGAGAACAGAGAATCATGAAGAAAATGAAATAGCCGAGAAGAGACAACCCAGAAGATGTAACCACGCGTGGGAGATAAGTGATGGTGGGAAGGTTCAACAACAATGGCTAGAGGCAAAAGAGGTGACGTCGAGTGGAGCAAGAGGCAAGAGAGAACTGTCACGACCCTTCACGTCGAGACGAGGAAGAAGACGTTTGGGTTTTTTTCAAATGACTTACAACATTGATTAGGGCTACCAACCGATGTAATCTTTAATATGAACAGCGGGCATAATAAAATTTGCTATTGATACTAACTAATTTTTAAATCTTTTTAAATTTTGTAACCGCTATCAACAGCGGACCTAGGGGCACTCGCTGTTGAAAGTCCCTCTTATGTACGAGAATGCCACCATGCCTTTTTCAACAGTATTTGCTTTTAAACTGATGTTAAAAGTCATCTATTAATAGCAATATTTGTACTAGTGGATTATTCTACGTGCATGCAGGCATACTATTCCATATTAATGGTATGATATGTGTGTGTATTGAAAAGCTATATCTTCCAGAATTATAAAATTTGTGTCAATTTAAGAGAGATATTGACAAAAATTTTACCTCAAAAAAAAAATAAAAATGGATTCAGTGCATATCAAGCCGGGTGCTAATTATGGATGGATGTGAGGTCAAGATTACATATGGCTTTATGACACAGTTTTAATGCCCCTAAGGCTATTTTTAATAACAATTATTTAGTACCTAGTATTTGATACTTACAAAGGTACTATTATTTTGAATGGGAGAATGACAAAGAAATCTTAAAAGGATCAATTAATTTAAGTTAGGTTTCAAATGTTAAATTTTATAAATTTATAACTCAATTTCTCAATTTTATAAATATATTATGATAAATTTGTAACTTATTTTTTAAATTTTAGCATGGTTGAAAAATAAAATTATTTTTCCCGTTAAGCGACAATGATGAGAGTCGGCAAAGACGGGCTGACGATGATGTAGTGAAGGTGAAACTTTGTTAGATCTGGGGATAGTGGAGGATAAAGTAGGGGCTGAGATATTTTTCAGGGAAAATCTGATTTTCTTTGGGAATAGCTAAAGAAATTGAATTCTAGGTTGAGGAAAATTTGGGGTTTAAGAATTTAAATGCATGCCAACCAAATTAAAAAAAGTGAGCTTTTTCACTCGCCTTTTTTTTTTTCCTTGACTTAAATTCACACGAACCAAACGTGCTCTAAAAGATTCTTTTTCCTAGAAGGAGGAAGCGGGGAGAGATTTTTCCCCCTGAGGAACCAAACGTGCTCTAAAAGATTCATTTTTCCTAGAAGGAGGAAGCGAGGAGAGATTTTTTCCCCCTGAAAGAGCACTACAAAATATAAGATAATTGCATTAAAAAATTTTAATTTTTTCTCTAATGATCTTTAATGGATGGATCCAACCAAAAGTACATAATAGGTGACCACGTCGCACATTGAAAGTTAAAGGATTAAGGGCCTATTTGACAATTATTCTAGGAATAATTTTTGTTTTTCAAAATAAAAGAATAAAAAAATATTTGGTAAGATATTTTTAAGAAATATTCTGAAGAATAAAAAATAAAATATTATGTTGGAAAAAAAAAATAGAAACAACTTTTAAATATTCTGATATTGTTGTTCTGAAAAACAAGAAAAAATGAAAAAAAATAATTTATTTTTTTTTTCAAAACATGTTTTATAAAACATTAGCTCTCAAAATAATAAAATAAAAATAATTTTAAACAGTTTCTAAATTGGAGGGTTAAAGATCTAGGGAGAATTGCACACAAATTCCAGACAATATATTTAAATATTACAAGGTCCATTTTAATTGTCAATAAACTTTGAAGTATTTAAATGTCATTAAATGTATTTTGCGGACCTTAAAATAATTCTCATCAAGATTTAACTGAAACAAATATATTTATTAAGAAGTAAATAATAATTAAGTCAGTATACATATAAGAGGGAGCAAAGAATAAGCCATTAAGCAACTTCTTTCCACAATAAACCACCCTTCAGTACCATCAGACATATCGTCAACAGGTGGAGCTAGCTCTAATTCTACTTCTAAATTTCTCATAAACAGGCGGCGATGGATCGTTCCCAGCTTTACAAGGTAAAATTTACTAACAAGTCGTGTTCGCAGAAAATGGAAGCCAACGTGAAACGGCAGAACCATCTGCAGGAAACAGAAACATTGTTATCACAACTCCATTGAACCGTGTAGAAAGAGTGTGTGTGTGTGGGGGGGGGGGGGGGGGGGACAAGTTCCAACAGTCGTAAGGAAAAGAAAGCCTCTTTGATTTTTTTTTTTTAAAGAAAATGGTACATTTTATTTTCAGGTTCCATGACTCACTAACCATTCTTCAATGAGAGATACATATGTCTAGCACTAACCCTGCCGGCTGCCGTTCTCACACACTACATAGGGAGGAATTTGAAAACATTTGTTAGCTAGCAAAAGCAATAAGATCCACTTTCTTAATGGTCAATCATATGAAATTGACTCCAAATCAATTTTATGCACACAATGACATTAACACAGTAAAGAAACGAGGCAAGCTTTATTTGTGCATGGCATTATCACAACAGACAATGAAATCAGGCTTCAGTCTAAACATACATTCATAAACGCTATCCCCAAATAATATTAAAAAGACATACCTAACTACTCGCAATAAAATAAACAAAGAAAGTCCTCTGTCATCTACTGGTCTCGCCGCCCTAGCTTAGCTTTGCGGCGGCGATGGTGGGAGTTTACATTTCGAACTGGTTTCTTTGCCTTTCTTCTTCTGTAGTGCAGCAGACAAATAAGAAATGTTGTAACCAGTAGTTCAATACTTCTAAATACATTAACATACACAAATGTAAACAGAAAGCGATTAACAAACAGTAGAATCAGCAAAAGAGCTAAGAAAAAGAAATTTCATACTGACCAGAAAATGGCAGAGAATACTCTAGCCAATAAAATAAAAGGTAAGGCCAAAAGTGCTGATGCCTGAAAATTCCACCCAAATGATTGATAATATCAATTTCACCAGTTATTTCTGGAAAGATAAAATCCTTAGATACATACAGCAAACCATTCCAACTCCTGTGTAGCAAAAGGCCTGGTAAGTTCATGCTTCTTAAGTGTCTCCTGGACAGTAGCTTGCACCTTAACAACAAAAGGGGGAAAAAAATCAATATAGCAAGCAATAGAAGATTATCTTTCTGATCTCTCTTTAGCAATACAAATGTGAACAGCAAGTCATCAACAAACATAAGAGTCAATAAAACTACCCAGAGGCAGAGTTTGACAATTACAATCATACCAATGAATCATTTGAAATGAAAAGAAACACCTAATCATTACCATCCATTTAAGGACCACACACAATAGTTATCCAGATATGAAATTTGAAAAAATTAATATTAACAAGAGAGATGAAGCAGGACACCTGTCTATGATATATAGTAGCTGATTCCAAGAACTTCCCATAAGCATGAACGGCCTTCTTTGTGTAGGGCTTCAAAGCCACTAGTAATCTATCAACATGAGGTTTAGCTGCAACAGCAACCTTATCAAGGTATGGCTTGAATAACTTTTTAGCTTCCTATCACCAATTAGAAATCACATCAAGATATACATCAGCAGATCAAACTAACCATAAGATTTGGGTAGCACAATATATACCTGATAATAAGGATCCACAGCTTGTTGTATCCTGATCAAGTGTGGAGTAACTACACTCTTTGAAACCTCATAAACCTCAACAATTTTTGTAGTCAACAATTGCACATGAGGTTCAGCGTTTGTTTTCAGCACAGAACACTGTTCTTACACAGTTGGGATCCATTTCTTCAAGTGATAAACAGGAGAGAATGAGGAGGAATGTAACCCAACTAGCATGAGTATTCAACCAACCAGCTATTTCTTACAGAAAAAAGCAACACCCAAATGATATGATCAGTTATAAGCCCATCTCCCTTTTTTTTTTTGGCCAAGAAGTTATGAGCCTATCAAATGCAAACTTTAAAGAAGATTCATTATTTCATCTTCTAGCTACTGGGCATGAGTATAATAGGAAAAGCTACCATTTAACATGAGACGCCTCTTAAATATAGTACCATTTAATTATTTTATATTTACATGATATAATTCGGAGATATATGGAAACATCTCCAGACAAAGTAAATAAAAATCTGAATTATATAATTATATAACTTATATAAGGAAGACCTACCGTTTTCATTGTTTCCACATAAGGTTCAGCCCACTTTCCAACTTGTGCCTTTCTCTATAGCCCGGAACAAAAGGCACGTTAAATGCAGAAGCCAACAGGTCCCATTCAGTAAGAGAAATTTTGTGATTCAATGAAAGCATAGCAGAACAAGCATTATATAAGGAAGTGGAAAAAACAAAAAAGAAAGAAAGGGTACCTTCTGTGTAATCACTTCCAAAGCAAGTTTCCCGTGTTCATTCCAATGAGTCCTCAAGGAAGGACTAGCAAATTCAAATAGTTTCAGAACGTCCATGAAGAAATCTGTTCTCGCAAACATCATGAGATATATGACAATAACTAACCTTGCAGTGGACCCAGTGTACAGCAAGCCAAGGTGGAAGCCAGTCACCATAGAAACCTAACATTAAAATCAGCATTCATCACTCACATGCCAAAGTACAGCATTAAATTATTAATATCGTTAGTCATAAAAGAGAAGTGAGGCAATATTCAAACTACCAATATAGTAGTTATAGACAGTAACTGTGTGTGAAAACAAAAACAAGAATTTAATAAAGCAACTAAGTGAAAATATCATATTGTTAATGACACATCAGATGTCTACAGACTAACAGACCCTCCACCTGTGTTTAAGATGACCCTTTTAATTATTGTGAATTATTCTTCAAAAAAATATCTAGAAACTAGGATGGCTCAACAAGTCAAGCCTAGTCAACCACGACCACATACCGGGTCTTAAAGCAAGCAAAGCAGTGTCATTCAATCAACAAACAATTACTTATCTTCCCCTTTAATTAAGTATCATGACATTATAATGTGTTCCAAGCCAGAATCACAGCAAAGAGTAATAAATAAGACAGCAACAGCAATAAATATGAGAGGAAAATACTTAGGTTTTGATATTAATGAGATGGATAACCGAATCAGATGTACAAGGGGACTCTGATTCTGGCCCCAAACCCTATTTCCTCTAAAAGATGATAAAACACTCTAGCAACACAGATTACAAGCTTCAATACAAGAGTCTCACTCCCACTGGCATTCGAGAGGCAATCTCTCCTTACTATTCCACTCTCATTCTTCTTGGCCCTCCCTTCCTAAGCAAAAAAACTACTAATACCTTCAGTGGCTGGACACATAGCCCATACTACCCAAAAGATCCCAATCATTACAAAAGATCACAAAATACTGTTCCTTACGGCAATGGACCAAAGGGTGAACTTCTAGACTAGTTCAAGTATTTCTTACTAGAGTTATTCTTTCCCTTTGACTTCCTCTGATATGTCTTAGGAAAATAACGGGCTCTATCACATTATCATTTCCAAAGACTCCCTTGACAGACACTTGCTACAACAGGCAAAGCCATTAACACTTGAAAACGCTTCCCTTCATTTTCAGGAAGAATTAAAATGATTTTCGATAAATCATGCTGTCAATAATTAGCCTGGATTAATGGCTGTCTAAGATTACAGCAAGTGGAAAAATAATAGGGTACAGGTATTCATCCAAATAAGTACCTCCGTTAGCTCTTTTCTTCCAGAACTTTCCTCAAACTTTGCCCCCATCATTTCCTCCTATTATATCAAAAGATCGGGTGAGAAAGCAAGAGACTTGTTAAAATTGTTACAAGGCATCTTGCACATTAAAGACAAAAAATTTGTGCTTTAACATACCTCAAAGACTCTGAGAGCACGTTCAATTTTCTGAATTTCCATCTTTTGTTCATCATTTATCTTTTGAAGCTGTCAGTAAATCACTACACAAGTCCACCACATAATTCCCAAGAAAATATTATCTAAGTAAATTAGAAATTGAAGTTAAAATTTGTACGAGTTAATGTCTATTTACGAAAGACCAAAAGCCAACAACATTATAGTCCTTCGTATAATAAAAGCTAATTCTACAAATCTATTTCTAACAGGAAACACTAACTCCCAGCCTCATCAAAGAGAAAGAAGATTAACAAATAAGGAGCATTCAGTCCTTCACCAATAAAAGATGACATGTTGCTACCAACAATTTCCAGAACCTCAGATCCCAAACCCTGCTGAACGATGGAAAAGTGTGTGCGCGCGCGCGCGCGCGTGTGGAGAGGAAGAACTCACTGCCTATTTTGCCTAAACTTACAGTTCATCCATTAACCAAAGAACTCATTTTACCACTGGCTTTTGTCACTTACTAAGGTCCTACCACCTTCGAGTCCTAAACCATATTGTAATGAAGTAAGAGCATAAACCCACCCCCGCAATCCAACCAAAGAGTTCCCAAGACACAATTACACATAAACAATAAGCAAAGAAAAAACGATCAAGCTAAAAACAACTTACATTCTCTAATTTTGAGTTCAATCCATGAATCTGTTCGTCAGCTTCAATTACCCGTGTTCCAAGGTCACTTTCTCCCTGTTTTGTGTTTCTATTTCCCTTTCAAGCTTGTCCACCTGCATGTAGAACTTCAGAGCAGGGGTAACAAGAATTATACTCAATTAAATCCTCTAAGTGATTCCTACCGACCTGCTTTTCTAGTTCACTGGCACAGGCATTAGCCTTTCCGACCTTCTCCTGAGAATCTAATGCACCTTTTTTCTAAGAGGGAAATATATAATTAGTAGAATTATTTTAAAATAACCATTAGGATACAACCTATACAGAAATTGCAACAAAAACAAGAGTCAGGGATCTCCTTCTCTAATAGTGTTTCAAGTAACATTATGAAAAGCATATGCAGTGCCCAGTCTAGCATTTCTCAAAGTAAAAAAGCAGAAATGATTGTATCATGAAAATAAGATGAAAAAAGAAC
The DNA here is from genome assembly GCF_029017545.1 of Prosopis cineraria. NCBI lineage: Eukaryota > Viridiplantae > Streptophyta > Magnoliopsida > Fabales > Fabaceae > Prosopis > Prosopis cineraria. The sequence continues at coordinate 5,570,144 of NW_026555346.1, forward strand.
AAGATGAAATGTGAAAAACTCTTGGTTTGCATGAGCAGGGACGACATCTCAATTCTCACCTGCAGAGAGTAATGTGATTCCGCACGGACTCAATGCTACTTAACCTGGCTTGAATAATTTTTTCCTTTGCCGCTATTAACCCATCCTTGTTCTTCAATTCTTGGGACTTTTCACTCACGTGGGATTCTACAATAAATTAAACAGAGAGTGTATTAGCCATTTAACAAGTGCCAAAACCCACATGTCCAGATAAGTGGGGAAGAAAAAGAATAGCGAGAAGAGGAATATAACTTCTGCGAATTGAAAAGACATATAATAAGTAGGTCCCTCCTAGAGCCCCAAAAAAACAAAAAGTAGGTCCCTCCAATCACGAACTCTCTCAATAAGGACAACGTTGATTGTTTGGAGATTAATCAACAAGAAACCGTGTCTGACTATAGTGCCAACAATTCCAACATACATTTACCATCAAAAGTTCTTGTTGCGCCTTCACTCATAAGATACGTTAAATGAAGACGGACAGTTTCATAACCAACATCTAACGATTGAAGAATTTCAGTTTGTATATTGTCCGGGAAACAACCCTAGATGTGGATTTGCTCAAGAATGGTTATGACTCCCCTCAGCCCCCATTCAACTACGGGTGCATCTTAGGAAAACATTATAGCACTCTTGCTAGAATTATGTTGATTGGGGTATAAAAAAATGAAACAGAAACTAAAAAGACTGCGGGTAAAAAAACGCTCTATCTTTACCATCTTTCAACTTCTTAAAGTCATGGCAAAATAGAATCAAAGTCCAGGTTAAGAGGGGGATATAGTAGTAGTAGATGCCATAAGGCACGAGCTATGACAGCGACCTCAGTGAAGGTTCGCCGTCAAACCCCGGCATAAAAATGATAAGAGGGCATCAGCAGAGTTCACGTTTTACATGCAGTTACCGTGCCAAAATCTAAACGATGGAGAAAAAGGAAAACCACTTTGAACCTTTGTGACGAGCACTAACCAAGAGTTTGGATCTTTGACTTGAGTTGAGCCAGTTTGGCCTTGAGAGCCGATGAATCAGAGTCGTCGACCACGTTTACACCCAGTGATTTGTCTTCTGCAACGCCTTGCTCAACGGAAACATCGGCTCTGACACGGGAGAAAATTAGGGCTACAAGTAATGCCAGCAGACCAGCGAGCTTTGGAGACGGCGACGCCATGGAACGCAGAATCGCATATTTGCCGCCAACAGCGCAGTCTGAGAGACACCGGCGTAGAACATCTCAACGCGACGTGGAATCTTGGCACGTGGAGAGAATATGGGGATGTACTTTCCTTCTTTTATTTTTTTCCCTTCATTATTTTTGAATTAAAAATCTTTAATGACCCTAATTTAATATTTTATAAAACGTTGCTACAATTTTATATAAAAAATATATAAATAAATTTAAATATTAAATTTTATTAATAGAATAAAAATTTAAAAATATTTTAATAATAACTTCTCAGGTTAAATTAATTTAAATTTAAATTTATTATATATTATTTTCATTTACAATTATATTATTAATTTTATAAAAATATAAAATTATAACTGTTAGAATTTTGATCCAGAGATGATAAAGGGGGAGGAGAGAATGAAAGTAAGGAAAATAAGAGGTTAGTTGCCCAACAACTTGACATGGCAGGATATAAGATTAAAAAAATGATAATAATTTTTTTTAAAATATATAAATGGTTATTTAGTTTCTTAAAATGTCATAATTTTTTAAAATTTTTAGAGACTTTTTTAGTATGATAAATTTATATAAATTATTAATTGTCTTTGTTGAAAATAAATAATTTACAAATTTTATTTAAATATTTATAACTTTCCTTCTGATATTTGCAACAATGCAACAGCTTGTTAAGGGCAATTTGATGATTTATATAAATTTATTAATGATAGAAAAATTTCTAAGAATTTCAAAAGAATTATAATATTTCAAGAGATCAAACTGTTATTTATACATTTCAGAGGAATTTTATTATTATTTTTTTATAAATTTTTTTCATGTGATTATTTGAAAAATAGAATGCGAAACCAAGAGGCAATCTATTAATTAATTAATTGTAATTTTATAAAGTAAGTAATTGTTGGTGCTAAAATCTTAATCTTGACCCCAATCCCAACTATTAGAGGTAAAATAATAATTTAAACATCAACTCACATAATCTTCTAAAAGAAAGATGATTGTTTGCTGTAAAAAAAACGAACGCTTCAAACATGACAAAAAGTGAAGAAAGTTTGAAAATAAATGCAGATGATGAGCCTTAAAAAAAAAAAAAACATGAAGCCATGAAAACTACTGCTTTGTACCTCTAAAAAGGGGAGCCCATCTAGGTACACATTTCTACATGCAATCCTCCTTAATACTTCAAAACTAAACTAGAATTATTTGCTCAGTACATAATTCTTGATCATGTGTTATCTTTTACTTCACCTAATATGATCTATTTTATCTTTCAATCAATTTACATAACGCCTTTAACATCTTATAATTTTTTTTTTTTATTATCGATATCATGACCGCTCTCACCTTATAAATTTTACACATTTCTTCATTTTTATTTATTCATTTACTTTAAACACTATATTTAAAAAATTGTAATAAAGAATCTTAGGAGTTCATCGTCTGATTTTAAAAACAAAGAATATCGTATCATTTGAGAATATGCTTCTCTAACATGCCTGCAATAGCAATTATCATTATCATTATAGGAACCCCGTGACCTGGATAATTTTCAAATTTTCATTCCAATACTTCAGTTTGCTCTGGCCGAGCACTAAATTTAGTTCTCATATATCTTTGCATGCATGTTGAAATGTTATAACATAAATCTATAATCTATAATATTATGCAAGCACCATCGGATGGGTACCCAACTGACTTTTTCTTTGTTCTTTTCATTTGTTATTGCTTCTTTTATTTATTTATTATTCTTACGGATGGGTACTGTATATCGGCTCCCATTCGTAAGTTTTCTTTTTATTTGTTATAGATATATAGTACCCATCTTTTTTTTCCTTTTTTTAATTTTTATTTGTTAATTTTTTTTAATGTGATACAGTAAAAAAAAGGAAAAGAATAAGGTGGGGCCTACATTTATAAATTTTAAATTTTTAAATAAGGTGTAAAAATAATAAAATTTTTTATATCTTGACTAATGATATAGGATTTATAGTAAAAATTGATGGTGAATATAAGATTCTTTATAAAAAATAGATGTTAGATATACAATTTTTTTATATATTTATTATTAGCACAGGTAACAAATCAAAATAATTTGTGGGAGCATATATAAAATAAATTAATAAATTATAAAGAAAATATACTGGCGTCCCTTTGTTTTGTTAGAATTATGAAGACTTTTTTTTTTATTTTAAAACTTACACTTTAGTTTCATATTTAATATGGTTAGAAATATTATGTTAAATATTCTAAAATATTTAATTTAATATTTGTATTTATGTTGAAAGAATTTAAATTATTAATTTAACCTATAATATATTTGTCTATCCTCTCACTTCTTAATTTAAGGACTTCAAACAATTTTTGAAAAAAAAAGCTTTTAACAATTAAGTATGATACTGATTTAAAATAGTTTATCAAGATTATAAAATTAAATAAATATAAAATAAATTATATTTCTTAATTTGGCTCTTATTCCATTATTTTTTTCTACAGATATGTGTTTGAATATTATTTTACTAAACTTACTCTCTTCATTAAAAAAATGTAAAGGATTTTTTATGCGTTATTAGTGGTTAGATGTTAAAAAAATGTAAAATATTTAAAAAATGTAATCGTTGATTTTTTTTAAGTGTCCACAATGAATAAATTATTTTATATTTATTTAAAGTGAAACACCCAACTAAATAGTATGTATGAAAAGATGGTATTATTTTAAAAATAAGTAACTACTTTATTAGAAATAAGATTCGATTAGAAATATTGTGCGTTTTTGAAAAGATGGAGTATGTATTTAATTCTCAAAAAAGTGCTAAATAAATTAGTTTGTATGACTAATAAATTTAAATTTAAGATAAAAATAAAAATTAAAAAGAATATATCAAGAATGTTAACTGTCAACTAATGATTAAATAAGTGAAAATGAAAACTTAAATGTATAATACATATTTATTTTATAATTTTAACTATTGATTTTAAGAAGGATTTGTATAGATTTTTTAAAAAAATAATCTTTATAAATAAGATAAAATAAAGAGAAAAGTAATATATTTTACTTTAAGGATATTAATAAAATAATTTTTTTAATATTTATTTTTATTTTTATTCTCAAAAACTAAAATATTTTTGTGCCTCACACGTGGTATAAACCTAATTATAATATAATGTATACTTTGTTTTTAGGTTTGGTTGACCATCAACTTAACAAGCTAACATAATAGATCATATCTGATGAATGGATCGTACAAAGAGGCTCATGTAGTCATGTTACATTTCAATGTATCCTTTTACAATTAATTCCATTTTATGAAGCGTGGCTGTGTGAGAGAACAATGAATGAGAAATCATGAGACTTTTATGGCTAGGATTATCAGGAGTGCTACGTAAACCATCCTAACTCTTGAGATTACATTGCAGATCTCTTTTTTTGACAAACACAACACTTTGAACTCGTCAGTGGAATGTCTAATGAGCCAACATAGTCATTGCCAAAGCAAAAGCAGAATTATTTTCTACAACTGCAACGAAGTGTTATTTCACTGCTATAAAAAATAGTTTATATCCCAGCTTAAAAAGAAACAATTTAAAAAGTAAAAAGGGTGACATTTTCATAAATAAATATATTAGGTATAACATTTTGTATATTGGTGTAGCATATAATTGGTGTAAAAAGTTCTTTCCACACTAGTGGAACAAATAACTAGTGCAGAAAGTTTGAAATTTTTTTCTAAATAAAATATATAAAAAAAAGTCAAAAATGTTTCTGCACTGGGCAGCCTTGTAACCATTTAGAAAGTGGGTTTTGAAGTGTGTGTGTGTAAGAAAAATAAAAATGTTTTTACACTGGCTAGCTTTCAACCTGGTGTGGAAAGCTGTAATTTGTGGGGGAAAAATTTAAAAATATTTTTTATATTGATTACACGTATGACCAGTGCAGAAAGTGTCTTAACTTTTTTAAAAAACATATTTTCTATATTAGGTGAGGGTCATCCCAGTGTAAAAAGTTTCTGAACAAAATTTTTAAAATAAATATTTTCTACGTCGATTGATGGCTTACCTGGTGTGAGAAGTATTTTAGCTAATTTTTTTTAAATCACTTTCTACATCAATTGAAGGTCTATTTAATGTAAAAAGTTTTTTCATTTTAAAAAAAAAGAATAATATTGACTTTCTATGCTAGTTATTTAAAATAACTCATGAAGAAAGTTTTATTTAAAAAAATTAAAAAAAACAAATTGATGGACATTCTATATTGGTTGTTTTAGATAACTAGTGTGAAATTCTTTCCAATTTCTTTTAAAAAATTATTGAGTTTCTACACCTAGTTCTTAAAATAATCAATGTAGAAAATTCAAAATAAATTTTGAAAATAATATTTTTTAAAGTCGAGGGCTAAATTATCATTTTACCCATAATAAAATGTAATATGTGTATTATTTTAATAATGAATTATTTGATATAAATAATCATATATTATTTTTTTATATTATAACATATATTTAATTTTGCATATAATGATTATGGGTGCATATAATAACATAGATTTAGAAAGTGGGAGGTCAAGGTTTAAGCCTTGACCCTTGTATAAAATTAATGAATACATGTCAGATAAAGATATAAGTCAAGTTACTAGCTTTTCATGAATCCCCAAGTGGTTGTTGTAAATATCACAACAAATTTACAGCCTTCTCCAGCTGGCTATTATAGCTATCACGACAAATTTACAGCTTATTGTCACGGGGCTAGTCTCGAAACGTGACATTATGCCTTAATTCTTAGGATGGAAGAGTTGGACTGATGGGCTTAATAACACGAGACATCAGATAGCAAGTAGGCAGTAGGCATCAGGTAGCAAAGAGCTAACATAGGAAGTAAGACAAAACACAAAGTGCAGCTTGGATGCTTGGAAGAATATTTTTTGAAAAGAGATAGAGAGTGTATTTTTGTTAAAAAAAGATAGGTGCATTTATTATTTTATTTTTTTTTAAATATTTTTTACAACCCAAACATTTCATGATTGGTCATCCTATAAATTCAAGAGAACTTTTTTTTTTGTCCTTAAAGTATTTTGATAAGAGTATCTAGTGGCTTAAAATCCTTGTCATAGCAATATTACCCTTCCAATAATTAAAATGGAGCAATTTTATCCAGACATTGAGTCTTCAACATGTTAGTCAAGGTTAGTAGGACCCACTTTATGAAACATGTGGCAATAGCTTGGCTTACTATATCTACCTCATCTATTATATTGTTGTTTCCACTCTTATCCTTCTCTTGCCCTTTCCCTTCATGCCCTGCTAATATTCTCTCTCTCCCCCTTACCATTTTCGCCTCTCTTTTCCCTTTCTTGTCTTCTCTTCTTGTATATGTTAACTCTCTCCTATAGAAAGGTTGCCACACAGAAATTAGTATAAAGAGTGTCAAATGGTAAAGAAAGAAAGTGAAAAAGGCAGGCATGACTGAGGGATTAATGGAACGAATCAAGTTGCCTACCACACGAAGAAGAATCCAGTCACCAGCTCCAAATAAAACCCAATCAAAGTTACTTTTGCCTCCTCACAAGGCAAAACGAAAAGAAAGAAACAAGACAGTGACATCAACATCAATGAGGACGTAGACGATGGCAAGTAGACCAAGTCAAAATAGAGGGAAATGAACCTCGCCCGATGGAATCACTTCCCTTAATATAAGAGGAGGTAGTAAGGAGGTAAGGTCAGAGTGGAGCATCTTTCCTCAATGCTGGTAAGCAAAGGGCAAGATGGAGTTGCCTTCCCTTAAGGTTGCTGCCATTAGCAACAACTTTGATAAGCTTGATAGACAGGATGAAAGTATTGTGAAAGTTGCGTAAGGAGCTTGTAGATGAGAGTGAAGGGAGGAGGAGAACGCTGTGGCACATGACAACACTCACAACTCCTAGAATGAGTTGCGAAATGAAGAGGGAGAGGGAGAGGCTTACAAACGATTTCATTCGACCCCCTCCTTACTTATTTGAGTGGTCTCCTTAGTTATCCCTATAGGCTCTATTTTATGTACAACCATTATCTTCTTCATTGTTGTTTTCCAGAGTTCTACAAGCCTTGTTAGTGAGCAAGGAAATAAAGAGAAGGGTTAGACGAAGGAGGGGTCAGATGACGTGGTTGGGTCAAACTTCTTTCTCTCTTACAAGCTTAATAGTCAACGTGTGACATTTAGCATCGGGGTAAAATTGCTCTATTCGCCTTCCCTCATCTTAGAGTTTACCCCTGGGTCCCCTTAGCGAGGCGGAGAGTTGGACCCTTTCAAACTTAATCTACTTAGCACGAGATACGCTGGTAGTACAGTCATTCCAGAGCCTTTCCAACAATTAAATTCCTAAGGGCTTGACGTAACATGCACCCTCAGGGTTCGATCCCATAACCTCTTATGCAAAGCGAAGAAGTGGGACAATATTGGTACCATGCTTTGATTAAATTACTTGAAGTGCAATATTATTATAACAAGGATTTTAGGTCATTGGATGCTCCTACTGAAATACTCTAAGGGCAAAAATGAATATTTACCCAAAAAAAATAAAACTTCTCTAAGAAAGAATAAAGGGACCTCTGCCAAGAAGAATTAATTCACTTAGAAACATATGTCAACTCAAAGCCTCACAACCAAAGAAGTTGAATGCTTTGGTTGACGGCTTTTTGTGACTATAGCAAATTAATAATCCAAAAAGTTAGTACATGGCAACATGCCCGTTTATAGAACAATCAATAAATGAAAAAAAGCTATGCAAATCCTTCACCTTGAAACTTTTTTAACAATAAAATAGTCAATAGACACAAGAATTTTTAATCTCCAAATGACCAACAAAGCCATGATCTTGATTTTGTAAAATATAGAGATACAGTACCTATCCAACATGCTTTCAATTTTTTAAAAAATATAGGATGCAATACATATCCGACGTGCATATATGTTTATAAAAATATATAAAAAAAGCAAAAATATAATTTCAATTTGAAAAATATCCAAACTAATATACTTATATTATCTTTTACACTAGTGCCAAATAAAACATATTATTAATTGTAATTTTATTTTATCTATACCTAATCATCCACATCCTAGTCCTTGTTAATAGTTGCTTGCTTATGGTTTACATGTAATGAGATTACATGCCTATCATCCTGTGTTTTATAGTCAAGAAAATATAGTCTTTATGTTTTTATTATATCCAAAACTTATCATTGCAAGGAAAGTATAATATTAGACTTTAAAAGAAAATCATAAAAATATATTAGAAATAAAAAAGATTAATATCACAATATTTAACAAAATCTAATTTCTTACTTGCTTTGAAGTGTAGGTTTGTAATCTTGAAATACTGGATACGTGTTGATTTTATAAAATAAAATAATATCATGATGCTTTACCAATACATATTAAAAAAAATATTGATGAGTGACATACGGATGCATGAAGCAATTTAAAATATCAGTATTTCACTGCCAAATGATAATAATTAATATTAAGGCTGGTAAAATAGGGTGCCAGTAGTTTTGAAGAATTAAATCTCCCGTATATTGATATATATGTACATTAAATTAAAATCAATACAAAATAGGCAACGTCATTTATAAGTGAATGAATTTAATCAGAACAAAATCCAGAGGAGCCACAGCCTCGTGCCGTGCATCATCAAAAATTTATTTCCTTTAATACAAAATAACTGTTGAAATCATGAAAAAACATTAGATCGTATCAATAAGTAAAAGATCCCTACGTTCTCGCAAAGTAATAAATTACTAGGAATCTTCATAGTGAAATTTCATTGTTAGCCAATTGTTCATGACATTCGTGAGACATATTATATCATAGTATAATATAATGCCACGCATGCGTGTAATGTTTTATTTAGATGATATGCACAATTTTCTTCCCCACATAAATCACGAACACATAGTGATCTTTGTTTTGGGACATATGTTTATATAGCGTTTTATCAATGGTAGCACAGTTGGTATTGCTCACGGTGTGTTCATCACCCCTGAACCAATCTGGATGATTTAAATTAAACTATTTTTTTATTTTTAAAAATAAAAATTTATAAAATTTTAAAAAGTATATTTATTATTAAAATATACCATTCATATTTAATCAGACTAGTTTAAATTTAATATTATTTTTTTATAATTTTTATAAATTAACAATGTAGATTTACTTTGAACTGTTTTGAATCTGATAGTATAATAAATTAAAAATTTTAAATATGAACAGTTCATGTTAAATCTATATGATCAATTTATAAAAATTATAAAAAAATAATATTAAATTTAGATTAATCTGATTAAATATGAATAGTAATTTTAATAATAAATATATTTATTTAAAATATCATAAATTTTTATTTGAAAAATAAAAAAAATAGTTTAACCTAAACCATCTAGATTGATTTAGGGGTGATAAGCATGCGGTGCCAAATATGCTCCCTTATCCATAATAATTTTACGATTTGTTGCTTTTTTTTTGGTTTTTTTTTTTTTGCTGTACCTAGGATTTTTTGCTTTTCTTTGATTTTTGTTCAGTGTATATAATCTTCTTTCGGCTCCGTTTTTTGTGGGGAAAAAAAAAATAACACAGCTCTAATTCAACCATAGGATATGGATTGTTTGTTGGTCGCGTATTCTGATAGTCTTATGATATATTAGTATTGCTTTGGTCATATGAAATAATCTTTTTTTTTGTCATATTTATAATACAAATTATTAACTTGTCACATAAATTTTCCTTCTCAACTCATTAAAGGCCCAATTTTTCTCAATTTAAGATAAATGATTATCAAATATTATTTTATATTTTATTGCATCAATACAAAATAATAATTAATATATTATTTTTAAATTTTATGATATCTTTTATAATTTTAATTTTATAAAAAATAAAATAGATTCAATATGTTGCACGGGTTAAAATTAAAAAATTTAAAAGAAGTATTATGAAAAATATTTACTTTGAAAGAAGTATTTTTAACTATTTTAAAATTTATGATATTTTTGTATACATAACATTTTTTAAACATTATCTCTTTAATGAGTAAAATAAAAAATAATTTAAAATATCTCTTTAACGAGTAAAATTGAAAAAAATAATTTAAATGTTATAAAATATTTTATGCTTTGAACAAAAAATAATTTATAGAAGGAGTTTTATAAATACAACCGAAAAGAATAACTTTTTATAAAATAATCACACATTTTACTTTTTTTATATTTTGATTATTTTTTAAAACTTAAAAAGACATAATAAAAACTCAAATTTTTTAGAAAAAGTAAGTGTTTTTTCATAAAAAACAGAAACAAATGGATACTAAATATTAGTGTAAAAAAATACATGCTTAAAATATATTTTAATATACCTAAATGTAGAAACTCATAAATTTTTAAATAGAATCAATAAATTTATTTTTTAAGAAATTCTGATAAAACATATTGAATTTGACCTATAAACAAAATTGAAATGAATATTATTAATAATTATATTATATTATTACCATTCTAATTTAATTCAACGCGGGACGTCACTTTCTTAAAACACCAAGGCTCGTGACTGATGGAGAGAGCACCCATAGATCAAGAGAATCCAGAAGAACAGAAACTGACTAGTGGCTAGTATCATCTAACACGTTTCCTTGGCTTCCCACCAACCCCACTTGGTCTCCACCCACCCCCCCCCCCCCCCAAAAAAAAAAAAAAACCACCACCCACGTTCATTAGTTTATCAATTGCTAATTACTAATTCAGAATTTAGCTGATTTAAATTCCATATAATGGAGCTGCACATTAGGAAAACATATTTATTACACAGATATAGATTTCTGGGACATAATCTGAAATGCCAAAAGAAACTGCAGCTGATTTGTAAATAGTATAGATTATTGTGACTGGCCTGAAATATAACAACTTCTAGACTAGATTAAATATTTGCATTTGTATTTTAACCACATCAACGACAATAATAATTCATTGATGACTTAATAACAATATTGCATGGATGAACGGCCTAACACGTGTCGAGATCTGGCGCGAAGGCTTGTCAGTATTATCCACTACCGAAGTCGGTCCCATTCCCATTTCGCGGCAAGTGAAAAGAGAGGAAAAAGTAATTTGTTCGATTTAGTTTCGGTTTACCTGTTTGCTAAGCACACCGGAAGATTCTAATTCCAGTAAACGACATCGACATTTCTTCGTTGAAACTCCCTCCCCCCCTTCTCCTTCTACTTTTGGCGTTCTTTGTTTCTCCCGCTTTATCGTTCTCCGACTAACTCTAATTTCCTAGACTTCAGGTACACTCTCTCCTGATTCTCCGATAATAATAATTGCCGAATTTAGCTTTATTAATTCAGCTATGCGATTTTAAGCCCAGGTCTTCGAGAATGCGATCTACGTTTTATGAATCTCTGAAGTACCGTTCAACTTTCTCTCCCCCGGTTTGTTTCATTTATATTCTCCATTTGTTGCTCTTTAGTGTTTACGCCTTATGGCGTCCAGGTCGCTCTGTAATCTGTTATTGATGGATTCACAGTCTCTTAAACACTAATTATCTCAGTTTATCTTAATTTTGTTCTTCCTCTTGAGTTTGGTTGATATTTAATTTGCAATGCGAGGATTCGTGATGGTTGATCTCAAATGTCCTTTTATTCAGTGATATTAATCGGTCATCTCGACTGTCATTTGAAGTCGGGCTATGTTTCAAGGAACAATGCATATTAAATCACGAGCAGTTTCATTGGTGCTGTAATGAATAGCTTTTTATTATCATTTTTTTTTAATATAATTTAGTTGATTAGTTGATAACTTGCTATCATACTTTCTTGCGGAGTATGCGATCAACATTCTTGCAATCAGCATTTTTCTCCTTATTTCTATAAACTTGAAATTGCTCATTGCCAAAAGTGGTCATGTAGTGTTAAGACCTAATTACGGGTCTTGAATTTCGCATGGGAAATATGGGACTGTAATGTGAAATGTTTTCAGACCTTGGGATCTCCAACTTCAAGAGTTATCTGTTGATGTGGTTTTCCCAAAGGTTATCGTCATTCGATACGAAACCCTTCCACTGCATCCAAGTCCAAGTGGCAATTTTGCTGCGTAAGCAGTGATGGTGATATGCAGGGTTATCCTATACGCTGTTTAGTAGGAATTCAGGGCTTTGGAGCATCTTATGCATAGGTTTTACTTCCTTAGGAGTTAGGAATTAGATTATCTGCAGGGAATAGTTGAACTAACTGGAACAGGTGGTTTCTTCAGTCCAGTCTTTCCAGACCTCAGAGTTGTTCTGTTGCTTTTGCTTGTTTGTGCTATCCTGCATTAGTTCTTCTTCTTCTTGTTTTTTTTAATACCTTAGTTGATTGGTTCTTTCTTAGCACTTTTCTAATTTGTGTTATTCTCTGGATTTCACAGTGCTTGTCTTATTGAAAATCTGCAGGACAGAAACTAGTCGCTCTGTCTTATTTGTCTTTCCCAAGATGTTTAAATTTATAAGATATTATGATTCCATTTTTTAGCTCTCCTGCGAGAATGGGGCGGGGAAACATTTATGGAAGGCGTGTTAGAGTATTCACAATGGCTGTAATAGTATACCTAGATTATAAGGTGAACTTTATTGGTTTCCTGGATTGACTTATTTAATTTTTATATGATTATGTCTATCTTAACACTTCTCACCTTACTTCCCATTCTTCTTTAGTCGGTACAACAAAGAGAGAAATGGACTAGCAAATCTAAACAAGCTGCTCTATGGGAGAAGGCTCATGAACGGAATGCTAGGCGAGTCCTGAATTTGATGATTGAGCTAGAAGGCTTGTGGGTCAAACTTGGGCAATATTTGTCCACTCGTGCTGATGTGCTTCCAGCTGCATATATTCGCCTTTTGAAGCAGTTGCAGGATGCTCTTCCTCCTCGCCCCTTGGAAGAGGTTTATTTTTTAATTAAAGAAATATGTTGTTTATCTATTGAGGAAAAAAGGGCTAATCTTTGCAACATAAATTTTATTTTACGTAATAATATGAAATGAGAAAATAAATCCCAATATCTTCAAACTTTGAAAAGAATCCTAGTCCATAATGGGCTGGTTATGGGGTTCATGGATTTTTGGACTTCAATATGTGCATGAATTTCTCATCTAGTCTGATGAAAACAATATAATATGAGCTTCACAAGCTCATGACATGTACCTTTTCCATCCATGAACATGAATAACAGCATTGTGTAAAATTTCTCAGATTTTCTGTTGCTTGGGTGAAATTTTGAGACTTCTAAGTTCTGACATGATGTTTATATATGCAAGATCTATGGCACAATTCAGAAAGAGCTGGGAAAATCAATGGATGAGCTATTTGCAAATTTCATCAATGAACCTTTGGCGACAGCATCAGTAAGACTTTGTGGATGTTATTGCTAGTGGAGAATAATATCAAAATTTAATATTTTGGTAGTTAACCATTTGTCTTGGAGTGAGTTGATTCAATTCCATCTGTGTGCCATTGATTTATGCAGATAGCGCAAGTCCATCGCGCAACCCTCCTCAATGGGCAGGAAGTTGTTGTTAAAGTTCAACATGATGGCATTAAGACTGTCATACTGGAGGTTTGCTAGTTTTCTCCTCATTTTAGGATGTCTGGGTAAAATGGTGAATCAGGGATTTTCCAAATGGCTTGGACTTGTATTGTTTTCAGGACTTAAAAAGTGCTAAGTCAATTGTTGACTGGATAGCTTGGGCTGAGCCACAATATAACTTCAATCCTATGATAGATGAATGGTGCAGAGAAGCTCCCAAAGAACTCGATTTCAATCTTGAGGCTGGTATTCCAGATCTTTTATAAAATTTAACAGAGTAGATTTAAATTTGTAATCAAACTCTATTTGGCATAATTTGTGCTCCTAATAATCTGGGTGAATGATAGGATGCGATGCCAACTAACTATGATATATTGATATCCCTTCTTATGGGCCGTGCTTAGTTCACTGTTGAATATCTACCAATATTGCACCTGCGTTAAGGTTCTCCCCTCCTTTTGTTTTCTTATACCCATATTGTTTGATATCCTGGATGGAAAGGAATCGTGTTTCCATCATCTCTATACAATGTCCTTTATACCCTTTTAATCATTACTCAGCAATACTATTTCTTTTCTTCTTTCTTTTTATAAGTCGAGGTAATAGGATCACTTCTCTTTTCCTATTCCATTCCATTTTATGTGCCAATTGAGTATTATCGTTCTTCTTCTAATTATAATTATTATTGTGTTTTTACATTCTCTGTATTGATTCTTCCCAACAAGTAAGATTAACCTTATTCCTTTATTTCCTTGAATTTCTTATTAATTTTTTTTACTGTAGAGAACACAAGAAAGGTGGCCAAAAATCTTGGTTGCAGAAACCCATATGATGGCAATATGAATACCAATCGAGTTGATGTTCTAATTCCAGATGTAATTCAGGTATTTCAATATCTCACGTTTCAATCCTCTAATGTCATGAGCCTTGGTTATGTGATACTTGCAACAGTGATTTGAATTTCTGGATTTAAAAGTTTTAGACAGTTTTAAATAGCTTTGAACTAAACATTTTGACTTCGGCGATTCCAATCTGAATATTAATCATGAAACAGAGGATTTAATGATTAAAATGCTGATATTATTTGAATAAATATTGTAAAATTTATAATTGTATGCATTATGACAATGCTAGACATGGGGGCATTACAGTATATAAAAGATATATGAAACCAGTGCTTTCTTCTTGAATAATTTATAAAGGCCCCATCTCTAATAATAGTGGGGCAATGCCTTGTAGAATCAACCCAGGAAAGACTAATCATTGCAGTAAATATGAAGAAACTTGATAAATAAATTCGATTGTATGTGTATATATACATGAGAGTAGAAGTGACCCTGATTTTACATAGGGAAAATTGCACAGGAGGACCTCTATAGACAATTTTATATGATTTTCTTCCAATTCTTTTCTAATTTTCTTCTCTGAAAAAGGACCAAGAGAATCTGATTTTCTTCCAATTCTTCTACGATTTTCCTCTCTGGTAGAATTTATCCCATATGATTTACTCTTGTTGCTTTTGATGACAGTCAACAGAAAAAGTCCTTGTTTTGGAGTACATGGATGGCATTCGACTGAATGATTCTGAGGCGCTAGAAGCTTTTGGGGTAAATAAGCAAAATATAGTTGAGGAGATAACCCGTGCTTATTCGCACCAAATATATGTTGATGGGTTTTTCAATGGTGACCCTCATCCAGGTACACTACTCTCTCCATCTCTGCATGTGTTTGTGTTTGTGTGCATGGTGTGAATATGTACAATAGTTATTGTTTTGTTCTACTCCGATGACCTCTTTATTGAAGCAAGTCAACTTCCAATTTCAATAATCACTTTTATGTATTATTCCTTTGCTCATGGAATATTCTCACCTTTTCTTGAGAATATTGCAGGAAATTTTCTAGTGAGCAAGGAATCTCCGCATCGTCCCATTCTGCTAGACTTTGGGCTCACAAAGAAACTATCAACCACCATTAAGCAAGCTCTTGCGAAGATGTTTTTGGCATCTGCTGAGGTTTGTGTGGCTTTTTTGCTGTTTTAGTAAGATGTATATGAATGTATTTATCCAGTATTAAGCTGGTGTGATGACAATTGTGGTTTATAATATCTTCATTTAGAGCTTAGGTTAAGGATGGGTATTGGGCTGTTGACTTGAGCAGCTAACCGACCCTGCCTGGCCTAGCATGTTCAGGTCTTGAATTGAGGTTTATTCTTTACCATCAAAGTTCATCAGATCTTGTGTCAGAAGAAGCTTGGTCTACTTCTGATGATTCGAAGTTATAATGTTATATTATCTGTTTGTCTTTCAACCGGTAGATACTGAATCTTAACAAAAGTGTGCATGCCTATTGATCATGAAGAGTCCAGGATTCAGGAACAAACTTCTGTTTGGATTACTAGCTTCAACTAATGATATGCTTTTTTTTTTTTGTTCTTTTACACACACACGTATCTGTTTTTAGAGTTGCTTTTAATTCCTTTTAAATCAATATTTGTTTGGATTGTTCTTATTGGGTACTTTTTTTTTCTTTCACTTTTATCATTTCAATCTTAATGTTGACTTAATTGTGCAATGCTTCTCATATAAAAGGGGGACCACGTGGCTCTTCTATCTGCCTTCGCTGAAATGGGGCTCAAGTTTCGGTTGGACTTGCCAGAGCAGGCCATGGAAGTAACAACTGTATTCTTCCGTGCTACAACACCAGCAAATGAATCCCGTGTAAGTGTGCAGTAAGATCTCTAAATTATACTTGTCCTTGCTTTCAGTTTTCTATCTCCCATCTTATTGTGGTTTATCTATGGTGTTGCTAAGAAAACAATGAAAGAGTTGACCGATCAAAGACTAAAAAATATGAAAGCTATACAGGAGAAAATGAACCTGGACCAGAAGGAAATGAAACGCTTCAATCCTGTGAGTTCATTTATAATAGTGGATTAGTATTCTATAACTGTGCTATTTGGTGACACTTTATTTTTGGGTGAAACCATTGATTACACTTTACATACACTGTTAATGTTAATTGCTTTCTTTTTTCCTTTTCAGGTGGATGCATTTCCTGGTGATATTATTATATTTGGAAGGGTTCTTAATCTCCTAAGAGGTCTGTCCTCACTTCCATGATGCCAGAGTGATGTTTGATTATCTACTCATAGCCTTTTTTTATCTACCTGGCTTTGATTTAGGGCTTTCATCTACCATGAATGTACGCATTGTGTATTTGGACATAATGAGGCCATTTGCAGAATCTGTTTTGAGTGGGTGAGTCTCTTGAACTCTTATGCTTCTATCTTCAACATGCTTGGTTTATTTTTGGCTAAATTGAGAAGAACTTGGTCAGGTATATTAATCAGGGACCATCAATAAATAGTAGGTGGATCTATGACACGCCAGTTCATTCTGATGTAGAAGCCAAACTGAGGCAACTTCTAATTGAACTGGGGAGTAATGATAAAATACTTGGAATTCAGGTGCATGCCACTATTTCTTATTGGTGACTTAGCATATTAAGCTTAAAATTGCTAATCAATTTATGATTGTTATTTATCTTTTCTTTCTGTATCTTTGTGTGTGGTTTTGTAGTCATTCATTGTGCGTGAATGGGTTCTTCTTAGCTGTAGGAGGTCTTTTTAGTATTGGCGTGCGTGTTATTTTCATTTGTGCCTTAATGTCCATTAGCTGTATCTTCCTTCTGCTTTATTCGTACATTGGAAGAGGAGCTTTATTTTAATTTCTATTTGGTTTGGAGTTTCCATAATTTTCGTATTGGTTGCCAATCTTAAAAACTGGTTCCCAACAGATGCCTATTCAATTGATTCATTCAAGCACGTATTTAGTTAATTTGGTCAATTATGGGTAATCTTTTGCCAAGGTTTGTGCCTACAAAGATGGAGAGGTGATTATTGACACTGCTGCTGGAGTGCTTGGTAAATATGATCCTCGTCCAGTTCAGCCTGATAGCCTTTTTTCAGTGTTCTCTGTCACAAAGGGCATCACAGCAGGAATGTTACATTGGTTGGTGGACAACGGGTACGTTTTAAAGATAGTTTCAGTGTCCTTAAATTGGTTGCTGTACATTGTTTCTTCGTTGGACAAAACAGGGTTGTTGCTTTGCAAAGAAATTAGTATGACCACCAGGGCTGCACTGAGTTTCATGCCTACAATAGACTTAATTCTCTTCATGTTTAGTCATCTTTGGTTAAAGGGATCATAAGTGAAAATGGAGAGAAAGCGAGTGAAAAACTCCCCCCTCAAAAACAGGGGATTTGAATGTGTTAAAATGCCTTTTGCCATTGATGTAGGCAAGCTAAAGTAAAGTTGGTAAGGACAATTGGTCACTTTGCTTTTTGATAGGAATAGGGAAATTATAGAAGGGAAGAGCAGCGCAAAAGTGAGGACAAGAAGTCCTTCTAAAATAAGGAAAAAAATTGCTGAATATCTAAAAAGAGCATTTAATCCGTGTAAATCCACAATTTAAACCACCCTAAATAAACCATGAGCTTAAGCCCACAAGAGGCCAAGAAAATAATTCTCTCCCAAACCTGTCATGTAGGATTAAACATATGATTAATCTATTCTCTGTTCTGTTCTATCTGATGATAACAAGCCAGGACAGAGCACTGCCAAAGAACCTTTGCTCCTTTCAACCAAAATTATTGTATACAACTTAGTGTTAAAAAAAAAAAAAGAATAATAATAACTGCAGATTAGATGGGCTGGACGTGTCCTACTCTTCTAAAAAATGCTAAGGAAACTATTCCAAATCTGCAAGCCATTTCATGAGTTCGAAAAACACGTTACACAAACATATGGAGAAATAGCCATACCTGGCTTTGAGTTTGGAGTATACTGTTTGTGTTGATTACATTTAAGCAGTGTAGACTGATCAAAAAGGCTTTACCTTTGAGGGAAGCTTAGATTTTCAAAATGAGTTAGACAAAAAAAGGGGTGCTCATTTGGGCTTAAAATAAAAACTTTAAGGAGGGAAGACAAGAATATGCATCGAAAAAGTCAAATTCCAATCAGGCAAAGTAGAAATGAGAATACAACAACAACAACAACAACAAGCCTTTATCCCACTAGGTGGGGTCGGCTACATGGATTGCAAGACGCCATTGTGCTCTATCATTTATTAAGTTTTTAGAAATATTATTAATTAAGAGATCACGTTCAACAACTTCCAAGAGTGTTCTCTTAGGCCTTCCTCTACCTCTCTTAATCGGACAAGTAGAAATGAGAATCAAAGCAAGAATTTTCAAAAGATCACTTATTATTTTCTCATTTAGATTTTGGAATAGTGAAAATTCCAAGACTATTCATTATTTGAACTGTTAGACATGTAGAAATTGGTGCATTATGCAAGGTAGACAATTGCCGAAGATGAGGGAAAGAATCTAAAACAGAATAATTCTCAATCCATTGGTCCTCTAAAATTGAAAGCAAGGAGTCTCTTTGCTTGATTTGAGAGAAACAAAAAAGAAATAATTTATGATATAGGTGATTACAAAATTTTACCTGTATATGACATTTCTGAGGAAAACAGTGGTGAACTGCCAGAATCATATGTTCTTTATATTTCTTTTTAAATATTTTAGTCTCACGCCATATCAATTTTTGTCTCACAGTAAAAGCAAAATTTGTTGAAGATGCAATTGTAATCGTAAACACTCCTATTTAAACTTTAAACACTAGTGGGGATGCTGTTTATGTGATGCGAAAACCTGTGTGTGATTTTGTAGTTAGGTAACATAGAATTCCAAAAGTTTCCTCCAAATTGTGCAACTGCACATTGAATCTTAAGTTACTCCCAAATGTAACTTCACGCATAAAAATTCAAACATCTTACCATGAGTTTTTTAAATACTACCAAGGCACCTATATTGTTGATAGCTTGGTTGGTGTACAAAGTATACTTAAATTTAGAGATACTCTGCTATATGTCATTTAAAGTTAACAATTTAAGATTGATGCGCTAATTAATATAATATAAATTTTCATGGTCAGGAGAAATTTTAAAATGTAAATTAAGTATCTCATTTTGATTCCATTGACCATTCAAATATACACTTTTCCATATTCATTGTAATGTTTATTATACTGCAGAAAACTAAAGCTTGATGAGAATGTTGCAAATATTTGGCCGGCATTTGGCTTAAATGGAAAAGATGCAATAAAGGTCAAGCCTTGATTCCCTCTCTCCCTCTCTTCCCAAACTTAAGATTTGAATATTTCATTTGTGAATATTTTAATTTTCTGTTTGTTTGTGGCACGAGGTTTACTTGTGTAAAGACCAGTTCTGCTGGTTTTTCCATGGATAGTAAATATCTTAATTCTTTGGCTTGCTGGTTGTCTGATCTTGCAGTAATTTCTTGCCTTTTATGGCATCTCCATAAGCGTTAATCCTTGAGCTGCATCTTTTAAGACCTAGTAGTTCAGAAGATTCGAAAGACACTTAGAAAGTTGGAGATGTTCCTTCTTTTTCTCTTGGTGGCTGAATTTGCCCGGTTCAATATTGTTTACTCAGTATCCCTCACAATTACTTTACTCTTCTAGCATGCTTGTTGGAGTTGCTCAAATCAGTGGAACAATCATGAGCAAGTTTTTGGTCAGGAACGAGAGGGAACAAAACAGATCATTTAGAGGGTTGGGAAGATTGCTGTAGGCTTCGAAAGGAAAGAGTTGGGTTTGGTGTCCTGAAACATTGCTTTTGGCCAGTGAGTTATGCTTGCGTGGGTCATTTCAAGTGTTCTTCTGGTTTGTGATGTGTTTTTTGTGTGTTATGCCTCGTATTAAGTTGTCCTTTTGAGTATGTGTAGGGATATGTTAATCATTTGGGATTAAGTGGCGTGGAAGGTTGGTATCCTTATGCAGGATGAGAGAGAATAAATGCAGTGTGCGCGAAGGTAACTTGCTCTGGGATGCACTGCCTTTGTGTGAGTTTATGTGAGTGAAAGTTGATTTTGCACTTCAGTTTTTGGAGAATTAATAATACCGAGAAGGCCTTCACACCAAATCATGACATGTTCCTTTAGAGCGAGCTTCTTTTTGACACAAGAATCACACACAAGCTGTGTATGGCATTCATTGCATTACACAACCCAAGGTTTCCAACGAAGCCCAAAGAGGCAGCTACCAGGATGAATCACGGTGCACACACCCGCACTGCACTCAATCTCTTTTCAGGACCTATTGCGACCTTACCATATTTTGTGAGACATAATGGTACATGACGTTCCTATCTCCTTATAGATGCTTACTTAACCATACTCAAATAGTGGATAGCTCTCTCCAGAGCTTAAGCTCTGAGGATAGTCAGGACAAGATCATCAGCAACCTGTGCTACTCTCAAAAATTACCATTTTCCAATACCCACATAGATTGAGTAGCAATCTGATAGATATTACTCCAATGCCCGCTGCCATAGCTGAAGTTCTTGATTAGATATCATGCAACCAGCTCTTTGATTGATTAAACAATGTATGCAAATACTTGGGGCTAAGGAGGCGCATCTAGATGTGGGTCAGTTCCACAGGCATGTGATTTAGTTGCTGCCTCCGTTCACACACGGGATACATGTTTGAGACTCCCAAGTCAGGCAGCATGTCAGTTTCAAGAAATTTCACTGCTTGCTTTTCACAGGATTTGACGAGTGAAGGGGTCAAAATGTTATGCAAGTGTGCATTTTTTAGTATTCTTTGGCAATTAGTTCGAGCATAATGCTCATTTTTTAAAGGATACTTCAATGGCTTTAAAGGGAACACAGCCGTCTCGTATGGCTTCTAGTGTTCTCATGATTTTCTTAGGGGAGTTTCTGTTTCTGTTTGTCCAGCGGGACCAGGTAGCTCTTTGGCACCATATATTGTATTTTTTTCCTTCTAGCTGTTTAGGAGGATAGCTTTACCGCCTTCTTATTGTAATCTCTCTTTGTCCAGGAACAAGATTTCTCATTTCTTCGTTTACACATATAAAAAAAAAATGTTTATTTTCAGGTTCATCACATACTTAACCATACATCGGGTCTGCACAATGCAATGGCAGACATGAATCGAGAAAACCCGTTCCTGATGCTTGATTGGGATCAATGTTTAAATCGCATTTGCATGCAAGCACCTGAGACTGAACCTGGAAAGGAGCAGCTATATCATTATTTGTCGTTTGGCTGGCTGTGTGGTGGGATCATTGAGGTATGGCTGCGGTCTCTTGCGCATAAGAATTTTTAGAATCTTAAAAGAAATGGAATTTGCCAGCTAAAGATTCTATTTTTGTTCCGATAATTTATTTGGATAAAACAGCATGCATCTGGCAAGAAATTTCAGGAGATCCTGGAAGAAGCAATAGTTCGCCCGCTCCATATTGAAGGAGAGTTATATATAGGGATTCCTCCAGGCAAGTTGTTATCAATTATATATATTTTTTATAATATGTAGTTTTGTACATAACTGGATTTTTTTGTGTGCAAGCAAATTGAGAGTAATCAATTATGAGGTAAGTAATAATTTAGGTAATTTTAGAAAGATTAATGGGGCATACTGGATTTCTTTAGATAGTCATTTAGTAATTTTAGATGTGCATACATGAATATTGGAAACTGAATATATTCTTTATATGGTCATTATGTGGACGAGTAAAAGAAAATCTTCAGATGACCTGATTTCTTTGTTACGGTGGTTCATTGCCTTTGTGTAGGGGTGGAAACACGTCTGGCGGCTCTCACTGTAGACACAGATGACATAAGCAAGCTCTCGGGGATCGCTCGTCGTCCTGACCTCCCCTCCACCTTCCAGCCACAGCAAATTGTTCAAACAGCTACCAGTTTGACTCCTTTTCTCAATGCGCTACATGTTCGCCGTGCCATCATACCAGCAGCGAATGGACATATGTCTGCCAGGGCCCTTGCTCGTTATTATGCAGCACTGGCAGATGGTGGTAAGATTCCGCCACCTCATTCTTCCGCTTCTGAGCCTCCTCTTGGAAGTCATCCCCACAAACCCAAATTTTCTCCTTCCAAGACCTCCGGAAATGAGAAAGGCAGCAGACGGAAGAAAATGTCCATACCTTTAATCAATAGAGCTAACAATTGCGAAGACTTGGAGGCTAATAGGAGTAGAAATATCGACAGGGATGGTTTTACCAGGATTCCTACTACTGACAGTAGCTCGAGTTATAGCAGCAGTAGCAACAGTAACGTAAACCGCAATTCACGTACCCATTCTTCTACCAAGATCTTTGAGAATCCTAGGATCATTGATCAATTCTTGGGCGCTGGGGAATACAAGAATTTAGCTCTGCCTGCTGGGGGTTTTGGTCTTGGATTTAAGAGGCTTAGCTCCAGCGATGGCTCGTCCATTGTGTTCGGGCACTCGGGTATGGGTGGGTCTACGGGTTTTTGCGACGTGACAAACAAGTTTTCCATTGCTGTGACTCTCAACAAAGTATCAATTGGAGCTGTCACTGCAAAAATTCTGCATCTTGTTTGTTCCGAGTTAAATATTCCTGTGCCAGCCGAATTTATGAGGTTTGCAGCTGCGCCCAGAGGGACCGATTCGGAATCCAACCACGCGGCACCTCTAATTAATTGAGGATCAAAGCTTTTTGGCTTTTCTTCCCATTTATATGCATTATATATAGATATATATATATATATATATATATATCGTCGCCGACATGGTTTATCTCTAGACTATACTAGATGTATAATGCATCTATCCTCTCGGCTTCTGGTCCTCCTGCTCGATTGTCAACATATGTTTACTGTTTTCTTTTGCTTCAGAAATTTTTACTACACATGGGCTGCTGCAGCCCCCCATCATGGCCCAAATTGTAATATAGTGACGAATAAATATTTTTAATCGTATCCTCGTAAGTTTTGGTTTATTGCGTTTAGTTTCATGCGTTTGGGTCTGCTATATTTCTTTTGTTCTTGATTAGATTAATTAGTCGAGGGAAGAAGAATTTGGTTGTTTGGCATTGAGTTTTTTTTTTTTTTTTTTGGTGCTTAAGGATGAATTTTGGGAGGACATTAATTTTTCTCATCGTTGTTTTCCCGTGGTAATACTATACTATATCAGAAAACAAAAGTTCCTCTTTTGCCCTTGACAGCCAATGTGATCAACAATGCACATGCACATCATTTTTGTGCACTCCAACAAGGCCCCTAGAGAAAATAGACAATCTGTATTTTTGTTGTTAAAATATTTTTGGATATGATTTCCTTTGTCTTAATTAATAAATTAATTAAATTATAATGTGCGTCAGAAATTTTTTTAAAGATATAACCATATGATTCAAGTTATAAAGAATTTTACGCTGATGTTTTTTAATTTTTGGGTTAATTTAGACGTTGATCATAATTTAATTGGTAAGAATTTAAAACCAAACTTATAATTATTACTTGCAACGTGTTTTCTTTTTCCTCCGATTAAAGAATTCCCTGTTTGCTTTAATAAATTTCTAAAAAATTTTATATAAGGGTATTAAATTAAAATAGATTCCCTACAGTTCAATTTGAAAGAAGCATATTAACGGTAACACAGACAGAAGGGTATTGTTAGGGGCATTGAATCTAACATCGATGCCACCACACGGAATCCTTTGCATTGTGAATTTTGGGAATATGAATTAATAAAACGTCCACGTGATGCAGGAAGCAGTGGGAGCAGGAAGAAAGGCAGCGAAACAGCCATAACAAATATATATACATACATATAATACTTAATGGTACAACTACAAAACGCGGTTTCTGACCATAGGGCCTCCCAAAATATAAGTGAGAGCTAAGTAATTTGATTTGATCCAGATCTCTCTGCTTTAAATATTCCCTACTGTTCCATCTTGCACTTCTAACATGAAACACTGCACTAGATTAATAGTGTCTTCAACGAAGCTACTTGGATAGACCCTTATCCAAGCAACTTTGATCTTTCCACTTTCTCCTCCTTTTGGAGATGGATCTCTTGTATGTTAAAAAAAACATGAATTATTACTTTTTTTTCTCCACCCTAGAAGGTATTCACCGGGTGGGGATCATGAGTATCTCTCAATATGAATTCATCAAAACACTTGATTTCCATCATGTTAGAAATAAAAGCAGAATACAGCACTGAAAACCAGTACTGTTAATGTGATGGTTCTTGAAATATTTATATTTAATCATATTGCCCCATTATTATATTCAGTTTTATTTGCCAGCCTTGGAGTCCATAATGTCAATCAGGCGCATACAATTATTAGCATTATTTAATTGCTACGATTCTACCCTACAATGGCATTCAACTATCTTATGGATGCATCTATAAAAGTAGGGGACTCTGATGAAAATAATCACCATACTTGTTGCTTGTATCACACCTCTAGCTAGTTATACCAAAATCTTGCATTTACTTCTTGTAATTCAATTCTCGGCTTTCATTCGATTTTGTTGAATTTTGTTCTCGGAGCATTGCCACAAATGGGGATAGCAGAAGCATGCTCCAGGATTATTGGAGACTTTTTACAAGCTTTTAGATGTTCACAACAAAGCTCAGAGCCTCAAGCTGATCACAACCAACCTCCCTGCAAGCCCCAGAATGTGCTCAAACTGGATGACCAGATGGTCAGTGCTCTCATCACTGTCTTCGG
Source organism: Prosopis cineraria (assembly GCF_029017545.1). Taxonomy (NCBI): domain Eukaryota; kingdom Viridiplantae; phylum Streptophyta; class Magnoliopsida; order Fabales; family Fabaceae; genus Prosopis; species Prosopis cineraria. The sequence continues at coordinate 5,595,553 of NW_026555346.1, forward strand.
CATGGAAAACAATGGAAGAATCAAGAAGGAAACTGCTCGGCAAGTGGTAGAGAAGCTCGGTTTGCTATATGGTTCAGAGGAGGAGAAGCCCTCAGGGTTCGAGCTGCCTGACCATGGAGGCTTAGAAGATGATGAAGTGCCTGTGGAAGAAGTTCTCAATGGATTGGAAGACATGTCAAAGCGCAGCGAGCTATTACACAAGGCCTTCAAAATCTTCGATGAAGATGGAGATGGGTACATAGATGCAATGGAGTTGAAGAGGGTTCTGGATTGCTTGGGTTTGGATAAAGGTTGGGACATGAGCACCATTGAGAAAATGGTGGATGTTGCAGATTTGAACTTTGATGGCAAGGTTGATTTCAGTGAGTTTGAGTTGATGATGGGGTAGGTAGCGGTTTATTCATTTTGCTTTTAGGAATAAAATTATTAATCATCAGCCAATTAATTGTATATTACTTGCTTCCACAGTCCTCACTCCTCAGGATGAAAACTTGAAGATGGATTTTTTACTTTCCAATTGATTGGTTCAAAGGAAAAGCCATTTGATTTATTCATCATTTATAATTTCAAACCCCCTAGAATTCTTCCCATATTTTAGCAGCACAAGAATTGGTGTGTTTAGAGACCACAATAAGTTCTTTTATACAGAACAAAATAAAACAGAAACCATACTATTTCAATGGACCTGAAGATTAGACAAAACAGGACCTGCTAATCTAACTAGATAAGGCTATAATTGGACGAAGTGAACATTCAACGATATATTTCATGGATACAACTCATAGCATCACTAGCAACTCCAGCGTTGAAATTGTTGTTGTTGATATCTAAGTTTGCAAGACCAAGAGATGAAATGTGACCATCAACTGCAACACCAGCATATGAGGCATCACTTCCATGGACAGTGATGGTTGGCGAGACATGTGCCATGCCACGCAGGCTATTGGTGTTGAGTTGTGGTGGTGCGTTTACCTGACTCTGATTCTGAACAAGCTGGTTGTTTAAGGTGGGGAAGGAGCCCCTGGTCACCATATCTTCGGCTAACTTCACCTAAAAGTGCACAGAATTTCTCTACTAGTTCATATCCGTATGCCTCATTTGCATAAATGGTTTAAGTATCAACTTTGCTTGAATTTAATTCTTAACAGCTGTACTCCCAGAAGAAAATATATGGGAGATTTTTTATCTATTATAATGCAACAGGGTCAGAGATATGACTAGAGTCATGATTAAGAAAGAACCTTATACCTTGGCTCTCAAAGCTTCGACATCTGATTTTAGCACTCGGTTATTTGTATTAGCCTCGCGAAATTGCTGGCTGGCATCTGTGAGCTGCTTGTACAGAGCTGCATTCTCCAATCTCAGTTGTTCAACCTGAGGAAGACAAATTCAAAATTTCATGGTTGGATCTCGAAGGTAAAATATAACATTCCTTAATTTTGAAGAGCCCATTGAAGAGCAATGGCTTGGCTTGCTTCAAGCAAGACTGAGTTATTAAACACATGCCCTTGTACTTCCAAAACATGAGTTCTCTCACCTGCAACTCAAGGTCAGCAAGATGGGCTTGTTTCCTTCTTCTGGATCTCCTGGCAGATTCCCGATTAGAAACCTTCCTGAAACAACGATGAAAGTGTGAAGCAGGGAGGATGAAGAACAATGAGTGTATAGTTCTTTAAAGTGGTGAACATGCCTTCTGAGACGCTTCATATCAATGGGGTCTGTACTCTGATCACAAGGACCTGCTGCGTCATCCTCATCAGATTGCTCACGAGAGGAAGCACTGGTAGTGCCTTTTGGTTGATTATCTCCAAGGGTTGGTTGATTAGCTGACACAGGGCTGCAAACTGGCCAGTTTGCAATTGATCCAAATATGTTAAACTACATGAACTAAACAAGTTTCTTATGAGCTACATCAGTGCTGCCATACCATGCAGAGCACATATGTGCGTGCGTGACATGCAAAAGTGTGTACGAGAAATCATAAACATAAATATACAATACACGTTTGCCCATAGACCATGTTATTACCAGTAGCACCACAAATGGATGACTGAGATTCAATGGTAGCAGAGAGAGGTGAATTCTTAGAAGTGCCGTTCTGGGACCATAAAAGCGAATCTGTCAGTCCCTCGCAAGTTGTAAACCCACTCACTGCATCCTGCAATCATATATATGACAACCTACATAAGCTGGAATTTTAAGGATCAAACTAGGTTAGTTATAATATATATATATATATATATATATAGCAGCATAAGGTCCTCTTAAACGCTATAATTGACCCTGAATGAAGAGTTCACAAACTTTTTTCTTTTCTTTTCTATATTTTATTTGACCCCTTCACTTAGCAGGTGATCTTCAGTCCCTTCTCCACACCCCCCCCCCAAAAAAAGAAAAGAAAAGAAAAAGAAAATGAACTAGAGGAAGAAAAGCACGAGAAAATAGGCCATGGAGGGAAGCAACAAAATACCCCTTCTTGACCAGTCCCTCAACCACAGCGGATGAATGATTCCATGTTTTCAAATCGCTAAATTAGAAATATCTCATCAACTACGAGTCGGTGGTGAAGCAAGAATAAGTTGAGATTTTACTTTAGAATAAAGGAGCGAGGGGAAAAAGCAAGAAAAGAAAAGCATGCCAGGTAATAGAGTCATCTAATGGATGCTTCCCTTTCCTTCTTCATCTACCAACAAACAGCTGATTTATATATTTTGACATTATTCGCTTGGGAGTAACGCCACAGTCCATAGTTTAACAAAGCTTTTCACCAACAAGAATTAGTGTGAAGAATTCCTATGGGCATCATGATAATCCACCCCAAGACAAATTCTGTCACGTTCCATAAACAGTACCATAAAATCATTCAAAGGAACAATCATATTTAATTCGTGTCAAGAATTCGCTATTTTTTTTTTTAAAAAGGACTTTTCACAGTATTTACCGTTTTGGAAGGAAATCTCGCACGCAATAGTCATTATGTAAAAGAAGGAAAAAAAATATAAATGGAATGACAGAAAAATATCAAGAAGAAAATAACGAGTAGTCTGACTTTCAGTCGCAGCACGCTTTCTGTAAATATTCCTTGAACAATTATTGATATGTGAACACCAAAAGAGTTAAGTGATTGGTAGGTTCAGTCCATGCTCCAATTAGTATGTCTCGCTCCTGAAGACATGTCCTTTTCCCCAATCGTCTTTTCTTTGCTTCTATTCAAATTTCCACCACACTTTCCTGTTTCCTCCTTCTACAATACACACAGTCTTCACGCTTTTTATATTGTTGTTTTTAATTTTAATTACACTAAATTGAATTTAGTTTTATAGTAAGCAACGCCAGGGAAAGGAAATTTCGATGCAAGTTTATTTAACCATAAACAAAAATCTGCGGCTTCATTCATCTGAACAAGAAAGCTCTTACAGTTTTGTAGCCAGGAAAAAATGAAAGCCGAAATCATGGTTTGCTATTATTAATACTGTTTTTTTTTTTTTGGGTAACATATTAATACTATTTTTTTCTATTATTATTTTTTCGTGTTCAGTTTGCTAGTCTTTTTTTTTTTTTAATTTCCTTGCCTTGGACTAATAATCTTTCCAAAAGACGTGTTTTTAAAAGTAATCACATAATTAATTATTATTTATATGATTATAATCACTCTTCATCATCATGATTTTAGAAATCAGCAGTTGGTGGAGTAGCTGAGGGTGATGCCACTTCACTAGGCGTGAAACGAGGAGTGTAGCCACATCATCAAGCCGCCGAACCGCAAGATGACGTGGCGAGAGATGTCGAACGCACTTAGTTTTTTTGTTCCTGATACAGCGAGAGGGCTTTGGTAACGTAAGTGAGAAAGAGCACTAACCGAGTTTCGGAAAGCGTGATCGAAATCGTTGGAGCCGACGCCGGCCAGAAATGCGTCCGCGTGGGGGAAACTTTTGTCTACCTGATCCCAAAGCCCACACGGTTTCACGTCCTCGTCGTTAGTCGACGCCAACCCCTTATTCAGGAACTCTTCAAAGGCCAACTCGGACGGCATCGGCTTCATGTTGCAGAAGCCAGAGAGAACCGACGACGGGTGCAGGGATTGGGATTGAGTGGCGGTGCAGACGGGCAGGGCGGCGGCGGGCTTCATCTCCATCATGCCGGAGAGAAAATAGAGGGAGTAAGAAGGGAAGAGAGGGAAAAGGGAGCGAGGGAAGCAAGTGAAGGGGTATAAATAGGAAAAGTGAAAACGAAGTACGTAAAATAATTTTTTTTATTTTTTTATAAATAGTTAAAAGAAAAAAAGATTGGACGGCACATGAAGTTTAAAAACTTCAGTCGAAAGTCGTTGACAGGGTGGAATACGAAAATGACATCAGAAGTCACGTGTAATTGCGTGTTGGACCCGAGAGGCCCACTTCATGCCAATAATTGGATCCTCCACGCTCTGGCTCGTAACTTTAACTTCGTACTGAGTTTGGTTTGCTAATAATCAATATCAGTTAAATTTTGTGTATAAAAAAAAATCAGTTAAATTTTAATAAAACTTTCAGACAGTCAGTATTAGAACTGTACAAAAATCTTTCAATCTATCTAATTCAATTTAATTTGAGATGATCTTAGTCTTATTCGGTCGGTATAGATACTGATCCTTCAGGATCAAAAAGACTAAAAAGATCATACTGTTTTTTTAGATTGAATTGGACAAAATACTAAACATTCAGATCACTTGATACAATCCAGTCCTATAAGTTTTTTTATTATAATTATAATTATAATTAATTTATTTTTGATAAATATTTAAAGTATAATTGATGCTAAGGAGATGATTATATGAAAATTTATTGAGTTTATTTTTAAATTGTTGTTGTAATGTACTGTTGTTAAATTTTATCGTGTGTTATTTTTATTAAAGTTATAAATTTAAAAATTATTTGGACTATAAGAGAAATATATTTTTTCTTATTGTTGAAAATTATTATATATTTATTATTATTATAAGTGTTTTTACTATTTTAATTGAATTTATTATATTGAAATGGGTTATTGCCTCTTATAGAATAAAAAAAGAAAAAAAATTAAGTGAGTACTGAACTAACAGGATCAATCTTTCAGTCCTATAAATCAAATTTTTTCTTGTTAATTTTCAGATTATCACTAAACAAGATCAGACTATGGTTCCTAATCACTAGTAACATGACTCACAATTTTATTTAATTTTATTTTTTATGTATTGACGCCTTGAAATTTGGTACACCAATCCGACGCAAGGACGACATTCCAAGAAAGTAGTGATAAATTTGCGAATCTGACCAGTTTGCCTCCGAACCGGGGAAGCATCATCAAATCGCCACGTGTAAAAATAAAAAAAAAATTCTGTGGGTATCTTTTTTGGAACCTGCCCAGTCCGTGATTGAATTGAGAAATCGATTTTTTTTTTTCTTTCGGTGAAAATTAAATAAAATTTGAAGTGAAGTGATGATGAGACTAGTTTTCAAAATTTGAAGGATGTCTAATTGATTTATGTTTTTAAATTTTTTAGTTTTTTTAACATTTTATCATATACTAAAAAATTAGCTTATTATGTAAAATTACAAGCTTTATTAGAGTGTACTATCATTTATGTTTAACGTGACGATAAGAAACAGAATTGTATTAATACTATGCGCATATCTTGCGTTTATGACATTACACAAAAGGTGTTAACTAGTTTAGAGTAAAGGTGAATAGCGTGTGTTGACGGTGGTTGATTAGTTTTGACCAGTTAAGATCCAAAATATAAAGGAACAATATAAAGTATTAATTATGACCACTTAGGCATTTATTGGGTACTGGTGATGAGGCGAGGGCGACTATTATTCAAATCTCCAAAGGACTAATCATCTCTTCAATTTCACTTTCATCTTTTAGCAGGCTGATATCGTCTCACACGGGATGAGGAAATTCACAAATTTTTAAATTTAATAAATATTTTAAGTTGCAAATACATCAAATTCAATTTGAATTAAGATTATTAAGGACAAGCCGACATGTGAAAATGACGGGCAATGTTTGTGACCGCATGAAAGAAAAGTCTATAATTTTATAGTATATACCATAGTTACTTCTTGACCAAGAGAGCAAAATAATAAAATTTAAAACTCTAGTAGAATTGATAACTGGGCAACACACAATGAATACCACTGAAAAAGAATAAAGGGGAGCGAACCAAAAGAGAAAGGTGGGTGCCACAACTTTGATTCTTCGGCCCGTTGTGCGTGGTTAAGTAAAGTGAAGAATAAGGGTAAAGCATTTGGTGGCGAAACATCTGAAGCCACATTTGCCACAATTTAGGATCACATCACCACCACAATCATGCAAAGAAAAGTTCACCACCTCAAATTCTAGGCGTGGATGGAGCAAATCAGCACACTCACAAAAAATGGGCTGACATCGATCTGAAAACTATCTTTATACTTGTTAAATGTAATAAATATCATTACTGACAAGCATTGGTCCTAGCAAAAAAGATTATAGTTACTTAAACACAAGGTCATCTCATGTTCAAGTTCATGAAAATGTAAGAGCTATTTTTAGGATTTCTTCCTTAATCTGTAGATCCAAATTGATTCGATAATATTGGGTTTAAGATACTAAATATATTAAAAAAATGAACATAATAGGGATAGCATGGGTGTGAAATAAAATTGGAATTTTGTGAGACACACCCACACACGCTTGAGGAGGACCACCCAATGAACACTGGAGTGAGATTGAAATTCCAAAGGAGCAAGGTGGGGGAGGAGTTGGGTAGCTAAAAATAAAATACTCTATTACCTTTGGAAAAGCAGCAAAGACAATAGATTTGGAAGGAAGTGTGGCAAAGATTGAAGGAAGAGAAAAGCTGGAAAGGCACAGTGACCCAAAAGAGAAGAGAGGAAAAACAAGTGGGTTTCTTAAAGTAACGTGAGGATTCGATGGGGACAAGCACCGCCCCTAACACAAAAGCTGGTACTTGTAAAATATAAATAAGTGAATGCTTTTATGGGGTTGGTGATAGAAAAGCAGGTTAGCCCTCGCTTTCTGGGTGAGTTTTTAAAGTTGTTTGCATTATTGGTTTATTGGCATCGTCACTGTCCTAACATAATGCAATAATACCTAACTTTGTGAGTAGGGATTGCCCAGTGGCGTTGAAAAGGCAAAGCCACCATTCCGGATTATAGAGTGGGGACGACACCAGTCAGGAGGAGACTAGTTGTTGTAGTAGTATCAATGTACAACTGCTTTTTTATTGCCCCTTGTTCATTCGAGACCTTCACATCACATCTTACGCTCCATCGTTTGATTTATTATCACTCACTGTTTTCTCAATGCTACATTAGATTAGACCAGTCACTGGTCTTAGTCTATCATGCATCTCCGTCGCCGTTCAATTTCGCTTCTTCCTCCTCCTCCTCCTCCTCTACTTTTTTGTGTCGTGATATTCTGGAGGGAATCAGGCATCTGAAAACCAGCTACTTGACTTTTATTTTTTTTTTCATTTGGTGATGGTAAGCGACCGACTTAGACTATCGTAGGTTGGAAGGAAACAGATCCACGAAGATGAAGTGGCACACCTTCTCTTTTGTTGTATAACCTTTATATGTTCCTTCATTCAGGAATTGGAACGAGGGAGCAAACAAACAGCGCTTGACGCTTTGTTGTTTTTTCAATTCAGTTCTCATGATTCCTTTGAAACATGAGGTAAACAGGACAATGGTCATGGAGACATGGCGGCCCTTTAAAACTACATAAAATAGCAATAACCAGTTTTTCATTTGAATAATCCACTGCTTGCTTAAATAGATATTCCCTTGATCTTATTTATAAATTATTTTTATCAAACTCATTAATATTAATGTAATAAAAATACGAGAAATGAAAGTAAGTGAAATTATAAATATAACCTTTAAGTAAAAAATAAAAAGTAAATGATATAATATTTTTATCTTTTTTTTATTTTTTAGGGATAGTTGGAGAATTTCAATTTAAAAGAAAACAATTCTAACAACTAATGATATATAAAATAAATTACATTACATTTTTAAAAAGTGACTAATATATAAAGCTTGAGGAGTTTTTGTTTTTTTCCCCGAGAAAGGTGCTTAAATCGCAGCCTCTAATCTTTTTCGAAAACGTACACATTTTTTCCCAAATTAAGAATGGCAATATGGTGGTGAATAATACTTATTCTAAGGTTTTATTAAAGTCGAGAAAATATTTATTATATGCTTGAGTGCATAGAGCACTGACATAAAATGGAAGCCGTATCTTCTCCATATACCATCCATCTGTCACAAACGAGGCCTCTATCAATCATAAACGGATAGCTCCGCAACGCAATTCGTGATGCATTAAAGTGCTCGTGCTTTGAGATCAGATACGACGCTTTTCATCCATAAATTCAAGGTTACACCGGCCGTGGTTGCTTCCAACCGCTTTTAAGCTTAAATACAGTCCAATGCCCACTCGGAAAAGGTTTAGGTACATATGACTCGCATGATTTCTAGTATCACAATTTTGAGAAAACAAAACACAAACAATACGAAGCTCATCATCCAGAAACAGCAACAAAGTTATGCCGCAGGAACACTAACATACTCCCTTCATTTTTACTTATAGAAAAAAATATATATATCACATAATTTAAAAAAATTAATTAATTATATTAATTATGTCTGAAAATAAAAAACTAAACTACAATACCCTTTATTAATTATGTTAATCAAACCTTCATTAATTATTTCTTGTAACTGTAGATGATAAAATTATAGAGAGTAATTTAAAAAATTTATAATAAATGTTTATTGGTGAGTTTACATATATAAAAAAAACAAATTAAAAGTGACAGTTCTCCTATTAAAAAAAAAAAGGAAGTAGTTTATTGCCATGATCTTGGCAGACCTAACATAAAGGCTGTCCACAACCTTCCATATGGTGGAAATGGTTTCTAAGGTTGCAGGATATATGGCGTCGCTCTTGGGATCATCAAATATGACGAGGCATCTAGCAACTTGATCCAATGTGCCAGCAAACTTCTCGTCCAAAATCATCTGGGACAACTTTAGCTCCACATTATCAGCTCAGCAATATGCACAATCTCGACTCTAGAGAATGGCTCAATTAATCTGCAAAGGTTCTGCTCCAGAAGGGTATCATGTAGGAATGACTGGTGCCTGTGGACAATTGGGTCTTCCTCCAACTGTGCCTTGTACTCCCGCAAAGCATTTTTTTTTTTTTTGTTGCCCACCCAGTCCACTGAAGCTTTGTCCCAATTACATCTGGATCTGACTCGAGTAATGCAGCTGACTTTGGTAGGTGAGTCTTTCAGTAGGAATTTTCTGTATACACAAGACTCAAACTCGAGATATTGCTTAAGTAAAACCAAGTCGTTTACCACTCAAACCAACTCTCATTGGTTCCCACAAAGCAATTTCAATCAACAAAAAGGAACGTTTAGAATGAGCATCTACAACAGCTATCATGGCATCCAAGTCAGGCCCAACATATTGGAGGCCTGCTTTAGAAGATATAATGCCTGCCACATTATCAGCTTGACTCACCATAATCTTACACAACATGTATTTTAGGATAAAAACAGCCTTGGGGTCTTCAAGAGCATTAAAGGACCCAAAAACTTCAAAGAAATAACTATACGCAGCGTGAAGAATCTCGCTTTGCAAATCAATGGCACCTTCTTGAGCAGGGGGCACATGAATAGCATTAGCAGCTGTTCTTGCTGCAGTAAGGACAGCCTTTGCCTTAGGAAGGTTCCTTAAGGAAAAGAGTAGCTTGCTTTCCAGCAAGTCTCTGTCCACAAGAAGCAGCTTGTCATCCAATCTTCTAACTTCTTTGACCAAGCCAGTAAGGAGGGTCAAAGCTTCTGCGCACTCCTTATTTTCCAAAAGAAGCACCTCAACCCACTGCCTCGGTAAGGTACGCTTTTCAGCTCGAGCCCACTGCACCTTCTCTTTGCAGAGTGTAATTTGTAGATCAGATGTCCCTGGTATTTTTGCAACAGAATCAATTATTCCTCTCACTATTTTTGCAGTATTAACCTAAAAGAATGGCCTCAACTGAGTGAGAAGGCTGCACAGATCCTCTGCCCTATTCTCTTGCCTGAGAAGATCAGAGAGGTTAGTGATGGCTTGCTCTTTAATGCGCAGAGCTTCTGGAGATGAAGAGGGGTTCTCAAGCACACGATGAAGAATAGAGATAGCCTCAGATGGGTTTTTAGCCCCCAGTGCCTGTGCAATTGTCTCTCTTGTTGCGGGGAGATGTGAGGAAGACATTTTTAGTCCTTCCACAAACTTCTGAAAGAACAATTTCATTAACTAAGAGAAAAACACAAAACTATACAGCTTTGAATTACTATCAATTTGAGGGGGGAAAATTATCCCACTGCTTTAGCTATGCTTTTCCATTTAAGCAAAACATGAATGTCTTCACTTTATTGAAATGGTTACATGGCATTTGCCGAGACCTCAGGACGTATGGAAAGGAAAAGGAAATTAATATTTATGAGCAGCCTATGCCAACAAAAATCTCACATGTGGCTATCATATGGCTCATAAAAAACACGAAAACCTAAAAGAACTCCTTCATTTAAGATTACCATAGCCTACAATATGAACAGTGTGAGCATAAAACATATACATCTTAAAGAAGATACAAGCAAAGACAACATTCAAAATAAAAAATATGCAGAAAACTAACATAACTCTGATGCATAATTGGCTGCAAGTATTATGACTATCTTATGAAATTGAATGCAATGAGAATTAGAAACTGGACAACAGCTCAGTTATTATTATTATTATTATTATTATTATTATTATGTGCGCATCGTTTCAGTTAGAAGTAACATTTCCCATTGATTACCTTCAACCGCACAAAGTTTGTGACAAGAAAAAGGACATGAGCTTCAAGATTAAGGAAGGACAAAGCTCAATCTTCTCTTGGATCTACCCGGGTGTTTTCTGAACTGTCAAACTTCACGAATTAGGGTTTGCGAAGCCAACATTCTGTTTTTTGCCACAAGGCTATTCTCATCTTGTCTTTTCCTCCGCTCTTCAAATAACTTCAACCCACTAATTTATCACTTATGTATGCAATTTTATAGCATTATTGCTTAATCTATTAGTTGCTTTTCGAATCTTTTTCAAACCCTCAAAATAAGAAACACTAGAAACTTAGGGACTGTTTGAAATTATTTTTATTTTATTATTTTGAGAACTAGTATTTTATAAAACATGTTCTGAGAATAAAAAATAATAAAATAAGTATTTTTTTTCATTCTCTCTTATTTTTCATAACAATAATCACAAAACACTTAAAAGTTATTTTTATTTTTCTATTCTCCAAAATAATATTTTATTTTTTTATTCTTCAAAACACTTTTTAAAAATACTTATCAAACAGATTTTTTTTGTTTTCTTGTTTTGGAAAACATAAAACTATTCTTAAAATAGATTTTCAAACATGCCCTTATTCTCCACTATGAAGCTCACTCTGCTAGCCACCACCAACCATTCTATGAGTGGATTAAGCATTTTTCAATTGGATATTTTATTTATTTCTTATGGACCATGGTGCACATTGCTTATTGAGGAAAATATTTATTTACCTGCTGAAGTGTTTCGAAAATTGGATACTCCTTGAGCGTTTCAGTTCAGAGGAATGCTATGAATTAATTATTACTGTGTACCCGTTATTTGGGAATTTATAATTATAATGGGAGGATGAGTTGGGAGTGGTGTGGGGCGGGTTAAATGTTATAAAACTTTGGAGTTTTAAAGGTCATGTGGGCTAAGATGGGTCGGAACTTACTACACTTGTACCCCATTGTTCCAATCCCTCTAAATTGAGGGGTTTGAGGTGGCTTGAATTACGTATAATTTTTCATTCCCTCTTTCAACCTAAACCAGTTCTCTTTGCTTCCGTTTTCATTTTTCAATTTGATTGAATCTATCGGAACCATATCACAATAATGATATTTCACTAATCTATGACATTAGTCTTCCCCAACACGCATATCACATCGCAGCCCCTGATGTCTGTTAAATAAATTGAATGGCAGAAACAAGTTTTACCATAGGTTGAATATAAAATGCAATGAAGAGCAGGGATTATGATAGTTGAGGAAGGATACCAGGAGCCAAACACACATACACACGAAAACAAAAAATTCGAGCAATATCATCCGAGCAAAAATAGTTTATTGAATAACATATATATATATATATATATATATATAAAAGAGCATCTCAGCCGTAACAAAAGCCGAGTGTGAGTTTGCGTGTGAGCGAGACTTCGAAGTCCCAAACAAAAAATGAGCCAAATCATATTCATTCGAGCAAAGTACCAAACAGGAGCCAGATACCGCACACAAAATAGCAGCCAGATCATTCCGAGAGGGGGATTTAGGGATTTGAGAGGATATGGTGGTAAAACGCCGAGGAGTGTGGAAGGTGGGGAGAGAAATTGACGGCCACCTTTTTCTCTTCGACGATGGCGAGAAACGAAGGGAGCGTGGAGAGCGGATGCAGCGGCCGACAGCTCTGGAAAGGAGACTGGAGGAGGAGCGTCGATCTGATCGCTGGGAGGGTGGGAGTTTAAAACGCAGCGTAGCACTTCACATATATGAAATAATAAAAAGAGAAACAGAAAATCAAAGGAAGGTCCCACTCCTGGTTTCTCGTTACGCAATTGGAATGCTGGAGAAGAATGGAGACGAAGTGGAAAAGGCTCTTGGCGAATCTTTTTTCTTTTCTTAAAATATATTCTTTCATTAAAAAAATATTTAATATTTTTAATAAAAGATCTCATCTCAATAAAATAATTATTTATTTTTAAATTAGTTTTATTATTTTATATTTACTCATATTTAATAAAGTATTTTATCTTAAAATAAATATAAAATAATTTATTTAATATGGATACTTTAAAAAAATAATTATATCTTAAAAAGCTAAAAAAAAAGATTTTACATTTTTTAGTATTCAATTCTTGAAAAATATGTTATATTTTTTAATAAAAGAAGTAATCATCATTACTGTTTTCTTCTATATTAAAATCTACAGTAATATTTTTTGGGAAGATGACAAAGAAATTTAAAAAAGATCAATTAATTTAACTTAAGCTTCAAGCGTCAACTTTCAGAAATTTTAAAGTTTAACTCTTAATTTTATAATTTTATTATAATAAATTTATAATTTATGTTCTAAATTTTAATAAAATAAATAAATTTATTCACTTTTGAAACATGTTAAAATTTAAAAAAATAAGTTATAAATTCATGATAATAAAATTATAAAATTAAAAGCTAAACTTGCAAATTCCTACAAGTTAACACTTAAAACCTAAATTAAATCAATTAGTCTTTTTAAAACCTCTCCATCATTCATTCTATTTTTTCCCAAAGAAACAATAGTAATATTGAAACAGTGATTTCAAAATCAAACATTTAGATTGGTCCAAATTTTAGTTTAGTCAATATATGAAAACTATTTTGAAGGTTGAGCCAGGTTGGGCTTTTCGGACGGATGGTCAAACTTGAAATTGAAATCAAGTCGAGAACTAGATCCGATTTTCAATAACCGGGCTGTTAAAAAAATTAATTTCTTTAATAAATTTTTTAGGAAATGACCTTTTTTTTATCATTTGATATTATATTGTATCATGTAACTTGTTAAGTCATAATAAACTTAAAATATTTAATTTTTTTAAGTTAAGTAGTAATTTTATATTTAAATTATTATATACATATAATTTTTTTAATTTAATTATTACATCACCAGTTTAACCATTAATCCAGCCCGATTGAACTATATGAACTGTGAACTATTGACCTTTTTGATTCAATATCCGGTCTGATTTTGAAAACATTATATTGAAATGATAATTAATTAGTAGTTTTTATTTTTTTAAAAAAATTATATATTTGTTTTAAATTTTATAAGTGTCTTTATTTTTAAAATTTGTAATTGAGTAGCCAATATAAAATTTATTTTTATTAATAGGATTGTGCCTTTTAATTTTTATTTTCATAGGTTAATTTACATATATTTTCTTGTCAAAATTTTTTAATTTCATCTACTTTTTAATAGATTTAAAAAAAATGCTCACTGTATACAATTTATCTCCCTCTCTCAAATTCAAATTCCCTTCATGTTTTCCAGATCTTCCTATAAATAATACAATTTCAACAAAACATTTTTGTCATGATAAGTATACTATTAAAATTATTTCCAATTAACCACAAAAATTAACATAAATGCTAGCTGTAATATCCCAATATAAATTTTAATAGTTAATTTGGGTTAATAGAAAATTTAAAAAAATAAAAAATAAAAAAAATAAATAATTTAAAAAAAAAAAAAAATAATAAAATAATAAAATAATATTATTAAATTATTATTATAATAATAAAAAAAGGAAGAAGAAGAAGAAAATGAATTTGCTTCGACAGTAACAATAATAAAATAATAAAAAAAAGAAGAAGAAGAGAGAGAAAATAATTAAAAAAAATGTGGGACCCACTGAATTTTTATAAAAACTCACCTGTTGCTTCATTTCTTCATTCCTTCTTTCGTGCGTGAGCTTCAGCAGAGAGAGCATCTGTGAGCCAAATTCACCGGTGCTGGGTTTTAAGGTAAGAGTTTTTAATAGGATATTTAGGGTGTGATTTTAAGCTTTTCAAGACTAAGTAAGTGTTCTAAAAATTTTTCTTAGTCATCCTTCTTCTTTAGTTTCTGAGTTTGTAGTGGTAGAAAATTTAAGATCTGGAAGAGGGATGAATTTATGTTGAATAAATATGATTTTTGAGGTTGTCAGTAGTATAATAAATGTTATAGAGTATAAATTTGTTAATGATCTTTGAATTTATGGCTTATGGATCAAATTCTAAACTAGATCTGAAAATATATGTTGATTTATTGAGGTTTAGATGATTATTTGGGATGAGAAATAAATTATTATGGTTATAGGATTATGATTCTAAGCTAGAGACTTAATTTTTAATTTTTTGATATTTTAGGCACGAATTTATAAAATAAAAAGAAAATTTTGATAATAGAAATTAGTTTAAAATTTGATTTTTAGATTATCAATGTTTATTGATAATTAAAAGAGGAGTTAAAAATTATACTTAATAGTATTAACTATAGATTTGTATTAAGATTGAGATTAAGAATTATGTTATATTTTTAATTCTATTATTAGAATTATTTTATTAGTTTCAAAAATTGAAACTAATATTTATAAATAATATGTTATTTGTAGATTGTATTACTGGTGAAGATTGTGGTGAGAGAGAAATTTTAAGGAATAATTTATTGAAAAAGCCACAAGGTAACCATGCTTTTAATTTGTGATTAGTGTTACTTCTTGTTAATTGGGTGATTATTGAGAAAATTATGAATTTTGTAATATTATATAATTGTGCAATATTATTATGAATTTGTTTAATTATTGTGGGAGGTGTTGGGAGACTTGCTATTGTTGTTGTATTTATGTGCCACGTGGTACGCCCCTATTGGAGCTCAATAGGTGGTTTGTAAGGGCTTGGGCTAATCTACCTTTGGCCGGGTAATTTAGTACCGAGTGAGGGCTATGGCTCGAGGTTAATGGAGGGATATAAGGATGGTTGTTTGTGTTTATTATAATATTTCTTATATTTGTTGGAATTATATTATTTTTAATTCTCACTTAGTAAGCACACACTTAACTGTTTGTATACACTATCATAAATTGGCTTTGGTTACTGGGACTTTTGAGTCTCATTATGTGGTTAACAATTTTCAGGAGAAGAGCCAAGAGTGACACGTGGAGGAGTCCCAGAGGCTTAGTGGTAAGATCCACTGTCTCTTTTGGGTATTTAATTTATGATTTATAATGTGTTATATTACCAATATTAGGACTTTTTTATGTTTATTGTCAATTATATGAATATATAAATGTAATCATGCCTTTCAAACTATTTCTATTTTTGGTACAAATTGGATGACTGTAATTTTAATATTTGGTTTACTTTGGATTGGTTAAAATGGCATGATTATAAGGCCAAATAACTGGCTTGTGTTGAAAATTGACTAAATTGCTTATTTTACTTGTTGGGAGTATAAGGATGGACAAATGTGATTTAGTTTACTTGTTGGGAGTATAAGGATGGACAAATGTGATTTAGCCTAATGGCATGTGGGAGGTAAAAATTTATCTGAAATGTTATAGTGTGTAAGTTGAAGCCAATTATAAAATATTTTATATCGAAATTATTGATATAAAAATGTGTTGGGTGGCTGTAACCCAACTATGATTGAGTTAAATTATTAAAAAAAAAAAATTTGATGTGTTACACTAGCGAATGAAATAGCATAAAAAACTTATTTAAGCTTTTCCATGGACTCTCACATAGCTTTTTCATCTGTAATCTATGGTCCATCAAGAGCCACTTTGGATATCAGAATACAAACCCGAACTTTCTTCGTTTTTTGATTTTTTTTTTTTAAGTTGATAAGTAGTCTCGCCTTTTCAAAATATAGATACATACTGTATTAAATAAAAATTTAATCTCACCTCCATCCACCCAAACATACTTTTAAACAACCCCATTGCACTTTCAATTTTATTTTTACTTTTAAATTTTTCTATCATTAATAAATTTATATAAATTATGAAATTACTTTTATTGAAAATAAATGATTCACAAATTTTGTTTAAATATTTATAATTTTTTTTATATTCGCAGCAATAAAACAGTAAATAAGGAATTAACATGCGAAGTTGAGATTTGTTATTGCATTGCTGCAAATATAAGAAGAAAAATTGTGAATATTTAAATAAAACTTGTGAATCATTTATTTTTAACAAGAATAATTTAGTAATTTAGATAAATTTATTAATGATAGAAAATTCGCTAGAGATTTCGGGAGAATTATGACACTTTAAAATGTCAAATTGTCATTTATACATTTTAAAGAAATTTTATTATTATTTTTCTAAAAAAAAAGCTCACTAATTTATTCCTCACCTCAAGAGTGGGGGTGAGCAAACAACTTATAACTCACAGGATTACTCGTACCTAATGAAAACAGGCTGGCTAAATCCCACATATCAGAAGAAAAATGAGCGGGTCAAATAACGAGCCCATATTTAATTTAAACAGGAAGGATGGGCTATCGGTTTAAAGGTTCTTTACTAAATAAAATCTCAAATATGCTGACACCAACACAAGCAAGACGCATCCAGTGGCTGTCACTCATCTTCACCTTATCTACTCATCTCGCCCTCACACTCTAATCGCGTTGCACATTCATGACTCACCTGCTTTTGTCTCAATCTCTCAAATCTCTCAACCACACATCCTCATCCGTCGTCACTGTTGTTGGATGACCAGTAGCCTCGTCTCCCTCCGTCACCTATTGATTTGTCCTTGGCCATCATTCTTGCTCTGACGCTCTGTACACGCGACGACATGGCACCTTCCTAAAGGCCTATTCTCTTCTCCGCTCTCACCTTATGTTCTTTGAGTCTCACTACTCAATCCCTTCTTGATTGATTTGAAGTGGGATCACAATAAGGAAGCAACTAATTGGCCAGAAAATGTTAAGAAGTTAAGGTATATAGATAGAAAGAAGATGTGTAAAGATGCAAACTTGTTGTGAGCTTTCTTCTTTTCTTCTCTCTATGTAGTGCCCAGGGTAAATGCTGGTAGCCAAGTGCGGAGCGGATAATTGCTGAAAGCATCTAAATAATAAACCCACTTCACCATGAGTGCTCTCCTATTCTGACTTCCCCATAGCCTCCGGTGGCACAGCCGAGACTGTGATGGGAGCTTCTTCTCTTATTTTTATTACTTTCTTCCTTGTATTTGTCGAACTTGTTATGATTGTCTATTTTTCCTTAAACTTTATTTTTTTCCTTTTAAAGTTGACTGAGTCCAATTAAAATAGGGTGTGATTAGTACTAAGAATTTGGGATTGGAATTTTTGGACTTGTTTAATTAAGTTTTAGAGACACTTAGAATTTGGGGTTTGTCTATCCATGAGCATGAACAAAAGAGGGGAAACAATTTTGCCTCTACTCGTGTTTGGTTGCAGCTAAAGATAAAATGTGTTGTAGGTTTAATTCTAATATGGGTTAATTTAAGATTTGGCAAACAAGACTTTATTTCTTAGCTTTCTAAAATTTAGGAAGAATTTTCAAAAGCTTTCTTAACAAACCCCCAAATTATTCAAGGCAACATGATAAACTCCAAACCAATTGAACAAGCAGATGTCAGATGAAGCATGTGGGCAACTGTCTGTATTTGCGTTATTTGGTGTACTTGGTTGTATTAGAATGCTATAGTTTTTAAAGAAGCATCAACTTATCTAGAGTTATGAATTATGATAACATTGTTATTATTTCTTCTCTCAAGATCTCTTCCTATATATTTTTTTTTTGTAATGAATTTTCTTTTTTAATTTGGTTTAAGAATTGGAGTCTTAAAAATTAGGAGAGGTTTTTGTTCTTTTTTTTTAAGAGGATTGTCGGATAAATGGGCTAGCTCCAACCCGTTCATACCCCCATATGGGCGAGCCCAATCTGTTTTTAAAATGAACTGAAACGGGCCACATATGGGTATGAACTGCCCCAACCCGTTTTGTACAAAACGGGATGGGCTATGGGCGGCTTCTCGAATCTATTTGTCCCGCCTTTATACAGCCCTACTTGAAAGTCTCACAATAAAAATGACTTCTTAGAGGAGCCAGAACTTAATTGCAAGGAGAGTCAAAATTAAAAAGCATACGCATGGCAAAATTTTAATAAATCTTGACGAGGGCGGTGGCCCCAAGTATATAACAATTATATAATATTAAAAAATTAAAAATTTTAGAGACCGTGTCCCTTGTTGTACCCCGCCCTCAATCCCTGCTTCTCAGGCACCAACAATTCAACTTATTTAACTATGAGATTCAGTTATATTAATCATACTCAAGTCAATGGTCCAGGAAGGAGGGTAAATTAATTTACAAAGAAGAGAACAGAGGACCGAGACAGTCCGTGGCATTACGTGTCCTGGAAAACGAAACGCAGATACATGCAAGTCTGGAAACGTTAAGTAGATCTCGCACATGCATTATATATTCCCTATAATAATAAAGCATTAACGGTGGGTGACGACTAGAGTTTGTTCAGGTTAGATCTTGGTGTTATCGGGAGAAGCAGAGAAGAGGAAGTCGAGGTTGTAAAGCACAGGAATCATAGCGAGAGAGCAGAGGAAGACAAGAACAGGGCCAAATATCCAGAGCAAGAGAGGAAGGGCGACGTAGAAGAGTCTGTTTCCGGCAGTGTTGAGGATGAAGCCTTTCTCCAAGATGTGGTGGATGTAAGAGGGAGTGACGGCGTCGCCCTGGAGTGGGACGTTGACGAGGATGTTGACCTGGTTGATGAACCTGATGGAGAGAGAGTGGCAGAAGAAAGAGAAGATGAAGAAGGTGAGGAGGGTGACGTATTTGAGAGCCACCATGAATTCGCCTTGAGCTCCGTACACGTCGTCGTTGAGCGGCTTCTTCAAGCTGTACGTGCTGCTTATCACTGCTGCTAGTCCCGTGCACAGCAGCACCGACGTGGTGGCCATTAGAGTCGACCCCATGATCGTGTTCCTCAGAGACTGAACCGCTAGTATGTTTTTCTTGTCATTGTCCTGCGCCAATCCATGCATCCACGTTAATTGGTTTTTCATTCATTCATTGATCAAGACTGCAAGAGTATAGGGTGAGTACCTCCATCATGGCTTGGACCCAGCTGCGTCGAACAGAGGCATTGACGCCGATGGTAGTTCGGTGAGGCTGAGTCCGAACCGTGTGCCACAGCCAGAAATGGTATCCGATGCTTATCAGTAAAGCTGATGGCACCAATATCACGTCCAAATAACACTTCCTCCATTCCATCTCTCTGATCTTCTACTCTTGACTTTGCTGACTAAAACTATTATATATTCCTCTCCTTCTAAATTAAACTTCTTCTTCTCTCTTCTTGATCTTCTCTTTGTGGGTTGGTTAATATAGAGAGGGAGAGGGAGAGACGATGCATGTATGTGGACATGTTTGACTGCTTGGTGAAGATTTTACTGTAGGGATAATGGAGATCATAAAATCCAAAAAAAAAAAAAAACAACCATGGATTTAATTTTCCATTCCAACAAATCTCGTCTCCTATTTGTGCTCGAGTGGAATTCTTTTTTTTTTTTTTTAATTCTAGCCTTTCGATGTGCTGCCTTTAATCCTTCGTCTTTTCTGGTTTATCCATGCTTTGGTTTAGTTTGTTGCTTGCGTGTATGTCTCTCTTATTTTCTCGAATGATTATTAATAATGACAGTAAAATCAATAAATTATTTATTATTATCTCTTAAATGCTTTTAAAAATAAGTTGATAATAATTCTTATTTGTGATAATCATTAAATGAATAATATATTTATTTTAACGCCATGCTATAATCAACAATTCGACACGTTCACGCTTAAATGGAATGAATGAATAAATGGATGGATATAATTGAGCATGTTGAGGGATATATATTAAGAGAAGATTCTCATCCGTGCATGAACATATGATGGAGCTAATGATTGTCACAATAATCAAGTGTCAATCGCTGGTGGTTCCGCGTTTTTGTATAATTTATTGAGGATTTTATATGCCAAAATTAGAGTGAGAATTTATCAATGAAATTTAACGGAGCAATTATTTAGAGGGGATCGTCAAAGAATGAAGCTTTTGTGTTCAATTATTTAGAAAAGGGGAGCGAGGGTGAGAACGGCGCTGGTGTTTGATGAGAAGGTGCATTCCTCGTCAGATAAGATAAAGAAAATGAGGAGTGGCCCCATCATGAGTGCGCTTGCAAACAATCAACTGGCATTATTACCTTTTATTTTTGGAGTACATTTTTGTTATATGGATCGTTTACTAGTTGTTATTTGATGTCTTTGATTTATGAAGCATTCTATATTCAGAGTATGTTATTTAAATCCTTGTAATATAAAATTGTGAGAAATTTTTAAGTAAATTAGATGCACAACATCATCTCTAATTTATTCAATAAAAATATAATATTTAAATAATATTACATATAAATTAATTATAATATTAATGATAATACAAAAAATATAAAAATTAAATGTGCATCATATTATAAAAATAAAATCAATTAAAAAAATGTCATATAAAATTTTATTTAAATTATCTTAAGTATTTTAATTAGATAAATTATAAATGATTTGACGTACCTAATCTATTTAAGTATTTCTCATAAAATTATAGATATTTTTCATAATATTTTTTTTAATAGAAATTGTAACATTCCAATTTAAATTTTAATAGTTAATTTGGGTTAATAGAAATTTTTAAAAAAAAATATTTAGAGGTAAATAAATTAGTAGAAAATGATTATTAAATCTAACTTAGGATATAATTCTAAAAAAAAATTAATTAAATAAAAAAAATTTTAAAAAATAATAAAAAAATAAAAAAATATATTATTAAATTATTATTATAATAAAAAAAAGGGAAAAGTTTTGTAAAAAAAAGAAGAAAACGTGCCGCCGCCTCAATAGTAAAATAAAATAATAATAATAAAAAAAAGAAGAAGAAGAGAGAGGAAATAATTAAAAAAAATGTGGGACCCACTGAATTTTTATAAAAACTCACCTGTCTTCATTCCTTCTTTCGTGCGTGAGGTGAAGCAGAGAGAGAGCATCTGTGAGCCAAATTCACCGGTGCTGGGTTTTAAGGTAAGAGTTTTTAATAGGATATTTAGGGTGTGATTTTAAACTTTTTAAGACTAAGTAAATGTTCTAAAATTTTTTCTTAGTCATCCTTCTTCTTTGGTTTCTGATTTTGTAGTGGTAGAAAATTTAAGATCTGGAAGAGGGATGAATTTATGTTGAATAAATATGGTTTTTGAGGTTGTTAGTAGTATAATAAATATTCTAGAGTATAAATTTATTGGTGATCTTTGAATTTGTGGCTTATGGATCAAATTCTAGACTAGATCTGAAAATATATGTTGATTTATTGAGGTTTAGATGATTATTTGGAATGAGAAAAGAATTATTATGGTTATAGGATTATGATTCTAAACTAGAGACTCAATTTTTAATTTTTGGGTATTTTAGGTACGAATTTATGAAATAAAAAGAAAATTTTGATAATAGAAATTAGTTTAGAAGTTGATTTTTAGATTATTAATGTTTATTGATAATTAAAAGAGGAGTTAAAATTTTTACTTAATAGTATTAACTATAGATTTGTATTAAGATTGAAATTAGAATTATGTTATATTTTTAATTCTATTATTAGAATTATTTTATTAGTTTCAAAAATTGAAACTAATATTTATAAATAATATGTTATTTTGTAGATTGTATTACTTGTGAAGATTGTGGTGAGGGAGAAATTTTAAGGAATAATTTATTGAAAAAGCCACAAGGTAACCATGCTTTTAATTTGTGATTAGTGTTACTTCATGTTAATTGGGTGATTATTGAGAAAATTATGAATTTTGTAATATTGTATAATTGTGCAATATTATTATGAATTTGTTTAATTATTGTGGGAGGTGTTGGGAGACTTGCTATTATTATTGTATTTATGTGCCACGTGGTACGCCCCTATTGGAGCTCAATAGGTGGCTTGTAAGGGCTCGGGCTAATCTACCTTTGGCCGGGTAATTTAGCACCGAGTGAGGGCTACGGCTCGAGGTTAATGGAGGGATATAAGGATGGTTGTTTGTGTGTATTGTAATATTTTTTTTATATTTGTTGAAATTATATTATTTTTAATTCTCACTTAGTAAGCACACACTTAACTATTTGTATACATAATCATAAATTGGCTTTGGTTACTGGGACTTTTGAGTCTCATTATGTGGTTAACAATTTTCAGGAGAAGAGCCACGAGTGACACGTGGAGGAGTCCCAGAGGCTTAGTGGTATAGATCCACTGTCTCTTTTGGGTATTTAATTTATAATTTATAATGTGTTATATTGCCAATATTAGGGCTTTTTGTTTATTATCAATTATATGAATATATAAATGTAATCATGCCTTTCAAACTATTTTTATTTTTGGTACAATTTGGATGACTGTAATTTTAATATTTGATCTACTTTGGATTGGTTAAAATGGCATGATTATAAGGCCAAATAACTGGCTTGTGTTGAAAATTTATTAAATTGCTTATTTTACTTGTTGGGAGTATAAGGATGGACAAATGTGATTTAGTTTACTTGTTGGGAGTATAAGGATGGACAAATGAGATTTAGCCTAATGGCATGTGGGAGGTAAAAATTTATCTGAAATGTTATAGTGTGTGAGTTGAAACCAATTATAAAATATTTTATATCAAAATTATTGATATAAAAATGTGTTGGGTGGCTGTAACCCAACTATAGTTGAGTTAAATTATTAAAAAAAAAAAATTTTGGTGTGTTACAGAAATCGTGCCATTCATACCTTATGAATGATGTGATTTAAAACATTTAGGCCTGAATATAATTTAAAAAAGAAAGGGACGAACGACGCTGAATTTTAATTATCTCCAGCTTTTTTATACACGATTATCCCCAAATTCAACTATAATAAACTGACTCCACGGTAATTGATGTGTTTACAAATTGATGCTGCAATCATCCTGTCTGGGCTTAATTAATAACACATTTGCTCTTTTATCGCAAACAAGGCCAATTTCTCATATTATCATGGAAACACGAATGCTTAGTTAACTACGTTGGTTTGAACAGATTATGCACGTGCGGTTATACTTTTAAAAGAATCATACATCATATAATTTCGGGCGCCACGGAGACAGTGAGGTGAGTACAGAAGATATTTCATTGCATGATAGCTCAAGCATTGCTAAAACCAGAAATCTCTTCCATGGATTTTGCAAAGCAGGCCCTGCTTTTGAAAAAGTTGATCAAAGGATAATTAAAACCAGGATAAAGGGATGGAAACTGGAAATAGACGTCGATAAAGAAGCAACGGATGCACCAACGACGACAACTGTATTAATTAGTAACAATAACATTGTTATCTTGCAATGAGTCTGCGAGTTTATTTATGGAAAAATGACAATTAGAAATCATCCGTGACATATAATCCTGATAAGAAATTAGGATCATTATTTGAAATTAAAAAAAAAAGAGAGAATGATTAGTAGAAAAATCATAAAAATATATTCATTTAAAATTATTTATAACGTCAGTTACAAATTTATGAAAAATAATTGTGATTCATGAATTTTGATTTTTTTGTTGTTAACATATATATAAATTACTTGAAAAATTTAAAAAGTATACTTAAAATTATTTGTAAAATTAGCTGAGAATTTATAAGAATTAGTTGTAAATCATAAGTTTATCACTTAAGATATTTTATTATCACTTAAAAAAATAATAAAAAATAGTTGAGAATTTTTATATTGTTAATTGAGAATTTATAAAAATTTATTATGAATCTTAAACCAACAAATAAAATATAATTTATTTAAATAAATATTATAATTTATTATTAAAATTTTAATAATTCATGGGATGTCTTGTTATCACTCTTTTTTATGGATCATTAAGTATCATTTTCGTTTATTTATTTATCAGCTATTTGACAGAGTGCATGTCATTTTCTGGGGCGCAATTTTTGGACTGTACCGATCGCAGGGAGTGAGGTGAGGTCGCGCGATTGTTGATGTCACCATTCATGAGATTCCAAAAATAAATTTACTGTTTCTCAAAAGAAGAAGAAAACGCCTCAAAAGGGAAACATATTTAAATTTTAGGGAGACACAATCGTTTAGTCTTTATATTTTTAGATATTAGTTTATATATATTTATTTTAATTCCTTTAAATTTTAAATGTCTACAATATTATTCCTTATTGTCATTATTGGTGGAGTTAAATTTGTGGATGTGTATGTAATTCTGTTTAATTTTGCTTAAGAGTTAATAAAATTATGATAAATTAAACATTATATGAGTAAAATGACTATTAACAATCTTTTATCTATCTATCCTAGCTATGTATCTTCTTCTTTCTGAACTTTCATCCATTGCACGTTTAAATATTTTGATGTCTTTTTTTTAATCTTACACTTATTTTTTATACAACTTATCATAATTTCAACAAATCAATACAAGAAGTAACAAAATTTACATACATGTTAGTCACTTTTAAACTATTTTAGTCATGTTTAAAAATATATGAACAAACGTTATATTGAAAATAGGTCAAATTTAAAGGACTTCAAAGAGTAAAATGAAAGTACATGAACTAATATCAAAATATGCTAAAAGTATATAAATCAAAAGGTATATTTGTTCTTAAATTTTTAAAAATGTTTTTTTTTAATTTAATAGCAGTAATAAGTAAAAACTGATATTGATGATGATGACGTGAAGAAATATTTTCCCCACAAACGCAACAAGACACAAGACCAAGATAGCCTGCCTTTAAACGAGTGGGCATGTTATGAAATCCATTTTCTTCCTGTCCTCCGCCAACCCACTCCCTCCCCGGTGCTCTCCAGCTCTCTAGATCCTGTCTCCAGCCACAAGTTTCTTTCTCCACCCCCACCCACCAAAATATATATATATATATATATATATATTATCTTCCTGTGATGATTAGTCTCGTCAAAACAAAAATTAGTGTTTGTACTTAATTTTTTGATACTAATAAAATTGGCTCTTTTCTGGCAAAAATTGCAAAACTACCCTAAATACATGAGCTAGCTGGGGAGTTTGGTTCATTCTTATTTACGAGACTTCCATTTCTTTTATCCGCTTCATTTACTAAGTAATTCCTTTTCTAGATTATGACTATCGATGCACGACATTTTCAAAACAAACTATCAAATAAATACAAATAAGTTAACTGTAATAGGAGTATTTCGGAAAAACCACCACAAGTATTCGATAAGTTAATAACCTATTTCCTTCACATGTGTGAATTAGATAACCAACCCTTATAATTAAGACCCGAGTCAGTAAATAGCCCTATAAAATGTGAATGGTATTTGCCTTAAAGGTCAATCAACAATCTTACTGACAGATATAGGCCACAACCAAGGTGAAGCAGTTGTGTGCGACGGTGCAAGTTTTGTGATCTGAAGTCTAAATTAAAGCCCAGGTCCAATAATGGTCCAACATTTGGATGTGGTTCTAGTCCAGTCTCCGTCTAAACATAGCCCAGCAAAGCTGTTGATGAGCGTGTGCGAGTCTAAAACAAATGTTCTGAATATTTAGTAGAACTAGAACCGCGCAGAAAGGGGTAACGTGCTTTTGCAAAGGTACTTGTCATTTTTGAATTGTGATTCCAGTAGACAGAGAGGTGGAATAGCTCAGCATTGTTGGAATAGTGAATAAAAGGACAAAGACACCCAGAAATCTCTGATTACTTTTCTGCCCATGCTTTTGCTATTTTTGGACGCATGGGTGAAATCAGAATTCAAAATCAAACCAACTATATCCCCTTTTCCTTTTCCGCTTGAGCTCCAGTGTTTCAGATTTTTGATATGGACTAATCTGGTCAATAACCTACTCTCACTTCCTCGAAGAGCATGTTTGTCACCAAAAATTTAATCATGACTATATACCTAAAACCTAATACAAAACTTTTTTATAAGTTGGATAATCTCATTATCAATTGATTTAAATACCGGGTGGTAACAACACTTATCTTCTACGTACAACACCATGATTTGTGTGCGCTCGTGCTACAGCGATAGTGGCATGAAATCCTTTTACAACTTCAACTCACGGCACGTGTGATTCAGTGAATGAGTGCCGTGCACATGCCTAAAAATTACAAGCCATTCCCTTGCTCAAGTGCAAAAAAACGCACGTGCATCGCAGTGTTAATGAATCATTTTTACTTTGTTACTATATTTTTTCTCATTGAATGGATTAAAAAAGAGACATGCATACCAAGCATGCTTGTACCATTCTATCAATTATTAGTCCGGTTCTCATTTTATTCTCGCAAAATATTTCAGGTAGCAAACAAGTCTTTCAGGAAGTAAACGATTGATCTAGCAAAACGAGACATCAAGGTTGACTCATGATTTGGTAAGGAAATTGAAGCTAACAGAGTGTGGTTGAAATTCAAAATTAAAAATTAAATAAGAGCGTGAAGACTGAAGCCTAGCAAGCTAGAAATGAGACATTTGGACTGTGACGTGCCCCCTTGCTCTCACCAAAAAGTTCATGTACGTACTAACTCAATAATTACCAAAAATAATTAATTCCCTGGTTAGCTGGCAGAATAATTCAACTAAATAAAAAATAATGCACCGAGTAGAATCTTTTTCATTTTACGCCAAATATACTGCATAGCATACAAATTCTAATAAACCAAATTATTTATAAAAATATAAATAATTTGATAATTCCTTGATTATACTCTATAAAGTATAAACTCACACTAATACGAGTTTAAAATAAACACCGGAGTGCTAATTGAGGAAAATCTGATGGTGTAAGCACTCTACTAGACTAGTCGTACACTTTTTTTTTTTTTGGTTGTAAAATACAGTCCCTTAACAATAAAAATTAACACGACCGGCTTTTCGATGACGACAATTGCAATGAAGGGAATTACAGGTCATAGAATCAATCAGGTGGCTCGGCAATGATTGTTTCGGAAGAAAAAAAGAGAGAGAGTGGTTCAATTCCTTTAAAAAAAAAAAATCCGTGTCATAGCTGTCCATTAATCGAGAGATAATTAATTAATGCCAGAGAGAATCTTGCAATTTTGTTTTATAATGATAATTTTTTATTAGGTAATCGCTAAACACAGAGAAACCAGCAGGAAAAAAAAAAAAAGCAGAAGCAGATAAGTTTAAATTTCACTAAAAAAAAAAAAGTCTTGGATTATAGGGGTTTTACTAAATTAGAAAATAAAGATGTTCCTTGGCGCGCTACTTAGATCACAAAGAAAACAGGACACATGCATGATGTAATTGTAGCGTCTTAATATTCTCGTATTAACGGTGTTATTTAGCTACTATATATAGCCTAGTTTAATTTCTCTTCAAGCATCGTAGAGGGAGTAGAAAAGTGGTAAATGAATATATCAAGAGTTTAATAATCCATGCTAATCAGTACTCAACGATACACATTTCACCAAACCCTGTTAACATGTGTGAATATATCCAGGGATTAAAGAATGTGATTGAAGTTCGTTACTGTTCACAACTAGAGACCACGCACCTTCAAATCGATAGAGATTATGTAAACTGCAAAAAATATACTAACCAATTTTATGCATATTTATCTAATCAAGTTTATTTACCCGTACCTTTTCGGTACTCAACATATAATTCTTTTAAACATTGTCTCGAGGCTTTTTTTTTTTTCCCGTAGCCCTTCTTACCTTGAAAAGAACAGGTACTGTAAGTACTTGGTGTTCTTCAACTAAGCCTCTTTCACCTCCGATCCCGAGACTACTAGTGGTGTGTGTATGAATGAATATTCATCTATTGTGCTTAACCTATATTTTTCAATATAATCTCTTCCTAGTTCAACTCAAAAGTTAGGACTAATCTTTAAATTTTCTGGACATTAGACTCTTTATAGTGTGAACTTTGAATTTTAATAATTTGGTTGTGGATCGAGGAACATTTCATCAAATTATGTCAGTAACTTAAGCACCCGCCACCACACCAAAGAAAAATATGATTAGCGGCTATTTTAAAAATCAAAATCCACGGCGGATTCTCTCTCAAGTGGGTGCAATGGAGTGCGGATCATGTTAGGAGCACCTTCCATTATTTTCCAATCATCATTCAAAGTATGGAGGCAAGTCAAATGTCCCATTTACATAGTCCGCATGCAACCACACCATTGGGCTTCCTGTCTTCCTAGTTTACCATCGTATTCTAATCAGACATGACAAATAGTTGGATTAGTTCTTACGAGGACAAATCTTGCAATCTTCACACACATTGTAAATAATGTCACCGTGTTCTTTGACCCGAAAGTATACATATTTATTTTTTAAATATTCTATCTAACAATTTATCATAAGAAAGAGAATTATACGTGCACGTGTTAACACACCACGCAACAATTCCCGGCACACAAATTTTCTTCCTTTGAATACATGAAGGTTTGATCCTTTAATTAGAGATTGAAGAGGTAAGATCATAAGGATGAATACCAATAGACCAAAAGATCACTGATTACGCATATTCAATTTGAGGCACACATGCTTCCAGAATTCACATTTCACAATGAAATATCTTGGGTGACTTAATGAATGAATAGATGACTCATTACTTTTCCCAATGTTCTTATTATACGTTTATTTACTTAGACAAGTTAGACTCAATGTACCCGGCCATCTTTACAAGGAAACTCTCTCTTAACAGGAAAAGTCTCTTTTTTTCCTTTCTTTTTTAGTTTTTACTTTTCCTTCTGCTCTGGAATACATTGAATTGAATGGCTTTATATTCACAATAGTGCACGAAATTCCAGCTCAATTCCGGGGAATTAAAATTTCAGCGTCCGTCCCTGTCTGCGTCTTTTGATGCTACCTCACATGGATCTCCTGGAAATTCTAAAACAACTTTCTCAGATCATCAACATATAGTTAAAATTAGAAATATATCCCAAGTTTATTGTCTTGTTTTTTTTTTTAAAAGTAATAAAATAAGCTCGAGGTATGAACGGTAGTATGGTACAATTGTATTGTACGTAAGAGGGTACCTAGGCTTTGACTGTCAGGGTAGTTTTGCCTGGGAAACCAGAGCTGCCAGAACCCAGCACTGACTTTAAACGACCTAAAGGCTAAATCTGCTTATAAAACTGGTAATTAACTCAGAGAATCTCACTCCTAGTCATACCTGATTAGAATAAAACCAAGCACACATAGATTTCAACCATCAAAACCAGAAACCATGAGAGGGAGAGAGTTCAGAGTTGCCACAATCACTCCCATGTGAAACCTGGAAGACGTCAACTCTAACTCTAACTACTCGTCCTAACCAAGAAAACTTCTCTTGTTGGCTTCCCCATGTGATAGAAAATACAAATGCTTTTACAATCTTCCTCTCCTGAAAAGAAAAATAGAAATAGAAAGAAAAGAAAAGACGAGACAAGAAGGTTTACAAGTTTTAGAATCCACAAGGTCTCCGACTTCTATAAATTGGAAGCATACACCAATCTACCCCATGCAGCCAGGGAAAGATATCCAAGGTAGGAGAGATCAAAGTGCCAAGCTACTCAACCCCGGCGAGAGAGACACCATACCATTTCCATGGATCCAAAGAAATCTAACAAGATCAGAGATATTGTCAGGCTTCAACAGATCCTTAAGAAATGGAGAAAGCTAGCCAACTCTTCAAAAACCAGTGGCAGTAACGGCACTGGCTTCGGCACCGGCACTAGCAGCACCAGCAGCAGTAAAAGCATCAAGTTTCTGAAGAGGACGCTTTCTATATCTGAAAGGGAAGGGGGATCAACCAATGTTGTTCCTAAAGGCTATCTCGCTGTTTGCGTTGGGGAAGAGATGAAGAGGTTTATCATACCTACTGAATATCTGAGCCATCAGGCATTTCACCTGTTACTGAGAGAAGCAGAAGAAGAATTCGGGTTTCAGCAGACTGGTGTTCTGAGAATCCCCTGTGAAGTGCCCGTTTTTGAGAGTATCTTGAAGATGGTGCAGGGAAAGAAGGACAAGTTTAGCACTCAGGAATGCAGACTTAAAGTTGAAGAAATATTGGGACACTGCTCAATAGAAAACCAGCTTGCTTACTCTCATCATCCCCAGAGTCCAATGTGCAGATAGTCCAGGATTTTTAAAGGCTTACTGTTATGTTTTTCCCCCCTTCTCCTTTTTCTCCCCATGGAGGCCAATCAATGTATGAGATTGTAAGGCTAGGGAAGAGGAATTTAGATGATATAAGACAACCTATTTGGGGATTTATGAATAGATCTTCTATTGTCTAAATCTATTTTCATATTCCAGTGCACATGAATTGTTTTCAGTCCCTGAGACTTATGAAGCATATCTATCACCTTTGATATCTGAATCTATCATTCCAAGGCTGAAGCTATTTGCACTATGTTATGATGTTGAAATCATAGCCTCTGCTTATCAGGAACAGTTCACATCACCGAACGAATATGATGTTTCGTCCAGTACGACACTAGTGATCGTGCCGGGCTGTAAACATAAAGTTTTCGGGAACTTCCCTCACCGAAGTGTCTACATCATCACTTGAAGGGCCATGGGTTTTCTGTCACCTTGGAACAGAGTCAATATTCAATATTAATTACATTTGTGTATAATTGTGTGTGTGTATAACCTGATCACTATGCATTCAATTCAGTGCAATTGGTTCAAATCTTTGAGTAAAGGTCAAACGCCAAGAGCAGAGCATGTATTGGGGTCAGTGATGAGTTTAAATGACTAGTACAGAGCTTCACAGAAGCATATCACTACAAAAGAGAAGAAGATATTGAAAGATATTCATAAATAGAAAAGAACCAACCAAAAAAAAAATTGGTAAAAGGGGTAGAGCCATGCGTAGTTCCAAAACAGAAATAAATACGATACTTACGCTGAAGTTCATACTTCAAAATACATGGGGAAAAAAGTGAAGAGTTTCTCAGTTCACATGGACAAGTTGTCACAAGTACGGTCCATTTAAGTGTAGGGACGTACAAAGACTCACCCCTCCCACCACCTCCCTCTATTCTCGGGGGACGCTCCTTTCTTGGGCTAAAGATGAGCATCATCAGATCAGCCTCACTGTGATCAGTCATAAATGTGAAGTTGAATTTTGGAGAGCTCTCAGAATGCTCACGATAGAGGTTTGCAAGGCGACAGTTGGATACTACCATATACGAGCAATCCACAATACTGTCATTAATTTTCCGTAGATAATTGAAGTCCCTCACGAACCATTCTCAAGAAAATTTGTTAAAGATTACCATAAGCAAGACCAGTCAATATCTTGAACACAAGGCAACCACATATTTCGATGTTGTGGTTTAGCAATTTTTATATACGGTCCCCTGTCTTCAAGTCATGTTCATCTTAAAATTTCTCGGTGGCATATTCTCAAACGTCTATTATGCAGCTCACGTGCAAGCATTCATTTCAGGACTTGAATAACAAGTGTACACGTCAACATGAATGAATCATTAGAAATTAACCCTCGTTATCTGTGGCATATAATTTTTTTATAAACTTAAACCGAAAGCAACTGCAGAACATGGAATCTTGTTTCAACTCTAGAACACACCTCTTCACTGAAATGAACCACGAGTTTTTTTTTTTTTAAAAAAAAATCAATCACATGATAGATATTCTAAGTTCGTGAATGTAGCGGCAAAGCCAGTTTCTTTCGGCCTTTTTTTGAGTTTATCAAGGAACTGTTCATTGATAGTGGAATCAAAATTTAAAATTTTATAGATGTTGCAGAATACATACAGGATACGGTAGAAAAGAAGTGCCTTCAGTTCCAATTTAAAGCACAAGCACCCATATGGCATCTGTCCCAGGGTACATGCGTTATCAGCTCTGCATAAACCGAATTCACAATACTTGGAAGCAGCAACAGTCAGATTTAAAAACATGTGCATGCTCTAGTATTATAAGAGCCAAATCTTGAGAGGATGAGACGAGACCAAGAGGTGTGTAATTTCTAGCGTACAAAGCCCATATAGCAGAAGAGAGAATCAAGGTCAAGGTGAAGTGGGCCTAAAAATCAGTCCATGACCCTCTATGGCCTTTCAATTGGACTTGCCAGTGGCCTCTCAAATATCCAAAACTTCAGCCAGTGATGATCTTAAGTCCAAACTTCCAAACTCATTTCAATCTACGTTGAAATGATCTGTCAACCGAAGTTAAAAATTTGGTGGGTTGGAAAAGGTACTTCAAAACCCAATTATTCTAGTTTTCTAGTGCACGCCATAATCTATCGAGAAGCAGACACGGCAGAACAAGTCCAAGCAGAAGTACAGAACCCAAGCTCACTGTTACCTTGCAAAGCTAATTACCGTTGCTAGTTGCTACTACTGCTGATTTACACACAGTAGCCAAAAGGCAGATTGGCCTCTTTATATCCTTCAGCTTCCAATTGCTTGGTACATATTTTATGGCCGCAATAGTTGGTTGATCGCAGAATATTTAACTAATCCTTATGGACACGCGTGAGGCCTTATCTCCCAATTTAAACATTACTCTACTTTGTGTCAGCGCCGTACGTATACGTTCATTTCCATAACTAAAACACGAGCGTCGTCTTTATTACTACACCACACTTGTAAGCATTTTAATGAGCTCCCAACTACTACTATTCTGCCTTAAGGATAAAGACTACCATATACAGAGAGACAAACAAAGCAACGTTCATTTCTGCAGATGCCTGCAAGTGGTTCTCTGTCATCATTTTTCTTTAATAAAGAACACGGGCAAGCAACTGCAGCACCAAAAAGAATAAGGTCGTTCGGCAATAAATTGAATTTCATGAGAATCTCTGTCCAGTCCATGTTAATTTATTCGCATCAGTATCTTCATTGTGATTTGCATGTCACGGAGCTGAATTTCATGATCATCTATATTATTTGAGGTCCTTCGTCATTTCATTTCTCGCCTCTCATCCCTCTGTTCTGTTCTTTTCCTTTCTGTTATTTTTTTGGCTGCCACCAGGCACGGTGTTCAGCTGACTGACTCGCTTGCAGTTAACACATGGTGTCCATTAAAAAATGAAATCGCATCCCTAAATTTTCCACGTGGCAGCTCTTGTCTTACGTGTCTGAGCTGACTAGCCCCACGCTCCGCCCTTTCCCTTTTGAAAACCATCTACTACTCTTGCTTCCGTCTCTTTCCTTTAAGAATCAAGCCCACAAACACTTTCCCCACTCGAACCAAAAATCAAACTAGCCTCCCACTAACGTATACGTTCGCTCAAAACACTACTCGTCTCATTGGATTCTCTCTTACATCTTTCCTTTATCATACAGCACCACTCCTCGGGTTCTCTTTGCTATCATTCTCTATCCCTCGTAAGATCATTATTCAGAAGCTAAAAGTTTATCACATCAATGGCGGAGACCTCTGGCAGAAAACTCGTCGTAGAGGTCTGCAATGCCAAGAATCTGATGCCAAAAGATGGCCAAGGAACCGCAAGCGCATACGCAATTGTGGATTTCGACGGCCAGAGACGGCGAACCAAGACCAAGTCCAGAGATCTGAATCCCCAGTGGGACGAGAGGCTCGAGTTTAGTGTTCACGACACCGAGGCCATGGCTTCCGAAATCTTAGAGATCAATCTGTACAACGACAAAAAATCAGGGAAACGAAGCACTTTCCTGGGCAAGGTTAAAATATCAGGAGGCACTTTTGTGAAGTCCGGTTCTGAAGCGCTTGTGTATTATCCTCTGGAGAAGAGAAGCGTCTTCTCTCAGATAAAAGGCGAGCTTGGGGTCAAGGTTTATTATATTGATGAAGATCCGCCAGCTGCCGATGCCGCCGCCACAGAGCAAAAGACTGAAGTTAGTGAGGAAAAGCCACCGGAGAATGCCGCGAAAGAGGAAGAGAAGAAGGAAGATAAAGCCGAAGAGACAAAAGAAGAGGAAAAGAAAGAAGATGAGAAGCCGGCAGCCAAAGAAGAACCTAAAGAAGAGGAAAAGCCAAAGCCACAAGAACCTGATCAAGCGAAACCAGAGGAAGCTCCAGCTGAGTCATCTCCAGTCCCGCCACCGCCTGAGGTGGACCCGCCGATAGCTCATACGGAGAAGCCGAAGAAGCAACAGCGGACTGGGAAGCAAGGGGAGATGCAAAAGCTTCCTGGTCTAGGCGTAAACGACATTGAACTTCGATCTCTGAGCAGCGATCGAAGCCGTAGCACTTACGATCTCGTGGATCGAATGCCATTTCTCTATGTACGGGTCTTAAAGGCCAAACTAGCCAAACCAGGGTCTGGATCATCGGTGTATGCTAAGCTCTTGATTGCAACACACAGTATCAAGACCAGAAGTGAAGCTGACAAAGACTGGGATCAAGTGTTTGCGTTTGACAAAGAAGGTCTTAATTCAACGTCGTTGGAAGTGTCTGTATGGTCGGAGGAGAAGAAAGAAGATAATCAGAAGACAGAAAGTTGTTTGGGAACTGTCTCCTTTGATTTGCAGGAAGTTCCAAAGAGAGTACCCCCGGATAGTCCTCTGGCTCCACAGTGGTACACTCTGGAATCAGAAAATTCCCCTGGAAATGACGTCATGCTGGCCGTGTGGATTGGAACCCAGGCAGATGAGGCGTTCCAGGAAGCGTGGCAGTCAGATTCGGGCGGGTTGATACCAGAGACCCGGTCTAAGGTTTACTTGTCTCCAAAGCTTTGGTATTTGAGGCTAACGGTCATCCAGACCCAGGATTTGCAAAGAGGTTCGGCATCCGAGCCTAAGGGACGGCGAAACCCAGAGCTTTACGTGAAGGCTCAGTTGGGTGCACAAGTGTTCAAGACAGGAAAGACATCGGTGGGCCCGTCATCATCCAGCTCAGCTAATCCAACCTGGAATGAGGACCTCATATTTGTGGCCGCTGAACCCTTTGAGCCATTTCTGCTGGTGACCGTGGAGGATGCGTCTCATTCCCAGACAGTGGGCCAAGTGAAAATACACGTGTCGTCCATCGAGAGGCGAACAGATGATCTAACGGGCCAAAATCAAGATGGTTTAATTTGGTTGGGGACGAAAGCCGCCCTTACGCTGGAAGAATCCACGTTCGAGTGTGCTTGGAAGGAGGGTATCACGTGATAGACGAGGCAGCTCACGTGACCAGCGATGTTCGAGCCGCTGCCAAGCAACTGGTTAAGGCTCCTATAGGCTCGCTCGAGGTTGGGATTCGCGGGGCCACTAATTTGCTGCCCGTAAAGACGAAAGACGGAACTCGGGGCACCACCGACGCCTACGTGGTAGCCAAATATGGGCCCAAGTGGGTCCGAACTCGCACCATCTTGGACAGGTTCAATCCACGATGGAACGAGCAATACGCCTGGGATGTGTACGACCCTTGCACAGTGCTCACAATAGGCGTGTTCGACAATGGAAGGTACAAGCATGACGAAGCGGGGAAGGCCAACAAAGACGTGCGAATTGGAAAAATCCGAATACGACTATCCACACTGGACACAAACCGAGTGTACATGAATAGTTACTCCCTCGTTGTAATCTTACCAAGTGGCGCCAAGAAAATGGGAGAGATAGAGATCGCGGTAAGGTTTTCATGTTCCTCGTGGTTAAGCCTAATGCAAGCTTATGCAAGCCCAATTCTTCCAAGGATGCATTATGTGAAGCCACTCGGCCCCGCTCAACAGGATATCCTGCGCCACATGGCTATGCGTATTGTTACCGCTCGGCTCGCGCGATCCGAACCACCTTTGGGTCAAGAAGTGGTTCAATTTATGTTGGACTCGGACACCCACGTGTGGAGCATGAGAAGGAGCAAGGCTAACTGGTTTCGGGTTGTGGGTTGTTTGTCTCGTGTGGCGACGATGGCCCGGTGGCTTGATGGGATTCGCACGTGGGTGCACCCTCCAACCACAATTCTAGTGCACTCGTTGTTGTTGGCAATCGTGCTGTGCCCCAATCTGGTGCTTCCCACCGTATTCATGTATGCCTTCTTGGTATTGGTGTTCAGATTCCGTAATCGACGGAGGGTCCCCCAGAACATGGACCTTAGGATATCCTACGTGGACGGAGTGAGCCTGGACGAGCTTGACGAAGAGTTCGATGGTTTCCCCAGCACGAGATCTGCGGAGCAGGTTCGGATCCGGTACGATAGGCTGAGGGCATTGGCGGGTCGGGCACAGATATTAATGGGTGACGTGGCGGCACAAGGGGAGCGTTTGGAAGCACTGTTTAATTGGCGAGACCCAAGAGCAACGGGGATATTTGTGGTGTTTTGTTTAATGGCTTCGCTGGTGTTCTATGTGGTGCCGTTCAAGGGATTTGTTTTAGGGGCCGGGTTTTATTACCTGCGACACCCACGCTTTAGAGGTGATATGCCATCGGTTCCGGTGAACTTTTTCCGGCGGCTTCCCTCATTTGCTGACCAGGTTATGTAAGGATGTCATGGGCGGCAGTTTTTTTTTTATTTGACCACTGTTATTGTTATTATTAATATTAATTTATTATTCGTTTGTTTGTTCCATTTGTATGTTTGCATCGACTATTTTGACCTGTAAAGGAAGCGAAAAGTGGATGGTGGATGGATTACGCCAAAAGTATAAAAGTAGATAAAAGTGACCGTTGATAGCGCACCCAGAAAGAGGTGATACATGACGATATTATAAAATGTGAATGAAAATATGGAATTTTGCCAAAGGAGAGCGAAGGACGAAGGAGGCCGTTGGTGCAATATGCTTTGGGGATGGCGTTAAGGAAAAGCTGCTTTTAAGGAAGGTCGGTCGCTGGAGAGTACTTGCAATAGGGATTTGAAAATTTGGACCACGTAATGCAACAACCTACGTATGTTGTTGCGGACCTGCGAATGCATGGTCGGCCAAACATTTTAACTGGCTAAGAATCTAAATAAAGTAACTTGATTTCACATTCGAGACGAGGATAGGAATACGAAACAAATTTTTAACTTACCACAATCTCGGCAGGCTGAAGCAAGGAAGAACAATTAAGAGATCACAGCAGTAGTCCTTTCCGTCTCACTCACCACTGACCAAACGCACTCATTCGTTTTTGCTTCCTGAGAAAAAGGCCGGGAAAAAAAAAACAACCTAAAAACATATCAGTCCCCCGCCTCCAGAGAATATTCAAATTAAGCTTATCTTGCTGAACTTGGTTGCACCAGATTTTGGTTTGGTGACTATACTTTATACAAGCATTGATGTTTGTACTGTTTAAATTATTAAAATTTAAATTAATATTTATGAATTCATATTTTACTTAAGATTATTAAATGAGTAAATTTATCTCAACCGTTGATTTATATTTTAATGGTTTAAATAATATAACTCAATGTCCGAATTAAGTACAATCACTAAATTTAAATTTTAGTTGCACCTGCAGATGTTGAAACTTTGCTTATCTTATTCTTGTTCTACAACTTCCCTCTCATGTAACATTTAGTGTTAAATATTATTTGTTTTATCACCATCCTGCGCAACAATGCTTTTTTAGCTTTATTTTATTGTTAGCCTTATTTTATATCTAATAAGCTCTGCCTAGAACATGTAGCAAGCTGTTTCAAAATTTTACAGTAGTTTTTAAAAAATAATTATATAAATTTTTAGAAACTATTTAAACTTATAAATATAAAACAATGTGACACCTTTTTCTATTATAAACTACCAACACATAATTTTGGAATTATAAACATTGACGTTATCAAATTTCATTACTTCTTCTATCATTTTCAATATTAAAATTTTTAATTTGATGTTTACATTTTTATAAGGTCATTACTTTCCATTTTCCCTATAATTTTTGGGACAATCTTATCTAGAGTTTTCAAGGGAGAAAAAAATAACACTAAGAATCTAATTCATTCTGAAATTATTTTGCACATTTAAGGGCTCTTTTTGCAAATATGTTTTAAGGACAAAATATAGAATTGCCCGTAGTAAAAAAGAAAAAACTTTATAGTCACTATCAATGAACAATTATTTGTTAATATATGAACTTGAAATTGTGAATTTGTGAACATCTAACTGCAAAAATTTGAACCTGCTATCATGATAAACTTTAGTTCTAAGTATATGAAATCATGAATTATGTAATTTGACTTGCGAGTAGATGAACATGTACTTGCAAATATTTAAACTTTAAATTGTAAATTTATTAACTTGGTTAAGACAAACTTGTCAACTTTGAACAAGAGCAATTACTTATGTAAATCTAACGTTGTGAATTGGTGAAAATGTAATTATAAAAATTTAAACTTGTTATCATGATGAACCTTAGTTCTTAATACATAAAGTTATAAATTTTGAATTTTAAATTTTGAATAGATGAACCTATACTTATGAATATTTAAATTTTAAATTATAAATTTATTAAATTGATTAAGATGAACATGTCAATCCTAAATAAAGATTTTACTTTCAACGAATAATTACTTATTAATATGTAAATTTAAAGTTATGAATTTATAAACATGTGGTTATAAAAATATGAACTTTTATTTATTATCTTTTCTCATTAAAGGCAATTGTGTCCCTTTTTTCAAAAATATATTTGCAAAAAATTCCTTCAGGCCTGCAAAATAATTTCAGCATGTTTTTTTCTTCCTTTGGAACCATAGACGAAATTCTCACTCAGGAATGTTCATTACGGGGATACTGATATCCTCTTCCATGAATCTGTTTTAAATATTTGTACTGCATAATATGCTGTGGACTTAACTTTTGTGTAATTTTTCTAAATTCTCAAGTTTCGGCTTGCTGTTTGTCACTCAAAAAAAAAAAAAAAATCTCCCTGCAATTTTATAGAAAATATAAGTAATAAATATTTAAACGCCAAGATCCTTCTGCCTCTCTCTCCCGCATCAACATCATGGACTCAACGACTTCTGGACAGCGGATTCTTTCTTTTTATTTTTTTTTTGTTTGGTCGAACAGTGAATGTATCCTTACTTCTTTCTTATTATTGTTTTTTTAATGCTGTAATGGTCTTGTTTATTTTAAGCTTTTTAATAAAAAAATTATTTTTAAAAAAATTATTTTATAAAATTTTAGAATGTTTGTTTAAATTTTAGAAGAAAATGAGAATTAAAAAACTTTTTATTATTTTAAAAAATTATTTTAAATAATTCATAAAAATAATATGTGTGGTACGTAAGAAAGAATGTCATAAACATGCAAGATACATTGAGATATTATCACATTTTAAAATAATTAAATAATAATTTATTTTTAAAAATATAAAATTATTGGTTCCTATAATTTTTATCTAGTTTTATTTTTTATTCTTATAATTTTTTAATATTTTCAATCCTAATTCTTATAATTTATTATCATTACTGATATGAAAAACAAACATCACCAATTTTTATTATAACTATAGGGGATTGTGCTTTCCTAATTATTTTTTACAAATGGAGATCACAAAAAAATCAAAAAATCTAAAAACAACTAAGTAATAATAATTTTTTATTATTATAACTAAACATGAAATCATATTCATTTTTTATAAAATATTTATAAAATAGATGTCCTTTTATGAGATCTCAAAATTATTTAAAAAATATATATTTTTCAATCTTAAATAAGTATTTTTTTTAAAAAAATTAATCACTTGATTCTTATAATTTGAACTCAATTATAATTTATTTTTTAAATTTTAATTTGTTATAATTTATTTTTTAAAGTTTTGATTTGATTGTAACACAATCTTTAATTTTTTTTATAACTTAATTCTTATATTTTTAATCATCTAAATATTGACCCTTATATTTTAAAAAATAAAATTATATTAAAATTTATTAATAATATTTTAAATTACTAAATTGGGTTAATATTTATAAATATTAAAAATTTAAAATATTTTTTAATTTTATTTTTTAAAATATAAAGATTAATATTTAAATAATTAAAATTATAAGAACTTTGTAAGATGCAAGATTTAAAAATTAAATTATAATTAAATTAAAATTTTAATGATTGAATCCTAATGAGTTAAAATTTAAAAAATAAATTATAATTAAATCAAAGTTAATGAACTAAATAATTAATTTTTATTTAAGTTTTTTTTTGGTCAGTCTTTAAGCCATGTTTTATGCTTTTGTTTAGGCGCTGCTCAGTACTCAGGAACAAGACAATCTGGCGCGTGTGAGCGGGGCCCGGGGTTATCAGTTGTGTTACGTTTCACGCGCATGCGCGAAAGGATGGCACATTAATTCCGCAACTGGGTTAAAAAAAACATAATAATAATAAGCTACAATTCCGCTGGTCACAAGGACCTCGATGAGTTTTCCGACAACTGCTCTCCAGCTCGCCTCTCCAATCCGTAAAGAAAATTCCGGAGGCTGGTACCTTTCTTCCGCAAAATTTCCACTCTGCGATTTTATTTCTGTTTATTAGTCTGAAACTATGAAATCTGGATTGCTTGCTACTAGTTCGCGTTCGTAGCTTGATGCGTATTGTTGAAATTGCATAGTATACCGTTTTTCTATCCTTGTTATTTTGGCTACATGTGAGGATGCTGGGTTTGTTTCGGTCATGGATGAAGACCCAGACGTTAACGTTCCCCATTTTGTTGAACGACGGCTATCACAAGAACTACCATGGACTAACACTGCCATGCCGCTTACAGATGTAGTATCAGTTGAAACACTGCCAATTTGTAATGCGACGGAAGAGAGAGCCCTTATGCTCTATGATCCAACTAAAATCCCTTTTGTCAAATATCCGAGCCCTCATAAATTCCCAATAGTTGTGCAATCTGACTTGATTCCTGGCTTAAAGGGTAACTATGCAGATTCTAAGTTAGAGTTCCTTAAAGCTTTTGGATTGAACCTAATTTCTGCTGTTCTCATTTGCTTTTGTATCTAAGGATTGTGATTTCCCCCTCCCATTAGCAATAATTTATTATTGATGGTCAAAAGTAGCTCGCTGCTTTCAAGTGGTTTATGTTGCTCATCAGCAGTAATATTTTGGATCGTAATATCTTAGTTCCAGTCGAGAGACATTAATATCTGGGCAAGTGCATGAGATGAGATGGATCTTAAGTAAGTGAGAAACCAAATCCCAAGATTTAATCTGTATAAACTCCAGAAGTCTGATTGCATAATACATGCGCTATTCAAGGCCAATTAAAATCCAAATTTATCTTCATTACAATAAGATTCTTTAAAGCTCTTGCTCGTTTCTATCAGTTTCTCAGTCTTGGAGTGAACCTGTAGTCTTCAATTGGTCCATATCATAAATTCTGTGTTCACCGAGAGGATCAAGTATAATAACATGTTCGTTTCACTTTTCTTGTGAGTTTTTGGCTTGACGCCATCTCTTCTAGAAGCCCATGTTTAATTTTCCTAGTTTGTCAACTTGCTCAGAGGGATGCTAACCTTTGTTCTTAAGGTAAACTACTTGAAATTCTCTTCATTAAAAGGAATCCGTAGGCTTTAAATATATACCTGTCAAAGACTAATGATATTTATAACATCCTCTGATGTGATAAATGAGTTATATCAGATGAACATTATGGTATTCGCGATCTTTTGCTATTTCTGTTTCAACTCGTTCTAGCTTGACTAGTAGAACTTTTTGGATGGATAATGTGATTGGAGTCCAGCTGAGTCATCTGGAGTCTTGGAATTTAAAGAGCATGACAATTGTAGAATGAGATTTACTCCTTCAGAAATTTTACATCTCTAAGAAAATAAAGTCCAGTAACGAGAAGCCGTTGATGATACCTACTCCTGAAATCTACAGTAACATGAAGTTCTGCTGTAACTAAATCTAATGAGTATCCAACAGCATTTTCCGTAGAAACTTTTCTATGAAAAGCGTTGTTGGGAACTCATTAGAGCAAGGTTCACCATTAGATGCAGAATGGATCCCTATCTTTCAGTGATATATATGATATTTCACAAGTTCAATGAAATTATTTCACAAGTTCGGTGAAATTTCTAAGGATTCCACTATAAAAATTGAGATTATAATGATTCTAAAGTTACAACTGATTTATTCATGCTGTTACTTTTACAGAATGAAATGAGGCTGCTCATAATGATTCAAAGTTAGAATACATGATAATTGGGGTATAGCATAAACTACTCGGCATAAATTAGAAGCTATAGGTGTTTTGAATTTGCTTGAAAATATCTTTACCATTGTTTACACCATTTCTAGATTACCTATCATCGTGGGTATTGCAAAGTTAGAAAAATCCGACGAAGATGGAACGAGCAAGGGTAAGAGCTCTGAAGGGTAAAGAGACAGGCTGGCGGTTGTCCCGTGCGTTACATCCCATTGGCCAGTGGTGTGCGAAGAAAGAGCTTCAGCTGCTTGTTAACCTTTTGAAGCAGAAGGTGAAGGTGAAATGATGGACATGGATGAATCCTTTGTCAGTCGCAGTCAATAGAGATGGACATTGGTGAAAAGGTGGAAGCAGTTGTGGTTATGCCCCCCTGCCAGCAACAACACCATATGATGATTCGTTTCTCGCAGAACACTTTCGCTTCAATGAGTTGGTCATAGTCCTGAGCTCATGTTTTGATATTCTCATGACAGCGTCACATATACTAACCAGCCGTCCATCGGCACTTGTGTTGTACATAACGTAGGCAAGAGTTTTGGATAACTGTTTAATTAGCAGTAGCAGATGTCTTAACATGAGGTTTCTGCCACATAAGTTTTAGACATTCCAAAAATTTCGACACTTGTGCTTTCATCTTTTATCATAGATCAGCTAGAGAGCTTAGGA
This sequence comes from Prosopis cineraria, assembly GCF_029017545.1. NCBI lineage: Eukaryota > Viridiplantae > Streptophyta > Magnoliopsida > Fabales > Fabaceae > Prosopis > Prosopis cineraria. The sequence goes on from NW_026555346.1 coordinate 5,638,968, forward strand.
CTTGGGAGTTTGGGGAATTTGCTGAAACCGAATTCTGTATATCTATTTGCTGCCATACCATGTGTACAAACTACACACGACGGAAGAATATGTTGTTCGAACTTCCAAGGGCGGATAATTCTACAGTTCAACGAGTACGTTAGTCTTGTTTTTTTTAATGATATTAACAATTTTCTTAGCCAGATCTTATGTTCGATTTTAGCCAACTAATATGTGGTTTTAAACAGGGTTTAAAAACCGGATCAAACCGGCCGGTTCAACCGATTGAACCGGGAACCGGCTCCTGGTCCGGTTCGATTGACCCTTAAAAACCAGTCAGCAGAGAACCGATCAAAAACTGATAAAATCGGACAAAAACCGGACTGATTCTCATGAAAAAATTGGGAAAATTTTAAAAAAATAAATTAAAATTAAAATTAAATTACATCTTTCTTGATATTTAAATGAAAAGCTTCAATTATAATTAATATTAATTATGTATTTATCAATAAAAAATTATATTATCAAGCGTCTATAGTATATTTTTGAAAAAAATATATATTTAAATGTATTTTTTATTTAATTATAATACATAAATTAAAAATATATTAATTTAATATCAACTGGTTTGACCCCATTTCGATTAATGAACCGTGAACTAGTGTCTCGTCCGTTCAATGACCGGATCACTATTCTATCAATGATCATTGCTAAAAGGTATAAGATGCGTATCAATTAAACCTTGTAAATATGCTTGCCTCCGATATAATATAGAATACATATACATATTTAGTACCCTTTTGTTTCTATTTCAGATGTGATATTTATAGGTATATATATATATATGTATGTATTTTTTAGTTTCCTTTTTTTTTCTATTTCAGATGTACTTTTACAAAAGTTATATTTTCTTACTTTTTCACAAATGTCTCAAAAATCATTCAAAAACATTGAAATTACTAGAATAAACAGCTCCATACTAGGGCTTTCTTGTTCAGTAACTGTCTTCGAGTCTCCGAATGATGTTTGGGATTATACATGGATACAAATTCAAATCCTTAAGAGTAAATTAACATAACAGTTCGTTTTTCATTGGCCCAATCGCCATTTCGTAGATTTTTTTCTTTTGTATCATATCAATCGTGCTGGAAAGCAATTTTTTTTTATTTTTTGATAAATTACTATTCAACAAAAAATGGAGGGTAGAGAAATTAACCAGTTCTCAATCCTTTTGAACATGACATGCGCTTCAAAATCAAAAGAAAATTAATATTTAACAAGGGAAGGATTATCAAGCATGTTTCTTGAGCTTACTAGACCAGCTTCAGAGATAATCTCAGCAAGTCTGAAGAGCAAAAGTATTCAATTTACGAGCAGTTGGGGGAAAATTGATGAATTTGTTAAGGGTGCTGCATTCATCCCTAAGGCACGGCATTTATCAGCCAAAGAGCCAAACTTCAGCCCCTCATCCATCGAATCGCTAGTCTTATCAGTGAAAACTAGCAAGACCTATCGGCTGACCAGTACACCTCTCGACTCAAACCCTAACCCTAGCTTAGTTGATCAGATTCAGCACAGGTTGTCCTTATATAGAGCAAGAAGACGACCAGGGAAGGAGAAAGCCCTGTTTCCTTGTTTTTTTTGGGCCGCACTATGACAGCCCACGAATCTATGGTTGCCTTGTTGTGGGTTGTCGCAATGTTGATCTACGAATCAACAATATCCACCATTAGTCCATCTTAAATGAATTGGCGCCAATTGGTTATTTTTACTAAAATTTTAAATTTTTAATTGTTATAATTGTTAATGTTAACTGGTAATTTATTGATTGTCAATTATTCGTTTCCGTTAATAATTTTTTATTATTCGTGTTTAGAAAATAATCATAACTTACCTTAACGTAATAGATGTTCATTCATTTTTTAGCACATACGATGATATAGTAAAAGCAAAAATGAATTTGATTTAAATGTTTATTTCTTTTTACGGTAGAACATGATAAGTGTTCGCTATCAAAATGGAAAGGTAAAGCATAAAACGGAAAAAATTATGAGATTATTCATTTTGCTCACGATCCTTTTCCCTACTTGTTTCCTATCATAAAGAAGAAGATAATTTTTTTTTGTTATCTACAATCACATAAAAGAGTTTCGAGGATTTTTTTTTAACGACACATAAGATTTTGTAAAAATATTAGTGTCAAATTAAAATATTTAAATACTGACATTCTAAATTTCAGTATTCCTTCATAATTTTTAGTGTTAAAATTTTTAATTTAACATTGATATTTTTACAAAGTTTTTATTTGCCATTCTCTCTCTCTGTTTTTTTTAATATGTTCCTATGAGAAAGGAGCATAGAAATACTGCTTCTATTTTATATCTCAGCCTTTTTTTTCCTTTTTTATATATAAAAAAGCTGTATACATATCTCAATTATTGAAAGCTATGGTACAATGGTCATAGATGGACTATAAAGTTGGGCGATGCTGCAATATTTTATTTAACGTCAATCTTAAGAAAATCCTTTAATCTATTCGTTTCATTTTTTTTGACTGTATTTTATGTAAAATATTTTGAGATAATTTATTCTTTTTGTTATATGTCTTCAATAAAATTACAATTAGTTTTGAATATCATAAGTAAAAATCGTGTTCATTTTATATCATATTATATTCATTTTATAGCAAAATTATAAAATAAAAATAACAATGCAATCTTAATCTAAAATTATCTATCTAAGCTCATCTAATGATCTAAATAAAACACGGGAGAAAAATCTGAAACAATCCACCCGTGTTTAGCTCAATATAGTGCATAGCCAGGCTCGTACCAACAGAATCTTTTTGTACACGGAACTGGGTTGCCCCGTCATCCCTATCCAATTTTTGGGCATCCGAATCGCAATCTTTTCCTCCTCCTCCTCCTCCCATATATATATAATGTGTACTTCGAATTTCCTATTCTACGTGATCACCACAAAACAAATCATCCTCCTTCGAGTTGATTTCAGACTTCGATAGAGTTCGCTTCAAAGAGAGACAATGAGGATCGAACAAGAAGTGATGCAGTCTCGGCTTCCAGGAAGCACTGGTCTTCGCTTACTATGTTACGGCCATGGTTTTGGCCATGCCACCCGTGTTGCCGAGGTCTCATTTTTTATTCTTTCATCCTTTTCTGTTTTCATGTCACTTTCAGCTCAATGGGCACCTTTTGACTTTCACATTACCGGAATTCGGGTTTTTTCCCCTCTGGTTTTGCAATTTCGCTTCTGGACAATGGAATTCTTCTTTGAAAAGGGAGATTCACTTTTTTATTCTCCGTTTAAGACATATTGCTTCGTTGTGTTGCTGAGGCTTGCATGCGATCTGGTTTTTTAACTTTCCACTCTGGACCCGCAGGTGGTGCGGCATCTAATTCTTGCCGGGCATGACGTCCACGTGGTCACTGGCGCTCCTGACTTTGTGTTCACCTCTGATATTCAATCTCCTCGCTCTTCATTCGCAAGGTCAGTATGATCTATCTAAAGTCACTCCAAACACGAAAATGGAGACCTGTATGATATTATAGTTTTGGAAGACATCACATTGACTGCGTAAATCTGTCGAATGTTACCTGAATGAAACGTATTATATAAAACGAAAGGAAGCGGATCAAGATAGCTATATTCGTATATGCTTTCGAATGCATATTCGATGAATCAATTTTGTGATTGCGAGATTTGTATTTGTTAAGTCTAATTCTTTATTGTTTTAAACAATTTTCCAAATGTAAAATTAGGTGCTTTTGGACTGTGGAGCTGTTCAGGCAGATGCATTGACCGTCGATCGCCTTGCATCTTTGGAGAAGGTACAGAAGCATCATTCTTCATTGCATGGTTATCACATATTCTTCCAGTTTTATATCTTTTTTTATTTGGCGCCGTTATTACATATTCTTCTAGTTTTTAATTTTTTCCCTCTTATGATTTCTTGTTCCTATTATGCTATGTCAGTACTCTGAAACTGCCGTCAAGCCCCGTGCTAGTATCTTGGAAAAGGAAACAGAGTGGCTAAACTCCATCAAAGCCGACTTAGTGGTACTTTAAAAAATTTCAATGCTTTTTCCCTTGTTTTCTGGTAAAAAAAATGTCCGTCCCTTATTGATAAACAGCAAAACGGAAAAGAGAAATGAAAGATAATGTTTCCTCAGAATTATTCTGTTATGAAATCTGTTCGGCGGAATACTGCTTTACTTATGGTGATGAACTAACAAATAGAATGAAACGACATGATTTTGCAAATCTTTTTCTGTTTAGAGTTTCCTTCAATAGAATATATTTATTTGGTTGGTCTTCTGTTGCTAATTATAAAAAAAAAAAGGTCTCTGATGTAGTCCCAGTCGCATGTCGCGCGGCTGCAGAAGCTGGAATTCGTTCTGTTTGTGTGACCAATTTCAGGTAACTTTTGTGACTGCAAGTTAATCAAATGCTCAGTATTAGCTTCTTGTGTCTGTTAATTTTGATTATTGAACTGTGAATAATTAACCTCATTGCATGTGTTCGTAATATCAGCTGGGACTTCATCTATGCGGAATATGTCATGGCTGCTGGCTATCATCATCGTTCAATAGTTTGGCAGGTTATAACACTTCCCTTGATAGAGCATATAAATTAATCAGATGGATGGGGTGACAAGTTCTTGAATAAAATGAACATGAGCAAAACTTTTAAACTGGGAATTGATCTTGCATTAACTTTCTCCATATGTATTTCAAATATATTAATATTAGTTGCATAAAATCTGAGGCAGATAGCAGAGGACTATTCTCATTGCGAATTCCTAATCCGCCTTCCAGGATATTGCCCAAGTATGTTGGCTCACAATTTCATACCATTGCCTAACATTTTATCAATTTTTTATTTGTTTGCTGTTGGAAATAATTGAACCAATCCCTGGAATCTCTTATATCTGCAGTGCCTGCTTTTCGTGATGTTATTGATGTGCCTCTGGTTGTGAGAAGGTTGCACAAATCTCGAAAAGAGGTACTGCCTCAGAAACCTTGGTGCAGCTCTTCTATATGATTATGTGATTCCAAGTTTTCACAATCTTTTAATTATGCTATTGAAGGTAAGGAAGGAACTCGGTATAACAGATGACGATGTGAAGGTAGTCATCCTCAACTTTGGTGGCCAGGTGATTGCTTGAATTCCTCTGAGGACCAGAGCTTAATTATTTTTGTTGGTGATAAAATATGCTTCTCCTCTATCTCTCTTTTTGTTCTATTGAATGCATGTGCTTGATTTCTTCTTCATGCTTGAATTTCAAATGTAAATAAATGATGCTTGAATTCCTAAGTATCTTCATTGTGTTTGTTATTATTTGCTTACGATCATCACAATGCCATGGTTTATGTTCTAATAAAAATCTCCTGATAAAAAATCTTTCACAATTTTGGACGCTGAATTCTGGTGTAGTTGACTTCAAAGAAACTTTTATTTCTGAAGTTCTTCATCTCTCTCTGCTCACTTATCTTAACATCTGAGAATAAACTGATGAAATGACCTAATATATATCTATATCTATATCTATATCTCTGATGTCTTCTGTCTTTATGATTGTTCCAGCCATCAGGATGGAAGTTGAAGGAGGAGTTCTTACCTTCTGGCTGGTTGTGCCTGGTACATAAACGATTTTGCTTCATATATTTTTCTATTTAAATTTTCCTTGCCCATTATACTCTTATGTATTATTTGTTGATGGTTTGCTGTTGTGAGCCAGGTTTGTGGTGCTTCTGACAGCCAGGACCTTCCACCAAATTTAAAAAACTTGCCAAAAATGCATATACACCTGACATCATTGCAGCCTCTGACTGTATGCTCGGTTCGTATGAAACATCCATAACCTTGAAGAACTTTTAACATCTAAGAACATTTTAACCTCTGACTGAGGACACTTATTGCTTGTCATTTCAGGAAAAATTGGATATGGCACTGTTAGTGAAGCCCTGGCATTCAAGTGTCCTTTTGTCTTTGTTCGGAGAGACTATTTCAATGAAGAACCCTTTTTGAGAAATATGCTTGAGGTACTCCTGCTTTCCCAGGCTGGTGTGCATTCACTTTTTGTTATCTTCCTCATATCAGAAGCCTTACAAGTAAGTATTCTTGTTAAATGTCTTTACTTAGCATTATCAAAGTGGCGTTGAAATGATTCGAAGGGATTTACTCACTGGTCATTGGAAACCTTATCTTGAACGTGCAATGACTTTGAAACCGTGCTATGAAGGTGGCATAAATGGTGGGAGGTGCATACTTTCTCTTGCATTGTTGACTCTTCAAAAGTCTTGAATGCATCAGCATGAAAGAAACACATGATTTGTTATTAATCATAGAGCAGGGGGGAAAGGAAGTTATATAAGTAAGCACTAGGGCAGAGAGATGAAGCTGATATTGATAAATTACTCCCTAGAAATAATTGGAGTTTCTACCATTTATATGTTTTGCAACATTGTTACCATTGTGTCTTTTTTAGCTGTTGGTAATCTCATTGTCAATGTACGTGTTGAAGTTTCGAACAATGCAATTTTGACCATGGAGACCAAGTCATTAATGGGCCTCAAAAAGCTGACATTTATAGCCAAATCAACCTAGCATATACTGTAAGAGATTTAAAATGCAGTATCAGAATCCGGAATTGTTTGCAGGGTTCTTTATTTAGGCGCCCTATAATACGCTAACACCAAGCTTTAGGTATCTAGCATTGCAACTTCTGAATACCTACTCTATGAGACGAAATTTCTGGATTTGCTATCTGTATTGTGCAATTTAAATGAGACCCTGGAGTGTTTCATTTTCAATTTCATTGTCACTGTCCTTTCATGACAACTTACCGTTCATTTGAATTTTTTTTTTTGTCTTAACCTAATTTTAGATTCCTTCCCTTCCAACTATTGATGGCTTGTTCATAAATGTCTTAAAAATATAGGTGGCAGCCTACATTCTGCAGGAAACAGCTTTTGGGAAAAATTATGCATCAGACAAGGTACAGGAAAAGTCCTGCAGTAACTGCTTTTTCAAGCTGTGGCCACATCTTTATTGTTTTTGTTTCTCAAATTTTTGGAGAAAAAATCAAACTTACATATTAACTATGCAAAATATAGCTTAGTGGTGCAAGAAGATTGCGTGATGCTATAGTTCTTGGGTATCAACTACAAAGGTCCCCTGGACGAGATATTGCAATCCCAGATTGGTATGCAATTGCTGAGAATCAACTTGCGCACTCATCCCCACCTTCCTTAGTGGATGATGAAAGCTCCATATTCAGCTCGTGAGTATCACTTCTATTTTTGTGCCTTGATAATTGTATTCATGGTTATAGCTAGCCTAGGTAACATTTCCCAACTACATATAAATGTTCAGGCACAACGAGCATTTTGAGATTCTTCACGGAGATGTTCAAGGTCTTCCGGATACTGTGGCTTTCTTAAAGACCTTATCTGAACTGGATGAGAAACACACAACACGGGAGCGCAAGGCTGCTGCTAGCCTCTTCAACTTGGAGGTCTTGTTTATTTCATCTGAAAATTAGTTTTTTTGATATGTCTCTTTTTCCCTTTAAATCGATTTGTCTCAGTAGCTACAAGCTACCTTCTAAAAAAAGGATTACTGAATAATCATTTATTTGCATGATGTGAAATAAATTATTAGGTTCAAATGCCTTTGTATGCTGGAATTTATTTATCTTCCGTTCAATTTACAGGAAGAGATTTTTGTGACAAGAGCTCCTGGAAGGTTAGATGTCATGGGTGGAATTGCTGACTACTCGGAAGCCTTGTCCTGCAGGTTGTCTTTTATTTGCTTAAGATTTTAATTTTGAGTTGCATTTGATTGCCTTATGTTAATATTTGACTGTCAACCATGTGCTTGTGTAGTTTATTGAAACCTTCAAACTGAAGTTAGTTTCAGTAAATTCAACTATTGCATCCTGCAGAAGATAAGATTGTTCTGGTAGTCCTGTCAGCTAAAGAAGAATTGCATCGCCCTTTGGCAACATTAATCCATATTCTGAGTCAGCATTTTCTGTTATAGAAGCTAAAGTAAACGAGAAACATACATCTTGTACAGATGAAGAAGTGCATTTTCCAAAAAATGTGCAGACTAACAAAGGACACTAAACTGAGAAGCTTCCCTATACATTTGTAATAAATTTGATGTTCTTAAATATTGCAAAATTAAAGGAGAATTTGTTGACACTTATAGCATTTAAAGACAAGCAATGAAGTCAAAAAGAGATAGATGACATTTTCTTTTGGGATAAAAAGAGACTTTAAACAATGCAATTTTTTTTTTTTTTAAGAAAGAGACATATAAGATTAACGATGACTACTATTATAGCATAACAAATCTAGCATGCCAATGCTCAGTACTTACTAATCTATTACGAATAGTATGGTAAAGCATACAAAAAGAATATCAAATACTTTATTTTAAATGAATATGGTCAATTCTGAGAATGTTATTGAAGTTGGAAATATATTTCTGAAATTTCTGGACAGGTTCTCATTCCCCTCTTACATCTATTTTTCTTTAATTTCATTTTAATGTAGATGCCAATAAGAGAAGCCTGCCATGTTGCTCTTCAAAGGAACCACCCGAGTAAGCATCGGCTGTGGAAGCATGCTCAGCTCGACAGAATGCCAGAGGGGATAAACCAACTGCTGTTTTGCAAATTGTATGTTCAAAATGACGTGAAATTATTCGTTAGTTCTATCACGAATAGGCTGACGAATTATGCTCAGGCTGATGCATGATAACTGATGTGAACATTTATGAGAAAATGTTATCTACTGAAACGGAAATAATGTTTTAGCTATTTCTTTGAATCTTGGAAATAAGATTTGATCCTTCTAATTGATCATTTCATAAAATTTGCACTACCTCAGGTATCATTTGGCTCAGAATTAAGCAATCGAGGCCAACCTTTGACATGGATTTGTCTGATTTTATGGATGGAGAGAAGCCAATCTCATACAAAAAAGCAAGAAAATTCTTTGCTCAAGATCCTTCCCAAAAGTATGTAGCATTTACAATTGATTTTGTATGCTTCTAGCATTCTATTTATTAATATGATTACTGCAACAGGTGGGCAGCATATATTGCTGGAGCGATTGTGGTCTTGATGAATGAATTGGGCATACGTTTTGAAGATAGTATCAGCATGCTGGTAGTTATCATTCTCCACCTTTGTAGCTTATAATTACGTTTACAAAAGAACGCAAAATATCTTACTGATGGCTGAGACAATTTGCTATAATTGTAGATAATATAATTCTGTGAGATTCGTGTAATTTCTCATGGTGTAGTATATTTGGTAGGGTTATTCACAATATGTATTTTGCATGAAGTTGTCACACCTTTATACTTCCAAAAGAAAAAAAAAAAAAAGAAAAGAAAGCATTTAGATGAAATATAACTGCCATTCTATCTACATCTACTTTGCTAATATCTAAATATTGGACAAAATTGTACAGGTTTCTTCTGCTGTTCCAGAAGGAAAAGGTGTTTCATCTTCTGCATCTGTGGAGGTTGCTAGCATGCATGCTATAGCAGTTTCTCATGGTAATCAATTTTATTTTTCCTGGGAACATTTTATAGTTTATTTTACTTTTTCTTTTAGATTAACTGAACATAGCTGCATAAATTATTACTGTTATACAGGATTGAATATTAGCCCAAGGGATCTGGCGTTGCTCTGCCAGAAGGTATGACATCTTCTTCAGTCTAATTAATTCCAATTAGGTGCTACAAATTTCCTCTAGAATGATTATTTTGAAATTATTTTTTTTTTTTTGAACATTCATTAGGGGAAAATCACATTGTTGGAGCTCCATGTGGCGTCATGGATCAATGGCTTCAGCATGTGGTGAAGCCACAAGCTTCTTGCGATGATTTGCCAGGTAGGCATCTGTTCAAACTAAATAAATTATTTTTTTTAATTTTTAACAAGATTTTTATGTACTGCTTGTTATTGGCGCAGCCTGCAGAAATTGTTGGCCTAGCAGAAATTCCCAATCACATCCGGTTCTGGGGAATCGATTCTGGAATAAAACACAGGTAGCTGAAATTTTCCTATTGTGCTTTTCTGCCACAGTTGGACCCTGCCTGTAATTTTTAATGCCATGTTTCAAGACATCAGCTGACAATTATAACCAAGACTTTTGAAGCCAATGTTCTGATCCGAGTTTCACTAGTGTAAAGAAGTTAGGAACAAATGTATTTGGACTCTGTATTTAGCTGGCGCTAGCAAGACGATTTTAAATGCCTTCATAGGATAATTCAACTAAAATGCCACTAGTTCTGGCATTCAAGATTGGCCTGAATGGTAAGATTTAGCACTTGAATAAGAGAGGACATACCCAGGCAGTGCAATTCACCCTAGAACAAACGAGCTTTCATGGCACCAATCAGGAAACAACTGGCAGCTGAATTCTTAATGAATTGTTCCCTATTCTCTAATGATTTAAAATTATGATTAAGAATATCCACAGAACAATGGACCTGTTGATATTACTACAAGTAATTTCAGCAAATAATGTTCTCTATTCATTAACTTCTTTTTTGGATTAAGAATATCCACAGAACAATGGGACCTGTTGATATTACTACAAGTAATTTCAGCAAATAATGTTCTCTATTCATTAACTTCTTTTGGAGTTGCGGGCTTGCAGCTTTCATGTGGTTCTGTTTTACTTTTCTTTTTCAGCTAATTATCACTGACCTGAATTATAGCAGCCACTTTTTTCCTCCTTACTCCTTTTGCTGACCTATCTTTATGGTCATCTATGTCAGTGTGGAGGCGCGAGACTATGGGTCAGTCAGAATCGGTACCTTCATGGGTCGGAAAATGATAAAATCCAGAGCTTCTGAGATATTGGCTGAGACACTTCCAAATGGGTTGAACCATGATGAAGTAGAGAATGATAATATAGAACTGATGAGCAAAGAAGCCTCTTTAGATTACTTATGCAATTTGTCACCTCACCGGTAAAGCTCCCTCCTTCTCGCTCTATAGATTCTAGTTGGAGATGTTAAGGTCCTGTTTGGGTTTTATTATTCTGAGAACTGGTGTTTTGTAAAAATATTTTAAAAACAAAAAGATAATAAAAATAAGTGTTTTTTTTTATTCTCTCTTGTTCTCCAAAACAATAATTCAAGAATATCCAGAAGATGTTTTCATTTTTTTATTTTTCAAAATAATGTTGTTTTTATTTTTCAAAAACTTTTTAAAAACACGTTATCAAATAAATTTTTTTATTCCTTGCCGTATCAATTTTATGTATCAACACCACTCTTTTTTACCATCAGGTAAACATGAAGTTGCCCCTTTATCCCTAACTTTGAAATTGCATACCACATCATCTATGGTGGCTACCATGATGTGGCAATGGTTACAAGCGCATCATGCAGCAATTCTGAGATGTTAAAATTCAAGTCGTTTCATTTCAATAAAACCTTGTCCGTAATTGCAATGATTCATGGCTGTATTGTGTGAATTTGCCCCAAAAAAAAAAAAAACAAAATCATGGTCACAACCCATGTTGTAGTATTCCTTATAGCCACGACAGTGTTAGCTGCTACCCAAACTTTAAACGATGCTTTATGACTTCTTATTTGCAGGTATGAGGCTCTTTATGCTAAGAATGTTCCCGAGTACATTGTTGGTGGGACATTTTTGGAGAAATTTGCTGATCATAATGATCCTGTCACTGTTATTGATGAAAAGCGTACCTATGCAGTGAGAGCTCCTACGGTACATCCCATTTATGAAAATTTCCGTGTCAAGGTTTGTACTCCACTATCGATTTTTTACTGATAAAGTCTTATTATTATGCATTATTATTTGTGAAATTAAAAGAGTTCATCGTAATTGTTCTGTTTGACTCTGCAATATATATATATTTATATAATGCTATTTATGAAAAAATTATTTTGATTAGATTATTGGTCAGGTCAGTAATAACTTTTACAACTGAATCATGTGGGATTTTATACAGTAAAGGCTCTAAAAAAACCTAAAGAGAATATCCAAATACATAAAACAAGTGAATTCTATTTCGATACTCCTATTGCTATTTATAATTTCCAAATGATACATGTTATGCAGACATTTAAAGCACTGTTGACCTCAGCAACTTCGTCTGATCAACTCTCAGCCCTTGGAGAATTATTATATCAGGTATTATGAAAATTTGCAGTTTCAGTTGAACTCTAAGCCCGCAGCTTTGCTAATTACTCTTGCAAACGCTAAGCGAAACTGAAATCAACGTTCTTGAAATGTTGGATTCCTAGTATCTGCGTGTTTGGCTTCGACACCGTTCTAAATAATTGCGTTGTTACATGGCAAAGAACTCGTTTTTAACCTTTTCATAGTATGAAGACCGAGTTAATACCCTTTAGCAAAGTGGGTTACCCCGACCTGAAGAAAAATGTTTCTGGCTCTTTGATTTGCATTTGCAGTGCCATTACAGCTACAGCGCTTGCGGACTTGGGTCTGATGGGACAGATAGGCTTGTACAGTTGGTTCAAGACTTGCAGCACACTGCAACCTCTATAGTTGAAGGTGGCACATTATGCGGAGCCAAGATCACTGGTGGGGGTTCTGGCGGAACTGTTTGTGTAATTGGCAGGAATTGTCTGAAGAGCAATCAACAAATTTTTGAGGTAACTTATTTTATCATGAACACCAACTTAACATGACATCAGAAGTGTAGGAAGCTAACGGCATGGTGTGCGCATTGTGTTCTTTGATTTCAGATTCAGCAGAGATACAAAAAAGCCACTGGTTACTTGCCCTACATTTTTGAGGGTTCATCACCAGGTGCTTGTAAGTTTGGGTACTTGAAAATACGCCGTCGTGCTCCTCCAAATCATTGCTGATCAAAGTTCTACTCCCAAAAACGCCAGTTTCGGGGAGGAGATTTTAAGGCTAAATTTAAATTTCAAAGGACTAGTACGAAATATTTATATCTAGATATTAGTGGCGGGTGCCTTTAGATTGTGTTCGCAGTTTTTCTCATAAACATTCCCTATTGTTTTTAATGCAAGTATTTTACTTTATTCAATCTTACTTACCATTAAAGGGGAAACAGATGCTCACAACTTGCATTTCACGGCATTTGTTTCGCGTGGTCTCATGGCCAAAACCAGTGTTGCTGTCATGGAATTTTTGACCATTTCAACCTAACGACAGACGAATCAGGTGTCAAATAACAAACAATCAAACTTGCCGTGCGTTAAATTGACCACGAAAATCACAATAATAAATGCGCTGGACAGAATGAGCTTCGTCTATATAATGTAGCCAGATAAGCTTAAATCATAAAAGACATCGCATCAGAGAGCAGCGAGTTCCTCAGATATTCATCGGCTCGGGGGAGCTGAGGATGTCCAGCAGTGAGTTTTGCGGCTCCAGCTCCTCATGCCACAGAGGAAGCTGGTCCCCAGGATAAAACTTCCTAGTGACTCCCTCCGAATTTATCTACAGGGGGAATAAAATGATGGAGAGGATTCAATTCAATGAACAAAAAAACGACTTTCCTGATCAAGAAAAAAAGTCAGATGAAGAATCTTACAGTAACTGTTCGGACAACACCCCCACTAGCACCATCACGTGCAATGGCAAGTGAAACCGCCTTTTTAACTAAGTTCTATACATCAAAGACACTCATCAATAAGGACCCAAAACATATCACATAAAATAAATCCTGTACAAATTTCCCAATAGCTTCTTGATTACCATGCATTATCAATATCAGTAACATAATATTGTCATGACATTGGCAATCTAACCAAGCCCACATATAAACACTGCCAATTCCTTGCTTATTTTTCAGTTTACTTTTTTCAGCAGGCACAACCATAAAATCAAAACCCATACCTCAGCTTCATCTTTGGCCATTCCCTCTTTCCACGCTTGGTCAAAGAATCCATACAAATAACTGGAGCCAGATCCTGTTAAGCAAATGAAGTTAGATCAACAAAAAGCATGTATCCCAAAAAAACAAAAAATAACAGGCCAGCAATGAAATTTTAAAATTAGACAATGCAAATACATGCAAACATGCATATCTCAACCATGTTATTCCAGATCAAATTATACCACCCAAAAAGTGACAACCACATCAAACTAGAGGCCAAAGCAGCCATTTGGCTATGCTTGGGCCTTCCATTTCCATCAGTTGTCACAGACAATCAAGATTGGAATTTGAACTAAGCATATTCTGCACAAGTGATTCTACTGACTTGTCAGCAAGTTTGAACAAAATCAAAGGAATTGAACATATCAACAATTAAATGATAAAGGAATATGATTTTTACTTTTTCTTTTTCATGCCAATGTGAGTGTTTATTTTTATTTATATGCTTATTCAAATATAAATTTATACAGCTATAACACTGCCGAGCATTGCAAGTGTTGGCACATAAAAGAATATGCATACACATGTGGTCTTGCATGCATAAATCATTATAGAAAATGTATTCATGCATAATTTTAACAGCACCTCCAATTGCGAAAGGTTGTTGAACTATAGTTCCACCAAGAGGAACACCATAGATTTGACCACCTTCATATTTGTCCCAGCCACCAATAATTAAACCAGTCTCTAAGAAATTCTGCCAATGAGAAGATTTACAATAAAGCCAGATGATTAATGTAGCAGAGCACTCAACTAAATAAAACAGAAGGTAATACAGTGCATTCAATAGACTGCTATCTTTTCACCATTCATTAGTAGCCTGTAGCCCAAATGCTTTGCTTTGGTAATCATATAGCAACGCTTGACAGCACTCAAGCCAATAACTAACTAACACAAAAAGAAGAAAATAGATGCTAGCCAATTTTTCTTTACCAATAGTTCGTGTGAAATCAACACAGTAATTCTGGTGACACAACGCAAGGTAATTCTGTTACAATTTGCAACAGTGGTCCTTGAATCAGATACCTAACTCAGACAGAAACTCGACCACACATGGTCAACGTGCAAAATAATTTTTAAACTTGAACCTTGTTGTTATAGGAGAGAAGTCTGACAAGGTTTGCAGCAACTTTGACCGTTGCAGGTTGTCCCAGCTGTATACTATAAAAATAGAAAACTAATTGTCAGGGAAACGTCAATCAGTACCAACCAGTGGTTTCTAATCAAGTTAAAGCCTTTGCCTGTGGCCCCAAAACAAAAGCTAAAATTTATAGCACAAAGAGAGAAAGAATACTAGCTCCTTTGTCTGTGGCCACAAAACAAAAGTTATCAGCTAGTAGTCAAACAAGAGTGTAATTAGGATAAGACAGGTTTCATCAGGACTTTGGAAATTTCAGCCATTTCATGCCCTTTTCTCCATTATTCCATTAATTCTTAAATGAAAGACAGAAGAACTGCACCCGCAACTAGTTAACCATCTGAAGTATCAAGGAAAATCTTCCTAGGCTACCCATCAGGATTTTTATAAAAACCCACATTGGAACAAGACATAAAGTTCAGCTAACAAAGATCACACCTAGCAGTAAAAGCCTGAGCAAAACTGACTTTATAGGCAACAGAAAAATCGTAGGGGACTTTAAGGGTGCTGGAATGTAATTATCGAACTCAGAACAGAAAGAGCGTGCAACAGGAGTACAGGACAAGCTCTATTAAGCTATAGAAGAACTTTCAAAACAACAAACTCAAAGTATTGTAACCCATTTCATACAAGTTCCAACTTTAGCTTACATTTCAGAATATCCAATTACTATAGATAGGAGTAATACCACTTACGTGTGTTGGTGAAGGAAGTAGCGCACATAATCAGATACAATCTGAGAATCAGCAGCCTGCAGAAAAGAATCTAACTCACCATTATAATAGCCTAAAATTCAGAAAGTTATGAGGAAAGAGGAGAAAGATCAAATCAAACGCTAAAACAACCAACGAACTAAATCTACGCTTGTAGAAAACCATAATCATAAAGCCAAGATAGTGCAAGACACATTTAATTTACGAGAATAATATTTCACTGGATGCAGCAGGTAAGCATCCAAAATACAAAAGAGGCAAACAACAACAACAACAAAACGAATTAAAAATTGTAAACTGAAAAACAGATCAAAACCAAGAATAAGGACGCATTACAACCACACAAGATATTAACCTAACTCTAACTCGTTAATGTAGAAGGAGTAGTACCGATCCAGAGCGACAAACATAGACATTATCCGTCAACTGCGTAATTTTGTCTGATGCCCGGTTTGCAACATATACTCCTGCAGATGTGATGGTAAAAGAGATCATTCATTAATCCCAGTAATAGCCAAAATGGACAAATTGACTTTCCAAATAAAATTTGCAAATCATTAGTGCATAAAAAGAGAAGATATGACATATCCATTGGAAAACCACAAAGGGCAGTGAGCCAGAAAGGAGAAAAAGAAAAAAGAGCATAGAACAGCACGAAGTTCTCGGTGAATGAAAGAACTTATCCACGAGCTAGCAGGTTTCAGAGTAACTCTAGTCGACACGCTGTCACAAACCTAATTCTACTTCCAACAAAAGTTTCCCCCAAATCTCCAAGTCTTAACAAATAGATTAAATATGCAGACTATATAAAAGAAATGTTAAAGTGAATAAGCGTACCGGTGCTGGTTCGAGAGTCAGCTCCGAGAACGACACCGCCATTGTAAGTGACGCCGATAATTGTGGTTCCCATCGAATGAGGGGCGCTGATATCAGCGTTATGATCCATAATGATCCGGAGAGAGGCGAAATGTTTCGATACTCTCTGACCTAACACCACCACGGAGATCGATCCAGCAGGCGTTCAAGATGCCGGGAAATGAAATCCAAAGGAAAGCCTGTTTGTTGCTTGAGGGGGAAACAGAGTTCCAACTTCCCGCACAAGTTTTTTTCTTTTTTCCTAAAGAAAAATAAAATACATAAAATAACAAAACTACAGCATTTGTTATTGCGATGGTTTTTTTATTAGCTTTCCTTTTATCTGTTGAGTTGAACTCTTTCAGTCTCGGTATTAATTTTCATTTTTGAAAATGCAGCTTTTTGAGAGTTAAATAATGCTTTTAGAATTTAACCTCTCTCTTCCATTTCCATTTCCATCTCCATCTCTCTCTCTTTTTTTTAATTTTTATCTCAATTATTAAATTTATTTTTAAAAAATTGAGATTTAAAATATAATTAATTTAATCTAAATTAAAATTTAAAATTTAGTATTATAATTAAAAAATTAATTTTATAAAATATTAAATTTTAACTATTCAAAAATAAATTTAATAATTGAGATAAAAGTGAAGAGAAAATGAAGAGACGAAGAAATAGAAAGAATCTATATCCTTCTTTCTAATGTAGCACCCAATCCCCTCGTTCATTAGACATCAAGCACATCTTGAATTGTGTGTGTGAGAGAGAGAGAAGAACTTCGGAATAAAAAATTTATTGTTGTTCCCACTAAAGATAAACAAATGTTAAAAAAAATTAAATCACATGGTCATCTGAGATCAATTTAATTGAGTTGAATGCTGTTATTTTACTAAATAGGACCTTTTTTGTGTCATGACTCATGAATAAATCAATACATCAATCGGCAAAAATAATATATTAATATAAAGTATAAGACAACAAATTCTACTATTTATAAGTAACTATCAATGCTAGTCGTTTGAGATGCCGTGCAATGTATGAAAAATTATCTTTTTTTAAAAAAAAGTTATATCTTAGTAATGTAAAATTAACCATCTTAAATCAAAATAATGATCTCAATATATTAACAACTTCGACGGACACACAAATGACAAGTGAGACTTGATCCCATACTCTTGCGAAATATGATATATATGTGCGCGCGCGCGTGCGCGTTGATCTTCCAGAATATTAATGCTGTGCAAATGTGATAAAATAGTGCCTTGCATATCCATCTCAATTATCAATTTATCATTCCTAGTTTCTAAATTATTATTCGTTATCAGAAGAATTTTTTTGTAAGGATAAAATACTTTAAATTTAAATATCTGTAATCCTATAAAAAATTCTCAGTATTAAAAATAAAGTTATATTGTTAAAAATACAAATATAAACTTCATAAAACACAAATATCTATTGTTTCACTAGCCGGAATTGAAGAATAGAAGCAGACTCATCTTACAACTAATTGCTACCCGTTCCAGTAGGCTGCGTGCTTGCTATAACACACTGAAATCTCCAGTGAGCCAGTGACTACCACTAGTTGAAGAAACGTGTGAATTGATAGTGGAAATGCTCTACGCTATTCTATGTTATGGTAATTCAGAAGACAAGACTAGCATAAGAAATGGGTTAGCAAGATCCATAACGTATCGAGTTTCTTTCCCTCGCAAATTCAGCATGGGCTTCAGTCAGCTCAGGTCTGGTCAAGTAGTAAGAGTCCTACGCAATTGGTTGTGGAAGTGGGTGCAGAACTGGGATAGGTACGTGAGAAGGGTGTGCAAGTCGACCTTCCCTTGGCGTCACATCCCCCACAACACCAAGTACCTTCCTCACTTCATTTGCTAGCTCTATCACTAAGTCATCCTCGTGTCCTGCATGTGATCCATAAACCACTCATCAACATGAATCCATGACTCACCAATGACATTACATGACAAAGACATACAGACATCATATATCAGAAAAGAAAAGACATACAGAAATCAGCGATAGATAACTCACCAATATCATACATGGCCTTTTCTAAACGAAAAAGATAATCTCTATTGTTTCCACAAGGACCAGAAGCTGTTGCTATCTGCCTGAATACATAAACAGAAATTAGATGAGAACCACAAGAAAGAATACCGCATACCAGTTGATCCTAGACGAGAAAAAATAAAAAAAATACCTCGCCATGTCTTCCAAAGGAGCAGGTCCCAGGTAGTATTTGTTTGCTTTGTCTGCGGTAGATGTGAATCTGCATAGATTGAAATGGGTTCCTTTAGAAATTTCACTAAAGAACATGCCACTTACGTTCCATCATAGCCGGATCAAGAATCTATGGTAACGAAAGAAATAGGAATAGTAATAGAGCATAACATTAACTTACGCAATAACTCCAGTTAAAGCAGGGTTCATTGAATCTCCTTCCTAAAGATTAAAAAAAGTAAGGATCAATAGAACAGATCAAAGCAAAGCAAAGCAAAACAAAAGCTGACGATTAAAAAAGAAGAAGATCAAACTAAAAGATTGGAGGGCAATAAATCGTAATCTCACCTTGTAAAAGTTTACAAGACTCCTTTGATCATACTCGCACTCCCTCCTCTCCAAATACTACATAATAAAAGAGAATGAAAGGAAATGTTGAGTGCTCTGTTGAAATTACTAACTGAACCGGAAATGGATGGCATACTACAAGTCATATAGAATATAGTTCACAAGGCTTTAAAAAATTTTAGATTATTTTAAAACCTACAGCCGCATTTAATGTCAAGAAGAATGAATAGAACGAGTTCAAAAAACTGTTCCAAAGCTAATGAAGTGACTACCTGCATAGCCAGTTTCTCCTTTTCAGGGCCTCCATGAACACAATACGCAATGCCCCACTGAATAAAATTGAAAGAGTTGTAAGAGAAAGGCCAAAGACCAAAAAGTATTGTAAGGCATTGTCCAGCATGGCCATTGCATTGGCATCAGAGAGCCATCATTGAGGCAACATTATAGCAACAATACTTAGGTGGTACACTTTTATCGATGAATAATTAATCACATTTTTGTGCATTAATACATGACCATTAGAGGCAAACAATAGTCATGATGAATGAATTAGGTCCTTACGCATATAGCCCCTTCTTTTTGCTCCAATGTGCAAGTTCTTGCAGGGTTTTCAGGTGTACCCCTGTGATCAATACATGCTGCGAAAAGAAAATGACATGCCTAAGCAATTGTATATTCAGTAAAAAGCCCATATGGTAGGCAATTAAAATACCTGCATGATAAGAATAAGCTTACCTAAATCAAATACACGTCTATAGTCCTTTATGAATCCAACCATTTTCTCATCGTAATCAAATCCTGGGTTCCACACCAGTGAACCATAGCCGAAAACCCAGAAAACCATGGCTGATTGATTTCTGAAAAGAAAAAACCAATATAAAGAACCATTTCATCAAATTTAACTAAGTTGAATTTTGAGGTGGTAATAACAGAACTTGTCCTTTCCACATAAAGTAAATCAAATTTAGGCCTGAACTTCAAATGAGAGAAAATCCAGAAATTCGGATTAGCGTTTCCCCATCCACTTGAAGAGCTAGTGAAGGTAAATCCGGTTATCAAAAGCATAATTACGTTTTAACTCGTATCCAGATGCCCAGCTTCCGCTATATAAAACTTCCATCAAAGACCCTGTTCCCTCGTCATTTTCCTCAGCCACATAAAACCAAGACATACAAAACAATACACGACAACTCAAAATGTAATGCGAGTTGACTGGTAGTTATCATGAAAGCCGAAAACAAATGCAAATATCATGCTCTAATCCTCGGAACAAGACAAGGAAGAGGAAAAGGGATACAAAGATTTCGAAAAGAAGAAGAAATTTTGTCAAGAAGAACAAAAGAAAGAAAAGATTTTCTATAGACAATCATCACAGTCAAACTTCATCGATTATATATGTTTTTTTGAGCAGCTATCGGATAAAAATAAACAAATATGGAACGTTCACACCGCGCCATTTCGAAATCAACAAATAGCAATGAGCACGTAAGGGTTAAGGAAAACAAATAGACAAAAAGAAAGAAAGTCGTGAACACTTACAATTAATCAGGAATATTGCCAAGAAAACGAGAAGGAAAGCGTGATAACAATATCCTCTGACAATCGAAGGCAAAAAGGAGATGCTCCGAACAATTTAGGTGCGAGTAGCACATAAGAGAGGAAACAATGGCAGGGAATCCAAACGAATAGGGCTTAGCTTAGGGATTAGGGCTGCGATTGTCGCTCTCTGCTGGCCTTCTTCTCTACTCTCCTTCTGTTTCTCTCTCGCGTCACGAAGAAGGCGAGGGATTTCCAGCTATACAAACTTCACATTTATAGCGGAACTTGGCAAGGCAACCAACTCACCTCATGCCATGTGCCTTTCATGGATGTCATGATTACTATTAATTAATTAAATAGGATCTGTACGTGAAAAGGTTCTTTCTTACTTTTTTTTAATGAAGAAATGAAAAATCGTGACGAATCAGGTTATGCCACGTGTGTGGGTGAATTCCGTTTCCTCTCGTTTTATCTTCCGTTTTTTGTTTGTTTCCATAGCCTTCTCAAGAAGAGAGGCCCCGGAGCAAGAATTTTTTCCGACCAGACGATAGCAGGATGAACGGGGTAATGCAGTGGAGAAAAGCATGGGAGCACGAGATTCAATGAATGTGGACAAGATCCAAGTAGCCTGGAGCACACTGGCATCATGGTCCGTGTGAGAATCTTAGAAGAACGTGAGAATGCAGAAATACAGAATCAGAGTTGCCGTCATTCATAAACCGTGCGGTTGGAGTGAGGGCAAGGAGAAAATAGACCACGGACCAAACAGTTGAAGCTTTGATTAAGGTTCATTGAACCTGGACGCCGTCAAAAGTAAAACCCTAAAACCCGGGAAGTTTCTTTATTTATTTTTGTTTGGCCGAAACGAATTTCCAGTCATGTTCAAACTTCAAAGTAGTCCGGCTTCGTTGGAAATTGGAATGGTCGTTCAAATTGCAAGTCCTACGTTCAAAACAGTGTTTTGACCCCGCGTTCAAAACTCCAAACTTCAAACTCACCTAATATATCTAAATGAAAAAAAAATATTTATTTCATTAAAAAATATAAAATATTTTTAACTCAATCTCACTTTTAAAATAATAATTACCTATTTTTTAAGTAATTATATTTTTTATTTATCTCTATTAAATACCCTATAATAAATATAAAGTCATTCTTAATATGAGCAATTAAAAAAAAGTAATGATCATACTTTAAAAAATTAAAAATACCTTATATTTTTAAACATTTAACTTCTCAAAAAAAATCTTATATTTTTCAATGAAAGGAGTAGGTGGCAACACCAAAAAATTTCTTAGAAGAAGTACATGTGACAAAATATACATGATAATTAAAAAAAGTTAAAGTTATATATATTATTAGTATAGCGTACTCTGTGCTTCTTTTGATTATCATGTAAATATTTTAACATATATATATATATATATATATATATGAATATTTTATAAATATATACTTTCATGTTTTTAAGTTTTACTCAATGATTTTTATTGCATATAAATCATCAATGGTCATATCTATAATACATTTTTAATAGCTCTCTTCTTAATATAAATTATCATTGAATTAGTAAAAATTAATTTCATTTTGCATGTGAGTACTGAATGGTTTAACTATATCATTAAAATTTTAAATTCTGTTCAGTTTAAGAAACTTTATTACTTATTTATTATTTAATTTTTTTAAATGTCAATTATATTTTTTTACTGCAATGCTTGACAATGTTTGTTATTGACAATTACCATAATTTCTTCTATTAAATATAAAATGAATGCAAAATTAAATAATATCAATATTTTAAGAGCATGTATGACACTATCTTATTAAAAATAAATAAATATTTTAATTATTATATATTTCAGCTATTGAACAATTGCATTATACATGCATAAAAGACATTATATATAATTAAAATAATAATTCTATAAACTATTTTAAGATTTTTATAATTTGTCAGTTTTGATGATAAAAAATGTAGTGTGTGTGTTTATACACATTACTAAAAAGCAGTGAAAGGTGAAAGCCCCGGTCATTTAAAAAAGGCTGGGCATTTTCACAGAATATAACACCAAAATCATGGCTTTCATGGTCATCGTTATTTTACTATTATACTCCTTCCAAGAAATAGAAGCTATAATATTAAAAAAATAAACTAAAGATAGTTTTCATTTTTTTTATTTAATGCCGCGAGAAAGAATAAATTTATTTGTAGAAATTCAAGGGTGGATAAAAAAATTATAAAAATAAGTATTAATTATGAACTAATAACTTATATTGTATTTAGAGATGGAGAAATTGCTTAGCTCACATCATCGTGCACGCTCTTGTTTGGATATGCAGTTCTATAATATTTTGCATATATGGCGCCTCAGCGGCTCAGCTAGTTCGTTTTTTTCTTCCCCTAGCTGGTTTTTGGGTTGACTACGAGACTATAAGACAACTACATTTTTTCCCCCTCTTTGAAGTATCAATACATCAAGCGTGTGTTAAAGAAATAAGAAATATTTGAAAAGTCTACTCATTTGACTTTGAATGCAAAAATAAAAAATAACATATAAAAATCTTCTATGCCTATCAGACTAATTTTTCAAGGTCAAGCAGTAATCATTGATAAAGTCTTACTCTTATTAGCTCTTCTCGCCTTTTTTAAAATAAAGTAGAGCTTAGCTTGTCACATATTGGGAAAAAAAATCAAATAGAATATAATTTACAACACATTTAAAAAGAAGTTAAATAGAATGTAATTCACAACAATTGGAGAAAAATTAACAACGTCCGACTCTACTGGGGATCGAACCCAGAATCTCTGGTTCCGTAGACCAGCGCCTTATCCATTGGGCCATGGAGTCAGTGACAAACAAATCAGGTTAAAGAAAATGGACTAAGAGGGAGGTTTCTCCCATCCCGCGTGCCAAACTGCCAATGCAAGTACAAAAGCGTTAAAAAATTTTAAAAAATTTGTAAATATATTTAATTTAAATTTATATTTTAATAACAGGCTAGTTACAATGCGCGCGCTTGTAATATATACAAATACACTGATGCGCACACAAATATTTTTTTTTTTCCCTCTTTTCATAAAAGTGTTCGTTGCATTTTAACATAGTACTTTTAGGTGATTAGATACTCGTACCTATTTTATCATGTAAAATCTTATATTATTTCATTGATACAATATCATATCATCCCAGTTGCATATCAGGCAAGCGATTTAGATATTGATAATTAAGATCATAATTGCCTACTAGAATATAACAGAATAGAATGAAATGTATTAAAAAATTAAAGATAAAAATAAAATAATTAAAGAGAATAAATGAGCACATTTATAAAGGAAGGGTAATTTACTTCATAAAATTGAGAATATAATTATGAGATTTTTTAAGAATGTAATGATTCTTACATTTTTAATATATGTTAATAAATCTTATTATGCTTACCGTGAGAGAAAGAGTGATTTGATTCATTTTTATCTTAATTTTTTTAATCAATTTCATTTCATTTTATTCTAGTGAATAAGTGTGACCTAAGAGTCTATTTTTACCAGATAATTAAGAGTCTTGCAAAACTTATAATACACGCATAACAAATTATGACTCACACATCCTGTGCACATATCATGCTGAGCAACTTGAGAGTGATACAACTATACAATACAAGCATTGTAGATCAAAAAAAAAAAACAAATTGATGGTCTTTAAAAAAATATATATAATTATTAATTTCTATAGTTTTATTGAATTCTATTTTTAGTTTCTATAATTTTTTTGTGTTTTGAGTCCAATCTAAATAACAAACATCACTCAATCTTATTGAAATTATAAGACAAAACCCCGTCCATCACTATCGCCAAAGGTGGGGAAAATTCTTAAATCACATCACCAAGGTAATATGTATCGAACAAAAGAAGTTAAGATGAGAAAATGAACCAACAATCACACAAGTCCAAAAACTAACTCTTTTTTTAGTGCGAGCAGACGAGGACCTCGAGTCCTTGACATTTCTTATGCCATAAATTGACCCCTTCAATTCTCTATCTTTATGCCCCTTTTAATTTTCTTCCTTCATCTAAATCCCATTTGCATTTTCAAGGAAAAATTCACTTTCCATTTTATACTCATGGCCTATTAGAAAGCATACTATTGTCTTCCTAAAATGTACTTCACGTTAGCCATTTGTTTTGTGCCATGCTTGAGTGATAGGGACCCTCATATTCTGGTCGAGTTCAGGAGCTTCTTGTTTAATACTAATGCTTTAAATAATAGGAAGGACCAGTCTATCAACTTGTATAGCTAGACTAGTTTATTATGTGCTTTATTATGCACCAACCATGCATTTAATAGCATGAAAATACATAATATGAAACCAGATGTTATAACTGGCGTAGATTCTCTCTTAGAACTGTCTTTACCAATAGCTTTGAAGGTCTAATCCTTGGGTTAATGAAGTGTTTTTGTCCACTAATAAGTTCTCAGGTTAAACTCCCTGTGATTCTTTTATGGGCTTAAAGAGGGAGGGTATTTTAAGCAAAGAATTTGTTTATAGGTCATAATCTTATGCATGCTGTAACACCCTCAAATTTACAGACCGATTTTTCACAAGTTATTAATTCAACAAATCCTTTTTTTTTTTTTTTTTTTTTCATTGAACCCTTATCGTGGTAGAAAAATTGACTCAATGGTACCAGACTTCGCCGCCTTTTATGTAACAGTACGGAGCCACCCCTTGGGCCTCGACTCGGTACTGGACTCTGGCCCATCACTGGACCAAAGCCGACTTTCCCACAGGTGGTACTGTGGTTATTCCTCACCACTGCCTCTCCAGGGTCTTTTGGAACCTCCCCAGACTCGAACCCCCAACCTCTACCACCTTAATGAAGTTGAGGCGAAGTCTGGTACCATTGAGCTCAATGGTACCAGACTTCGCCTCAACTTCATTAAGGTGGTAGAGGTTGGGGGTTCGAGTCTGGGGAGGTTCCAAAAGACCCTGGAGAGGCAGTGGTGAGGAATAACCACAGTACCACCTGTGGGAAAGTCGGCTTTGGTCCAGTGATGGGCCAGAGTCCAGTACCGAGTCGAGGCCCAAGGGGTGGCTCCGTACTGTTACACATGCCCCTTGCTAAACAGCCTTAGCTCTTGGATTTAGCCTTACATGGAAGTAGCTTTCAAGGCAACGTGCCAGAATTAAAGTACAACTATTTTAGAATGTTGAATTTATTGAATAATGAAACTGGAATGCCTAACACCAAAAAGCTTATGCAACTATGATCCCAGCCTAATTGCTTTTAAGGAATCCTCCCCAGATGACAATCCTACCTTATTCCACATCAAGAAGAAGGAAAGAAATGCCCTTTACTTTACAATAGCCATTGATTAACCTTACTGAACAATGACAACTCGAGGAAGAATAGAAAGTTTAACTTCCTTAAAAAGGATAACAAAGAGGAATTTGGCTCGAAGATGGGTAAGAATAAAGAGTTGAACTTCCTTCAGAAGGATAACACAACCTCACGACCTACAAGACCCATATAGGTATATAAATAAAGTTGGAAAGGAAGAGTACGCAAAGCACACAAAAACTACTGGAAAGTTGACAAATCCCAATCTACTTCCCCTTATTGCTTTCTGCTACAAAAAAAAAGAAGCTTTTGGTTCGAGTGTTTCAAAAATAGCATCTAAGCTAGTCACCTCCATGGTAAGCATTATCAACCAAAATTTCAGCCAAAACCCATCTTCTTCAATTTCGATTACTTGAATTTAACTTCACCTTGTCTTGTTTAGGGCTAATAAATCATTGGCTTTTTGTTAAATTATTTAGATTCATATTAAGATTGGCGAACTTCCGAACTCGACTGAACATAACATAATAAAAGGAGTAACAAGGGGGTAGGAATACTTGTACGAAGAGTTTTTAGGGCATGACCTTCCTCCTTAGTCCATGTAAAATCCTTAAATGTTTAGCTGGACCAATCTTTTGATCCCTATCTGATAGAGTACGATCTTGATACCAAATAGATCAATCTAATTAGAAGGTAGACGTGTGGTGGTTGGGGATGCTGTTTCTTGAACTACTTAATAGGAAAATTTAAGGTAAATTATTTAAGACGAAGAAAAGGGGACATAGAAATAAAGAGATAACAGGGGCAAGGAACTAGGAGGGTGAAATATCTAAGTTATTAAAGATTGGGATATGCCGCTGCCAATGGGGCATGGAGGATAGGGATGAAGAAGGTGAACGGTTAATGAAGGAGATTTATACTCAAAATATTGACTGAGGATGACTTATCTCCTCTTTTCATGAAGTAGGGTAATTTGTTTGAAACCTTTAGTATGGAATAATTCATAGGCTAATCTTGACCCAATTATTCCAAGCAAACTTGCTACACATAAACAAGAGCTCCTAAACAATGGTTATGTGAAAGTGTGCTAGATTCTCTCGAATCTTTACTCTTCTAAATTTGTAAATTCGATGTTAATATCTCACAAATCATGATGCATGCCTAATAGGATCACACTATCGAAAACCCTCTCTCATGCCATTTCTTGAAGAATTTAACTAGCCACCATGACTTACAGTAACTCACCATCATTGCTATTGTCGCTGCTATCATTATTCCGATTATTTATAGCTTGTAGACAGCAAATTAGGTCATCTTTAATTGCCTAGTTCCTTGAAAAGATGGAAAACGCTAAGAAGAAATCTTACCTATTTTTTTACCATCAATCTCACGCATTTTGAAACAGTGATTAAACACAAGATAAGCTCAAGTTAGATTTGAGTTCGGGCCGTCCTTTTTACACTTTTGAGTTTTGACTATTGTAATTAGATTAACTAGATCAATATCAGTATATCACAAATTTGTGAATTGCTAATTAGGTCATCAACATTTTTAGATCTCATCTACCGTATATATCTTTATCTTTGAATTCGAATGGCATTTATTTATCTTATTTAGGAGAGATCTTGAAGTTATAAAGAGAAAAGAGGTTGGGCATGAATATGATGCTCGGTCATATTTTATTTATTAATTTTGACATATTTTGTTAAAAAAAGTGACACTTCAAAATTAACCGTTGGATTTAGAACAAAATATTAATTAAAAATAGGAAAATTATTAATTAGAGACTAAGCTTTTTTATGAATCTTTTACAAAATATTTTAAATTAAAATTCCCTTATTAATATATACATAGTGACTCTTAGATGAATTTTTTTATAAAATATAAACCTTGTGCTTTACCTTAAATTATGAATTGACAATCTAGTTCATAACAATCTATTTTTTACGGGCAAAAGTTCATGACTGTCTTTTTGGATTAAAAGAAAAATTGAATCAATATTTAATATTTAGTGCTCTATTTAATATTTATCACAACTATGAGTTTTTTTTGGCCCAAATATTAAATATTTTCAATGTTTTTTTTTCTCTATCTGACTTTCAATGGGTTCTCTAGAAAGTTATTTTCTCAAACCATTCAAAATATAGAGTTTTTGTTACACTAGAGTTTGGACTTTGGAGGAGATAAAGATATAATCTTGTCTTAATGTCAGCATATCCACTTGCCAAAGTAACGAACCTTAAAGAAGCCAAGGAATACGCCTCAATCTACTCAACGTCACCTCCTATTTCCTTTCCCAACAAAGTGGGGAAAAATCACAAAACATAAGAAAAATAAAATAAAATAAACAGCAGCCTTACAATGTCCGCATTGCCTTTAAACGATTTGTGTCATGTGACGTGAAATTCCTTTTCATTTTCATACCGTTCTCTCCATTTCTCATTCATCTTCATCATCCATAGTAGCTGCTCCAAGGTACTTCCTTCAAACTTTGTCTTTGTTATGAGTTTTCACTCCTCAGAATTAGGCCATGAACCTTTTAGCCTATTTGCATGCTGGATGAATAGGTTTCCAAATCAAATATGCTTTGTTGAGCTCTATGCAATTAGATATTTCTTTTCACTCGTTTAATATACTTTCTATGCAGAAATTGCTATTTTCTGAAAGCTTAGTTAATTAAAGGGGTTGCTTTTGCTCTCCTTTTCGCTTTTCCTCTTCTTTCTTATGATTGATTGAGTCTTCTAAAGGTACAAATCTCCTTTTCATCTCCTTTGATCATGATGAGGATGGTTTTCATCAATACTTCAAGATCATGCCATGGCTTGCAATCCTCTTTATTGCAAACCTACACAGAAGGTTGATTAATAGGTATCAAGTCTATGGGTGTACATGAGCCAGGCTGGGTTGGGCTCCACCTTAGCCCTCGATGCCCAACCTTATGTATACATTCGAGCATCGAGCCACTTGAAAGCTTGGATAGGGTTTTGGCCTGATGCCCAAATTTTATTTTTAAAAAAATTTTAAATATAAAAAAATTTATTAAACAATGCAAAATATAATTAAAATTATTTAAAATGTGTTATTAATAAAAAATGTTAGAATTTGAAGTAATAATTTTTTAAATTCTATATAATTAAAAACTATTTATTATTTTCACATGATATAAAGTAAAAAAAATTAATTTTAAATATTTAAGTGATTAAAAAAATTAAAATTATAAAAGATATTTGTGATGAACATAAAAAATAACATAATATATATGAAAATAAAATAAAAATAACATTGTAAAATAATTAAGTTTTGATAAAAAATAAAATAAAATAAATAGATATTTCGGGCCGGGCAGGGTTGGGCTAAGGTTGACCCTAACCCGATGCTTGGTCCGGTCAGCTCCACTAGCTTGGACAAGATTGAGCTAATCAGGCTTTCAAGTCACCTAAACAACCCTAATCAAGTCTATCGAATCTTATCATTCCTATCGTTATGTTTAGAGGGCATAACCACTGAATAAGATATGATTGGCTGTATTGAAGACTATGGTGCGAAAGCATTCCCTTTCACAAATAATAGACTATAAGGATTAAAAGTTATGGATTAAAGAAAGTGAGAAGAAGTCAATTTAAAAAAACTTCTGGCTCATAAAGGATGCAATTTTCTCATCTCTAGGGGTGATAGAAAGGTTTTGCTTCTTCTTTACTACCTACATAATCTTACGGAACATAAATAACATATCCCACTTTGTTGCAGGTACCAATATCTGAACTTGTAGGTAAAACCATAGGCCTATATTTTTGTGTTGACTGGTCTCCCCCTTGCCGTACCTTCACTGTCCAACTTACATACGTATACAGCAATCTCAACACTAGAAAATATCACTGTTTTGAAGTTATCTTGAAGTTAACTGATAACGACCTAGTGGAATTTAATGTGAAAAGAAATAGTATGCTATGGCTGGCTATACCATATATGGACAAAACAAGGCATAATCTTTGTAGAATCTTTGATATAAAAGGGATTTCTGCTTTGGTTCTAATTGGGCCAAAGGGCAAAGTCATAAGTATAAATAGGAAGTTTGTGGTGTCCTCCTATGGTGCTGAAGCTTTCCCTTTCACTAATTCACGTATAAGGGACCTTGAAGCTGCTCTGAGAAAGGATGGAGAGGCTTTACCTCAGGAGCTTGAGGATGTCAAAGCATGACCATCTTCTAAAATTGGACATGGCCAAGTCTCGTGTGTAAAAAGCAAGGCAAGTTCTGGGCATTCTCCTGTGATGTTTGTGATTATGACCTTCACCCAAGTTGCGTTGAAAAGGTCAACAAAGATGAAAGCTGCTAGAAAATACAATCATGACGCTGGCAATGTTTGCAAACAGATATTATACAGACTTGCAACTTTTATATGGGGATTTAATTTTTAGTTTGTAAACATAAGAAACAAACTACAATTCTGCCTTGATACTCTGTTAATGAAAGCTGCTATTTTGAAGTTTTGAAAATTAGATCTACACTTGCTATCCAAACATACTAGTGTAGAAGAAGTCTCTCACTGCTAATCCTCAAGCACACGGCGTCTCGGGCATGAAAAAATTTCAAGATATGCAGAAATTACATAATTAAACACACGGAGATAGTGTGATAACGTAATTGAGGTATTAGAGCATCGTTATTTCTGGGTGATTATTTGCTATATGGTATTTATCAACAAATCTAAATTTAACTATTGATAGTTTTAAATGGAGAATAACTTTTCCGACACCATCTACTAAGTATCAAATTTGTTAATCTAAAATTATCGTAACGAATATTATTGTATATAATATTCATCAAATACTAAAAAGTGATTACATTGATGACAAATATTTTTTTATGACTTAATAAAAATTTTCACCCAAAATAAAAATAGATAAAAATGGAAAATCATTTTTGTCAAACTTGTTATCGCACAGTTTGAGAATTATTCTCCAAGGGGGAGATAAGAGAGGCTAGTCAGCCATAGTTCTATCGCAGGCAAAGGCTCAAAATAGTTCTGTAGAACCCGAAAATGGCTGCTAATTCTGGAAGGAGGAGGGTGCATTATTTTATTGCTATACATTTATTGTTCGGACACCAGAAGAAACATGTGATTTGCCTCAAGTCCGAAAGCTCAAAATAGTCAATGCAAAAACGCAAACGTGGTTACTAATTTCAGAGAGAAGATGATTAATCGGTTGACATTCTCTTTTTGTTCTAACGCTGAAAGAAATAAGAGAAGTAAATCAAACTTATTCCTCAAAGCTCTCTTGTCTCTGTTCGCCGTCGAGGGAGGGTGGACGGAGGAGCTTTTAAAAGACAAAATCTGGGGTCTTTTTCTCTGGGAGGAAGAAAGAATCATAATTTTAGTACGAAGGATTTTTTGCTTTATTTTGTTTTTGTTTCCTTCCATTGAAAGAGCCCCAGGAACAGAGATAGAGGAATGAAGAATTTGAAGGATCAATCAGAGAAGCATGAGAAGAAGAATGGGAATGGAATAGTGGCAGTAGGAATAGACAAAGACAAGGGAAGCCAAAATGCACTCAAATGGGCAGCTGAACATCTCCTCGCGAGAGGCTCAACTGTAGTTCTCATCCATGTCAAAGTGAAGGGAACTTCTCATCAAGCTTCATGTCAGTATACCTTGTTCTCTACATGCCATACTTATAAATGCCCTTCTAAAACATCGTGTTAGGATATAGCAAATAGAAGAAATGCCTCCTCAAGATTAATTGACCTCTCACTTTTGCTGAGTGTAGGGTCATGGACAAATAGTTCTGCAGACAAAGGTTCATTGCCCCACAAGGACTCGGATGGACTCACCGAGGAAATTTTTCACCCATGTCATGTCTTTTGTGCACGGAAAGGCGTAGGTTTTACTATTTTATTCCCCTGGAAGATAATACAAAGTTTTTCTCCATCAAAATGACCCAAGTTTAAATGATTCAAATTTTATGTGATGACTTTTATTTAACTGTTCTTAGGTGTAACTTTTTTAAGCATGTTACTATGTCCTTTTGATCCCTCCCTAAAACCTTCTATGGCGGGGAATTGGGTTATGGACTGCAGATACAATGCAAGAATGTCATACTAGAAGATACAGATGTAGCGAGAGCTTTGATTGAACATGCTTTTCGCACGGCTATCGAGCATTTAGTTCTTGGCTTGTCAAATAAAAATGGTTTGTTTAGGTATCTATCTCTCTTGTTGAGTCACATGGTTGTACCTTAACATCTTTGTGGATTATCAATAAGATGAATGCGAAATAACGTTTGATGAATTGAAGCAAACTTGACCAACAATCAAGCTCCAAATGAGAAGAGGAAAGAGAACTTGCAATTATGTCATATTTCAATTTGATATGGTTTTGTAATGCTAAGAAATATTCACATTAATTTTACCTCACGTGCTTCCAATTAAGTTGAAAATTTTGTTTAGGATTCAGTAGCATAAATAAGTCCTCATGTTTCTAGCATCCCTATACGAATGAATGCATATCAATTCCCAAACAATTTTTTTTATTGTCATCAGAAAATTCAAGGTAGCTGATATTCCAGGAACGGTGGCAAAAGGGGCACCGGATTTCTGTTCTGTCTATGTTGTCGCTAAAGAAAAGATTCAAACAATGCGATCAGCTTCTCGTCCTGCTCCAGCCATTTCCCTTCCTAGCAAGCATAATCAAGCAAGCATCAAGTCAAACCTAGCAGAGACAAAAATGCCGTTAACTAATCATGGTAAGAGATATTGGATTCATTTCTTCATAAATCACACACACATGCACAAGTACAATTTGCATGTATTTTGCTTACTAAGAGGTTTCTATCAGCACATGAAAAGCTATCCACTGGTGTGAAAAGTAAATTAGAGGATGAAACTGAATCTTTCAGGTCAGTGGCAGTGCATACTTCTCAGAAAATTCCTTCAAGTTTATTCATTTTGCTTTTTCAATTTATTCTTGGCACGGTTATATCAGGTCACCAGTAACTGGGAGAAATTTGAATAGCAAGTCACATAAGGAAAATCCCCTTCCAGGTACTGACGTATCCTTTGTAAGCTCTGAAAGACCAAGTCCAAACCATATATTCTGTTTGTTATACGACGGCTCTGATTCAGGGATGTCCAGCCCTGGGGTAGCACTCAGCTCAGAGATAGACGGGAACTACAGCTTTGAGTTACTGCAGAACCGAAGGGGGTCTATAGATATTAGCTCTCCTTTGGAATCCTTCTCATCAGATGGAAATGGACTTTTAACACCACATGTCACGGTATGGAAGATTGAGCTGT
Source organism: Prosopis cineraria (assembly GCF_029017545.1). NCBI lineage: Eukaryota > Viridiplantae > Streptophyta > Magnoliopsida > Fabales > Fabaceae > Prosopis > Prosopis cineraria. The sequence goes on from NW_026555346.1 coordinate 5,672,353, forward strand.
ACATTGTACTTCCTGTATTACCCATGCAGGGTGCATTTATCAGTAGTTCTTGCACTTTTAAGCGGCCTTTAGAGAACTTTGTAATTTGGATAGTTTTCATTAGAAGGTAGTTTTTCAATATGTATTTTCTTAAGATCAAGAAGTGAGTAACGTGCCAAGGCCACTCATCTTGCAGTCTTTATGAATGATATATGATTATACCACTAGATTTCCTTTTAACTTTCTTTAATATATCATGTTTCATCCAATCCTAATAGGCCTCGAGTACATCTTGGTATGGATAAGTAATCAGCTATGAAATGATTATATTGGCCTTTTACTGATTGCTGTGTGGGTATGTGATGAAATTATAGGATGATATGGAGGCTGAAATGAGGAGACTGAAATTAGAACTTAAGAGAACAATGGAAATGTATAGCATTGCCTGTAAAGAAGCGCTCGTAGCACAGCAGGAGGTACAAATTGATTTTTTCTTTACATACACACAAGCACAAGAAGATTTGACATTTTGCATTACAGACTGTAGAACTCCAACGTTGGAAAAGGAAGGAAGAAAGAAAAGTGGAAGAGGCAAAGCTTGTTGGGGAAGCTGTTTTAGAAGTTGCAGAAAAGGAGATGGCTAATGCCAAAGCAGCTAAGGAGGTTGTTGAAGCACATCGGAGGATTGAGGATCTGGAAGCAAAAAGGAGAGGAGTTGTAGAAATTAAAGCACTCAAAGAATCGGAAGAGAAAACAAAAGCACTAGATGCTTTTACGAACAGAGACATTGGGTATAGAAGGTATTCAATTGAGGAGATTGAAGCTGCGACAGAGTTCTTTACAGATTCATTAAAGATTGGAGAAGGGGGTTATGGTCCAGTATATAGGTGCCATTTGGACCATACCCCTGTGGCAGTGAAGGTTCTACGTCCTGATGCAGCACAAGGGAGGTCACAATTTCAAAGAGAGGTAATCGGTGAAACAAATGAAACAAAACAATATCTATTAGTAATATAGTTGGCTCGACTTGTTGATATGTATGTTACAGGTTGAGGTACTGAGCTGCATAAGGCATCCAAACATGGTTCTTCTCCTGGGAGCCTGCCCAGAGTATGGCTGCCTTGTCTATGATTACATGGCCAATGGAAGCTTAGAAGATCGCCTCTTTCGTCGAGGGAACACTCCCTCACTTCCTTGGCAGATTAGGTTCAAAATTGCAGTTGAAATAAGCACTGGCTTGTTGTTTCTGCACCAGAGAAAACCAGAGCCTCTAGTGCATAGGGACTTGAAACCAGCTAACATCCTGCTTGACAGCAACTATGTAGCCAAGATTGGTGATGTAGGCTTAGCCAGGCTAGTTCCACCATCTCTGGCTGGCAGTACGACACAATATCAAATGACATCAACTGCCGGAACTTTCTGTTATATAGATCCAGAGTACCAACAGACGGGAATGCTTGGGGTGAAGTCTGATATATACTCCCTTGGGATAATTTTCCTGCAGATTTTAACAGCTAAACCACCAATGGGTTTGACCCATCATGTTGAGAGAGCTATTGAGAAAAGAGCATTTGCTCAGATACTCGATCCAACAGTGCCTGACTGGCCTGTAGAGGAGGCCTTGAGTCTAGCAAATATGGCACTTCAGTGTTCCCAGTTAAGGCGAAAAGATAGGCCTGATCTCGCCAAGGTTGTCTTGCCTGAACTGCACAAGTTGAGAAATCTTGCTGAAAAAATTAATTGCCTTGCACCCTAAAGTGGTTGTGTACAGCATCTAGTAAGCTTCGTATTTTCTCAATTCCCTTTTCCACACAATTTGCCCAAATCAATATTAGTAGCTTATCTTCAACGTTCGTATGTGTGCACAAGCGCATACGAACTTCTCTGCCTATATGAGAGGGGATTTCACTCCAAGAATAACACACATTTCCTCTTTAGTCATGAGCTATAACATTCAACCAGCCATAATTGCTTAACATAAGATTGTTTTAACTTTTGCAGGATGGAGATGGTCTTCCACTTCCCTTTTCTGGGGTGAGCACGACAAACGATTCACAACCAGTTGGAACAATGAAAACACAATCTCATGGAGGGAAGAAAAAGAAGACAATTTTTCTTTTGGATTGAGCCCCTAGACAGTGTAAAATACGCCAGTAACTTGATGTGGTGGCATTTTTCAAGCACTACCACTTGAGGGATTCTCATAAGCCCCCCAACACTGAGATGGGTTTTTCAGCTTCTCAAATATTCAGTAAAGTGGTGCCAATAGGTTTTTCACTTTGGTAAATCAATCATTGTCTCTAGAACCACTTAAACATTAGCTTTTAAAAAAGAGAAAAAGAAGAGAAAAGAGCCACCGCAACTAAACACGTTAGCTAAATCCTTGGCATGATTTTCATTTCTAGTGCAAATAACAAGAATAAAAGGGTGACAATAACGTTATTCATGTAAAATTTCTCATATGCTTATCGATGAAATATACAACTTTTCAACAGTTAAAATAGAAGATTATATATGAATGCATCCAACTTAAGTTGTCTCTATAACCTAAAAAGTAATAAGTTACTCTGATAATATAAAAAGTGGCAACTTAAGACCAGTTTGATTTCTGTTCTCATTTTTTATTTTTAAAAATTGTTTTTCAATACAAAACAAAAGAAAAATATGTTTAGTTTTATTAATTTAAAAACAATTATAGAATTAAAAAATGATTGATAATGATGGTGCCGATTAATAGTAGTGACTTATGATAATTATTTATCAATGTAATTGTAGTTTTCAATAATGAAATATAATGTATTTTGAAAATAAAAAAAAATGAAATGAAAGTAGTTTTAAGATGTTTCTATTTTTTTTGTTTTTGAAAACAAAGAATGAAAACAATTAGATTCAAAACACCCATCTAAACAATTTTTTTGTTTAATTTAAAAAACAAAAAATTGCTTTTGAAAACAAAAACAAAACAGGCTGTAAATTAACTATTCATTTACCAAAAAAAAGAAGAAGAATAAAACACAGTTCATTTTCATTTTTTTTTATCATTCATTCAAGATAATTTGAAAACACAAAATTTAAAATTTTGTAACTCTACTAAATATATGAAAGAAATAAAAAATAGATTTGATAGATAAGAATAACAATTCCGGAATTTTGTACTGGATTTTGATTTAAATTGTAGCGGTAATGACATCTTTTCTTTAGTCACAAATTGGATAAAAAAAGGGAAGTAGAAGATGACTTTTGAAGATGGACAATGTTAACATTAAGCTTAGCCGATCACCCCCCCCCCCAGCATGAGATTTACCTTATTCCTTTTTGTTGAGATATCTTCTCCATTACAATTGACCCATGCCTCAATTTTGTTCCCTTGAAAGTTCGTTAACCTCCCCCATTCAACAATCCTTAATGCACGTTGATCAATTCAACCTCTCTTTGAAAGCCACTAGCATAATGCAACTCATTTTTTCCAGAATAATGCCCCTCATTTTTGTATTAAAGATGGCCCATCTTCACCTCTCCACCGTGTCTATGGCTGCCATTGTGACGCCAGCAACTATAGCTTCCTTTTTCACTAAGGTTGATGCTGTCAAACTCACTGTGTCCATGGTTCGGATTTTTTTTTGATTCCCCACGTGAGCTGTAAAACTTGAGTGTAATCGACAAAAATGATGATAGTGCATGGGACTTGCCTTATTTCTGGTCCATCTCATGCAAAACTAAACAATTCGAATGCCGCGAGAGAGATGTCTGGACTTCTCGTGGCCGGTTGGCGTTGACGACTTGAGCTGAAAATACATACAGATTGAACCACATTTGTATGTACAGACTAGAAATCTATGATTGGCTCACCAACAGTGAAATCTAAAAATAAATAGAATTTCAAATTCAACACCTATAAAAAATATCTCTCAACTTTGACTCCTAAAATGGAATTCCTAATTTAAATTTTGCCATAAATTATTAATTTTTTAACTGAAATCCTTAATTTAACCTTTGCATAGCATGAAGACCGACCTAATGTCCTTTGGCAAAGTGGGTTTCCCCTAACTTAAAGAAAAATACTTCTGACTAGTAGTTTTGATTTGTACTAGGAGCAACACCAAAGGACTTGGTTTCATGATCAAACTAGAGGGACAACATTGGTGGTATTGAATAGTGGGCCTGCTTTTTTTCACATGAGCAAACTATAAAAATTGAAAGTGAAGCTAAGCTTACTTTCTTCTTGTTCTGATGTGTTATTGGATTAGTGATTTGTGATGATACAGGCCCAAGAAGCAAATATCCGTGCACCAAACTAAATATATGACATGCAATCAGTGCTGCTGTGTGAAGTTCAAGTTGAATGTGAAGTGATTCTTATTTACAAGAGCTAGGGAGCCGGCTTTTGTATTCCTATGGTCAGTATGCTGAGACATTCCAGATTTTATTTAAAAAGAAAAAAAGAAAAATTACCGGCTGAGAGACAAACTCAGAATATGCCACTGATCTTTTTGTTTTTTGTTTTTGTTTTTTTTCGGTGACTAGCAACTAATGCGCAAACATGAGAAGTAAGGAAGACCTTCTTCCTTAATTCTCAATATTTCCTTTAATCATCCTCTGCTTCCTCTGAGAAATCAGGCTCTTCAGGCTTTTGCAACTTAGGCATCTCAAGATCCTTGATCTTCTGAGCTCCTCTCCTTGCATTTGCAGCAAATTTTGAGGCAAGTATAGTGACACCTAATGAATTAGCACATGAAGTCACAGCATGAGGGTCCTCCTCATCATGTTTCACCACACCACTAATCTGTTCATCACAGTAAGTGAATGAGCGGCATTCCTTCAAACTAAGGCTGGCCGCTAGCATTCTCTTCTTGTACCTTCTCCAAACAGCTTGAATGAAGCATACAGCCCATGTTCTCCAGTGGTAAGAGTAGAAACGGAAGGTATGCTGCAACTTCTTGCTGTGAAGACGGCGAAACTGATTGGCAACAAATTTGAGATCTTCAGCTCTCAGGGCAAAGGCTTCCACTTCCACGAGGGCTTTCACTGTTCTTGTAGAAGAAGGCAAATTGGAAGTAGATTTTGGAAGCAATGCCCATGCTAGCAACTCTTCTCCACAAAAATCACCTGGTCTCAATGTAATAGAGTTGAAGAAACCTGTTCTGCCTCCATTTGTAGTCGAGCTTTCAAGTCTTCCTCTTATTATGAAAAACATTTCTGTGACTGGATCTCCTTCTCGGACAATGCAAGTGCCTTGAGTACTCAAGGATGATACCAATCTCTCACATATTGCATCAAGTAACTGATCATCCATTTCTGAGAAAAAAGGGACCTGTAAATCATGCCACGCCAGCCATTAGATTGTAAAACTTGATGCAGAATAATTATATAGCTTGTTCTTAGGAGGAACTCACACGTCGAACAAGGTCTAAGCAAAGGTGGCGTTGGATATCTCTACGCAAGTCTATGGGAAGGCCTCGCAAGATAGCTTCTTCATCAACTCCTCGAGTTGCAAGCCACTTGTATTGAACAAATCTTCTAACTCGTTCTCTTAGATTTTGTGGGAGTTGACGATGTCTCATCCATTCTTCGGTATCGTGTCGTTTGAGTCTCCATTCCTCAAGCCTTACTGCAATAGATTGCAGATATGTCTGCACGGATTCTTGTCATAATCAATTGAATTACATGTTATATAAAAAGTTCTTGTTTGGTTCATCTAAAACTTAACAAACATTAATAGAATTATAATTTCAAGAAAGTAAGGTTTTTATAATGCTGAGGAAGTGGTATATACCTGCATGTTTCCAATTAAGTGAGCAAACAAAACTAGACCCATAATAGCTATAAGTATTGCAAATGTGGTTTCCCAAATGAATGTGCTTGTACTCAAATTCTGGCCATAGGAACTTCAAAATTCAGAAATAAAGAGGTCAATCAAATGTGAACAAATGAGAAGTCTTCAAGGGATATGTATGAAATTGATTTATGATAATTGAAGTGAACTAATCAAAGTTTTCATCTTTGATGATAATATCAACAACTTCACATACTATCTACACCCCATCCTATCATTTACCACTTGAACTAATCTCAAATAAATGTTCAATAAAGAATGTAGACATATTATAATGCAGAGCACAAAAACGTCACAATCTAGAATCAAACCTCAAGTTTTGCAAGCCCCACCACAGACAATAGAGATATTTTTCTACAAACTGTGAGGAAACAACATTGCTTTCAACTGCAGGTCCAAAAATGCCATACTTGAAACTGATGTCGTTATTTGGATTGCAGTTATCAAACAATGAAGTAGTGTTTACCCACTTCATACGATCATCATCGTTTAAAGTACTGCAATCCAAGTATTGAAGAACACATTTTATGGGGAGAGTTTCATTTTTGCATTGTCATATCCAACATGTAGCATTCCTTTCAATTGACAACAAGTACCATGATGCTCCCAACACCTACAACAAAACTAGTTGTAAATATGTAAAATTTCGCAAACATCGAAAGGGAACAATTACTTGGGACTAAATAAAAAAATACAAGGAGAAGTTAACAACACACATGGCTAGCTAGCATGTAAAGTAAAAGATTATAAGCAGCTCCAGCCCAAGCCGTCTTTGTGACTACACCAGTGGCTTTGATAATCTGAGAACTTAAGGGGAAAATCAAATATAATCTGGGAACATATTGAAGCAGAACAATCAGTACAAGAGCATTGTTGGTGTGATCAGCATGAGAGCTTCTAATTGCAGGCATAATAAACCAAATCATGATCTGCCATTGAAGAAACACCAACAATATTATCTAACATCAGTCTTTATCATTCCCTAAAGTTTCTCAAAGACAAAATACAAATACACACAGCAAAACCCGGCAACAAGGTTAGGGTGTCAATAAGTAAACAAATCAAAATCAGATATCCTTATTAGTCCTCTAAGCATATATAGACACACACTGTCTTTCAAGTTTTGATACCTGAGGAAGAGGTGGTGTAGCTACAAGATCTATGAAGAAATTTGACCTCAAATACCGTTTTGCTATCAGCCTCGGATCCATGACTAACTCGCCCCTCCCAAAAACCCTTGAACTTGGTGATACATAAGCTGTTCTGAACTTTATGAGCATGTTAAGCAGATAGAAAATATCAGCCAATGTTCGGAAACATGTCACTACAATTCCAATATTCAAATCAGTAGCCATACAAGGTGACTTTTCCTCATTTGCCACCGAGGGCAGGTAAAAAAACAGAGTGTCAACAAATAGAGCTAGAATGCAAGAACAAAGGAAAACCCGGTTCCACTGCAAATATATGTCACTTCCAGGATCAAGGATTCTCTTCTTCCAAGGTTCATGGTTTTCCGGGAATACCTTAAACTTTCCGAGAGAAGGGATTTTTGGGTTAATTCTGTTCTTATCACCACTCCCAATTTTGCCTTCAGAGTTTACGGCTGCGTGTACCTTATATACTGACAATGGCTTTTCCAAGGAAAGCTCTAGTTTCTGTTTACCATCGTCGTAAAACCTGCAGATTTTGCAACCCACGAAGCAAAGCGATGCAATCTTATAATGGGAATGGAGGAACAAAACAGAGAATGTGATACCGAAATTACCTAACTAAATTCTCATTTCTTAGCTTCATTGTGGACGAACCCAAGTCATACGCTGACGAGAAATCAGTACTCACAAGAACATTATAGCAGCATAATAATCCGTGAGAAGACCATTTTCAAATGCTCCCGTTTCTTCTGAAATTTACTTCTCAGCACAAGTTTCGAACTTTAGAAAGAAACGAATCAAAGAGATTTTCCCCGACTATCGAGGATTGATATTACGCTCAGAAATTAGCTTCGGACCATATGGGCTTGACTTTCTAGCAACGACAAAACGGCCTCAAAATACACAGCTCACACAGCGAGCCATGTTCATATTATAATGCGTATTGGAATACAACAGTTAATGAGGGACGTGGGAACCGCGACAAGCTATATAAAATACAAGGTTGGATTTTATGCGTATTTGGATTGAAGACAAAAATAGTAGCGGCAAATCATGGATTAACTTTCTTATTTTTTAGGCCTGAAAAAGAGATACATATTCAGAATCTGTATTATAATATGTATGGTCTGGCTAGTTTTACTATTTTATTTCCAGGACTAGGATACTCTCCGCGCACACGCGCGCGCCAAGTCAAAGTATCATCCACAAAGCGACAATGAAGAGCAAGTATTTTGCTTTTTTGCATGTAGAAGCATCTTCTCTAATAAAATACTTTCCCTCCTGTTATTAAAGAGCTCGGATCGGTCCCCTTGAGAATTATTACGTTGCTGACATTTATATCTTTTTTTTACCAATTAGTTATTCACAACAAATTTTCAGATACTAAAATCGAAAATTTGTAAAGTCTGAATGATATATAGTCCTGTAAAAGTGGAGGTGAATGCTGGGAGCGAGAGACCAGACGTTAACCTTCGGAATGAAGAAACAACTGCAGAATTAGAAATGAAAAATGGAAGCAAATTTGAGGAAGTCGAGAGAGAGAGAGTAGATCCTGATTCCTGAATGAATCTTTGATTCGATCTTATCTGCAATAAATAACAATGCAACGTCACTTGCCACTTGGCGTCCGTCTGAAAATCACAATTCTGTGTAGACGTGCCAGCAACTGTACATCAATAGATTGTAAATGCCGAAACGGATTGCACACAGATTCCACTGAGTCTGAGTATGAAGGAAATTTCTCAGAAAGAATAAATGAATGAATGAAGGAATTCCAAATTTTTATATTTAGAAGTACATGTTTTAATCAACTATTATTGAGAGCACAAATTATAATATTTTAAAGTTTAAATTCTAAATAATTAAAATCCATAAGCATGATTTTGTCGTAGCTCGTGAGTTGTGACGCACATGTGTAGAGAGTTCAGAAGCTCCTTTGGTGTGTGGGAGCGGTTTCAAAGGAAATGGAGATGGAACTTGGTTTTAAAAATGCTTAGCAGGTCCATGGAAGTCTAAATTAATTTTTAATATAAAATATATAATGTGAGCATATTAAAATACCCTCCAAAACAGAATATGATCCCTCCACAGTCCACACCGACCAGAACCGACCACCAGCAAATCTCTATTCAAAATCGTTGATAATCTAAGGCACAAACCAGCAACAATCTGAGATAATCGGTGAACACCACAAAAACAAAAAACGTGGTTCTTCTCAAAAATCACGAAGTAGAAGAAGCAAAAATTGCCGCAGGCTCCAGGCAGGTGCAATGAAGAAGACAAAATCGCAAAGTAGACGAAGTAGAAATCGTGAAGATAAGATGAGAGAATAATCTGGAGAAGACAGACGAAGAGAAAGCGGGGAAGACGAAGTCAAAGATCCGTGGTAATCCTCACCACTGCCTTGCCACCCTCTCTACCATCTCCATGGAAGCCTAATAGCCTAATTCCAACGTGACTAACAAACCCTTAAAAAGCAATGTTATGAGAACCGAATTGATTATTAAACTGATTGAGGTATTGATTCACGGCTTAATAGTCAAGCCACAGTTTTAATCTTAATTCAACTAATCATAAAATAAATATATTTTAAATATTAAAATATAAAAAAAAATTACATATAGTAACAAAAATGAATATATAAATTTCAAACAAAATAATATACAACAAAAAATATAACATCCATTAATATTACATAATTTTCATCCAAATTATATATAAGTATTTCATAATTCATAATTTATAACTTTAAAATATATACACATATGCATAATTCATACATATTTTTTGTATTTTTTATTTCATAATGCTTATTAAGTATAAATATGTATAAATTATAATTTAAAAATATGAATTAAAATACAAAAAATAAAAAAATATCATTACCGGTTCAACTGATTCTTACTCAATTTTGGTTGATTTTTCTGATTTTTGATCGGTTCTATCTATTTTTAATCAGTTTTTAAAATTTTTGATTTTTGACAATAACCAAATTGAATTGAGAATCAGTTTTTAGTTGAATCAACCAGTTCGGTCTGATTCTAATAACAATGTTAAAAAGAGTCCAGCCTCCTCTATCAATCACATCAGCCCTGTCTTTTCTCCTCATTTCTTTCTCAAGTTTAAGAAAACTGTAAAAAAAAAAAGGTATATCATAGAGGTAACTTTTCTTCATATTTTGCGCACACAAAATTGATTCCAGTGCATGTAATGGAAAAAGACTACGCTCTCAAAACAGTGCTCATTTCATTAATGGAAAAGAAAATAAGATTATGCTTTCAACCAATGACCCCTGCTTGTCTATAACTTCACGTCCATCCCCCTCCATCAAAGGAAAGAACCACAACGTCCCTAAAAATCAGCTAACAAAGTTTTCCTCTAAAACAATTTCAATAAAGATCCCTTAACCACTTGTTTAAATTCAAAACTCATAAACTTTTAAAATTTCATTATAATCAGGAATACTAATTTAATATTAAATTTTTTTAAAAAAATAACAAAATTATTCTTCACTTAAATTAATATTAAAATTGCCCCACTTCATTGTTAATTATCCTACTTCACTTGTTCATTTATTTATAAAATATTATTAATTATCCGATTTTATTTGTTCATTTCCCCAAAATAAAATCGAGTAAAAGTTTAACAATGAACAAGTGAAAAAAATATAAATAACAATCTACAAATAAATAAATAATATACAATATAAAAATTAATAGTTGTTTTAAGATGATTTAAACAATTAAAATAAAAAAATTAAATAAAATAATTAACAACATTCAGTAAATAAATTAACAAGTAAAACATAACAATAAACAAGTGAAGTAAAAAAAAATTAATATTAATTTAAATAAGAGATAATTTTATCATTTCTCTCATACACTTAATATCAAATCAATACTCTTAAACTACAATATAATTTCACAAATTCAAAAACTTTGAATTTAAATAAATTTAATCAAGAAGCCTTTATAAAAATTCTCCTTATCTTTTCGACCTATAAAAAGTCTTCTCAAAACGCTACAGTAAACACATTATTTCAATCTGCCGGGAATTTTTTTTTTTTTTTATCAATACTTTCCTTATATTGCCTTTCAATTTCAATTCACCGATGACAACAAACCCGCATCACAAGAATTTCATACTTCCATTCTTTCTTTATTCAAAAAGAAAAAGGCACGAATGCACACTATTCACATTTTAAACTCTACCTTTAACTTCATATTTTTTTATAACAAAGACATATTAGGAAAGGAAAATTATATTAAAATTTCACACAAGATTCGTCAACAATCAAACTAAAACCACAACACAATACCTTTAATTCAATTATTAATAAACCTTGTAATAATTAATTTTCTTATGCAAAGCATATACACAGTTTTCCCAATTATAAAAGCTCAAAAGTTGCTAAGTCTAAGGGCGGCCATTAACGTCATGTTTTATTATGAATGTAACAATAATAGGATAATTTTTTTCCCACAAAAAAAAAAAAAGGCACAAGAACTCTTTGACGTCAAAAGGACACAACATGAATAAATAAAATGCAAAATACTTGTACATGAAAGTAGTGGACTCCCTGCACTAAAATGACAGATGTAGCGGGGTAAAAACAAGTTGTGGAAAGGACAAAACCCATTTCATTTACAAGAAAAATGGGTTTGACATGAAGCATTTCATCCGAATAGAAGAATGCCGATGTTTCACACGCTGGTCGCATGGCAATATAGTCCCAGAGGAAAGCAAAGAGTGATTCGTACCAAGAAGATTCACGGCCATCATCAACTCATTACCACCATCGGATGCAATTAATGCAGGTTCAAGCAGATAAAAGCTACATTTGCTTTCATATTAATGCAGGCTAAAGTAACCCTATGAATCGCTGACGCGACTCAGACATCTAACCTTGTACTCCTATGCATGGCCGACAAGACTCAACATATTCCTACCCCAACATATCATGATATCTTCATCCTGCCTACCTGATTTAGTATCAGTCACAAGCCAGGCCCCTGCTGCAAGTTTATTTCATTACTGAACAGCGTACAACACAAAAAAACCCAACACCAAATCATAAATTAATTTCAAGGAAATACCCGCAAGCCTGCCAAACGCTGCGAGTTATTGTTTACCTAAACGATTGTGGCCTATAAAAAATTTAACCAAAAAAAATAAAAAAGAAAATGGTCAAAATAAAGCTTGATGCAACAGACCACACCAGCAGGAAGAACCCAGGACAGCTGCCGATCACATGATTTTCAAGCCAGTCGATCAGGGGAAACTTATGACATGATCAACACAAATCAGGTTTCTACAACACTGAAATCCAAGACCACCGGCATGATGTTAGGTTCAAGGAATTGTAAGGAAGGTGATTTTTTTTTAATATCCTGTTGAAGTTACACGGTCTCCAAACCAAGCATCAACTTTCCATAAAACGGGGGCAAGTTTCAAACAAACTATTCTGAAATTCACATGATTTGGGGAGAAGACATGCCGACACCACATAATGAAAACGTTGAGTTGCTTAAATTCCTTTAAATTGAGAACGGGCGAATAGAGTCATGCTGAATGCATAAAAAATATTAATGTTTTTAGGCCCACAGTTCTTATCTGTGTCTACAGATCCCCCCCTTCTCAATCTTAATAATCTAGATTTCAATGTGACATTCAGGAAAAAAAAACCCACAAGCCCAACTTCTGTAGAACAGATTGAATACCTGCCACTGCCAGAAGTATTTGATGCAGGCCGTCAACCCCTTTTAAGTTAATAAAAAGAAATGCCAATAGAGTTTGAGGTGCGCAAATCACAAGTGACGAGACTCAAACAGAAGCATGTAGCTGGATGGGACCCAAAACTATTCAAAATTGGAGATCCCAGAGAAGGGCAGCCAGGAACGATATCCCAGGGAATGCAGAAGCACAAAACCAATGAAGCAGTACCAGAAGACACCTCAAAACAAAACAAAACAAAAGCATAAATTTTAGCAAAAGCTCAAACTCTAAACAATGCGATAGCAACTACCATGAAAATACTCTATTACCTGTAATGGAACTACATGCGTCCTGCATAGAATAAAGAACACAAGCTGAGAAATCAAGAAAGTAACTAGTCCAATCCAAGAGTAGGATGTTCAGGGCATTGCCCATCTAAACAGACTTGAACCGCAGTGCAAGCACACTAGTTTAACAAAATTTCAATATCCACTTGAACAACACAGTTGCCAACACTTTTAAATCAACTTCTGCTTCGGCGTCGATCCCTTGCACCATTCCTGCATATTAGCACATACCATATCACCAGTATGAACATATAATGATGACCTTGATTACAGCACTGACCACTTGTCAGCATAAATAAAAAGAAACAATACGGCAAGAGTATTCCACAAAACAGCACTGACCACTTGTCAGCATTTACAAAAGAGAACAATATGACGAGGATTCCACAAAACAAATATGCTTGTAACCACTTTAACATAGAAAAGGAAACAACCTACAAAATTATGATCCTATTTGTTATCGACACCTCTTAGACTTGGATAGCATGAAAGGAGGGATAGGGAGAACAGCCAAGATCAAACATTTGGAATTCATTAGTAATAATAAACAAAACAAATAAAAACAAGTATTAATCATGTCAAAAAACAACAATAAGAAGCCCTATCCCTCCAGGTAGGAAAAGTTGAAGCCACCTAAATTTACAAGCCATGTTAAATGTTCGATAATACAAATCTATATGCTATACAAGTTAACATTCACCCTATAAGAAACTGATGGTAAAAATATTGATGCTCATCCACAAAACAGTACTTAATGTGAAAATGGAAATCAAGTCTAAAAAAATATAAGCTTACCCATTAGCATATGGTGGCTCCTCACGTCCACGGTAAGGAGGTGACTTACTATAGCTGCGTCCTCGAGGTGATAAACTGCGACGCCTAGGAGACCGACCACGAGGACTATAACTCCTACTTCACAAACAAAACACTCAAGAAATTAGAAAATTGCATAGTTGGGGGGGTACTACATCTCCCCAAATAGTAACTATGAAACCAACTTCCAACTTGAGAAAACCAACACCAAGGATCTTAAGTTATATAAAGTAGCAAAAAATGATAAATATGAAGATTATAAATATTTCTATAATTTTCCAATGTTTATCACAATCATCAAGTCACATTCAAGAGAACTTCATTAAAATTATGGAAACTAAAGTTAAACGCTATAACAGATATGGGGGGCTCAAATAAGAACATGGATGAATCCAAAATCATATAAAAAAAATACAACACAACCTTTTGCTACTCTACACAAGTGCACACAACAAAGACTATGATGTATAAGGGAGAGAAGAACAAGGAAGAATAGGATAGAGAAAGAGAGTAGAGAGAAGAATTGAGGACTAGCAAGGGAATCCTAGATAATACTTGAGAGATTTTATTGAAAATATCAATCCGGTACTCCCTCCATCCCCAATTATATGGCACTTTTAAAGAAATTTTTCCATCTCAAAATACAATTCATTTTAAATAGATTAAGATTTTATTAAATGTACTAATTTCAATATTACCCTTTTTCTCTTTATAATTAATTTCCATCTCTTCTCTTTTCGATATATTAAATGATGAGTATTTCTAAAAGTTTATATTTTTATTTTGGAAAGATAAAGTTAAATGTATTTAATGAGGTTTCTTTGTACGTGAGATTTTGTCTAAAAATGTTTTATAAATTGAGACAAAAGGAGCATATCTCAAGGCTATATATATAGCATCAATCTAAGTCCAACCCGTATGCTAAAATAGTAACATTTCTAACTACCTAACCACTAATGACTCTCCCACCTCCTTATTATGATTACACATCAATCCCCCCTTAAGAACCCTTGTCCTCAGGGTCAAAAATTACAAAAGAAGGGCACTGCTTCTGCAACTAATAGAAACGCAACTCTCTTCTTCATCAAGAAGACCCTTCCACTATACTAGCACCTCAAATATAATTCTACCCTTCCTTCTTCCCATCCATTTATTTTAAATCCTTTATGAGATAAGGTTTGAAGGAACAAGTGGATGCCTTGGCTTCATGTTTGGATAATGGTAGAGCTTAAGCAGAAACACATGAAAAGTGGGATGTACTAAAGATTTTGAAGGTAACTCCAATTTTTACGCCACTGGACCTATCTTTTGACAAATTCAATATGGTCCAAAGTGCCTTTGAGCTAATTTCTAAGAGCTCCTTGATGCTGCAAAAATCTGTCAATAAGGTTGGAACTTTACAAACACCCACCATCCTTCCTCAAATGCTCTATCACTCCAATGTAGATTTGCCTTTCGTTTCATCCTGTTGACATCCCAATTAAGATGATACTTTGACATCCCTAGAGCTTCCTCTCGTGCTACTAATGTTCTATTAATAGCTTACACAGTCACATCTCTAGGCAGATGTGAGGAATATGTAAAGGAGAAGCCTGCCCATATAGCAATTCACAAGGAGTAGTTTTTGCAAAAGTGTGGTAAGAAGTGTTATACCACCATTCTGCCAAAGAAAGCCATTTATACCACTCCTTAAGATTTCCCTAGCACATGCACCTCAAATAATTTTTCAAACAATGATTGAGCACTTCTAACTGCCCATCCGTTTGCGGATAGTAAGAGGAAGTAGGTTTCTGGTCAGCCCTCAAAAATTCCTTCCAAAAATTATCGATAAAGAAGGGGTCCCTATCACTTATAATCTCAACTAGAGTTCCATATAGTTTGTAAATATGATCAAGAAACTGCTGTGCTAGTGTAGATGATGTAAAAGGATGAGATAGTGGCACAAAAAGTGCATACTTGCTATAATGAACGATAACTAACCAAATTGTGTCCTTGCCATTGGATTTGGGTAATCCCTCAATAAAATCCATGGTTACACTTTCCCAAACCTTGCTCAGAATAGAAAGAGGCTGTAATAACCCACGAGCCACTGATTCACATTTACACTGAGCAGATGTATCACAATGCTTCACAAAATCTTTAATATCCTCAAATAATTTCTGCCACCAAAATAGTTTTCTAACCTGTTGATAAGTAGCTTGCACACCAGAATGTCCTCCTTGTGGACTAGCATGAAGCCATTCCAAGATTTTATGCCACACACTTGGAATAATGCCCACAACCAGCCTGACCATTTTATCTCAAGAACTGACCATCCCATGTATATTTGCCTTCTACACCACCATACTGTTGCAAATGAGCCTTCAAACTTCTTAACTCCACATCATCATCCCAACTTCTCTAAATTTCTAGAAAAAGAAAATCTGAACAAGCATGAAGGAAAACTCAAAATACTCAATTAGGCGTCCTAGAAAGAGCATCAAGAGCATTATTGTCATTGCCCTTTTTGTAATGTATTTCATAATCATAACCTATAAGCTTAGTCACCCAATACGTTTGGAATTCTATCTTTAATTTCTGATCCAGCAAATATGAGACTACAGAGATATTGATGCTCTACAGCTTGCACTACACCAAGGAACTCTTTCTCATAGATAGAAAGATCCAGGTGACAAGGAGCTAGGGCCATGCTGAAAAAGGCTATAGGTTGACCCTGTTGCATCAGAACACCCCCAATTCTAGAGTTGCAAGCATTAGTTTGAACCATAAAGTCCTTTAGAAAAGTCTGGAAGAGCAGGGAAAGGTGCAGCAACTAAAGTTTCCTTCAATTTTTTGAAGGTAACAGTAGCTGTTTCTATCATGTTTCTTTGTTGCTTCTGTAATTGAGTTTCTCACATACAATCCCAGCATCAATTGCTCTGACGCAACTGATGTATAACGTAGAGAAGAATGTGGAAGAATAGGGTAGAGAAAGAGAGTAGAGAGAAGAATTAAGGACTAGAGAGGGAATTCTGGATAACACTTGAGAGATTTTATTAAACATATCAATCAAGTACATCTCAAGCACATATATATAGTATTAATCTAAGTCAGACCCGTCTGCTAAAATACTAATGTTTCTAACTAACTAACCAACCACTAACGACTCTCCTTCGTCCTTATTATGATTACACATCAAACTATGAGACAACAATCTAACCTTCGCCCATAACTTGGGCTCCTTCGAAATCGTGGCGGACTGCGACTGCGACTGCGACGTCTTCCTGAACCACCACGCATGCGACATTCACGAGCAAAGTGACCAGGCTCACCACACTCATAACACTTCAGATCAGATCCACCAGAACGACCACGACCACCTCCACGCCCACCACCTCCACCTCTGGAATTGTGGGAAAGCTCTACCCTCCAACCATTCTTACCTGATCATTGAAACAAAAATGAAAAGGCTAAATAAGAAGAAAAATAAATACAGCAATCCAAATCTATAGCCACTTTATTCAAGAGAAAGAAAACAATCGACCATATCTTCTACTTGTATCATACAAGACTATAAATCAATTCCAACAAAACAATATAGTAAGAAGGTAACTTCCTAACATGTGGATTAAAAGTAAGAAGCAGTAGGTGGCATTGGTTATCGAACTCAAATATCACTCACATGGCCCATGGGTAGATTAATCTATTGGAGCTCAAACTGCTCATAGGAATATACATTTAACACAGGCAGCACTCACATGTCCCATAGATTAATTGCAGTAGCATACATCTCATAAAACAAACGCATTATGTAACAGATGTGTAGCTTTGCCATAACCCTCCAAACCAGTGCAATTCCTCAGTTCACATTCTTATTTCCCTTCACATACAGTCAATCTCTACAAATCAGCAGTCTTTGATGAAGACTGGTGGGAAAACCATTACTGCAGGCCTGCTTGCAGAAGAGATTTGCAAGGCAGAAGTAGAAGAAAGAGAGCATCTGCTAGCACGTAGGCCTATAGCTTCCTCAAATGAAAAAGACTTAAATAGGAAGTCGAGGGAAACCCTTCAACATATCAACCAGAAAAGGGGGCAAAACAATAACAAATTAGCAAGTAAAATAAACAAAATATTAATAGAAATTTGCAAACATATTTAGAAAGCATCGCAATAAATGCTCTGAAACATACCATCTAATTCCCGAATAGCATCTTGGGCATCTCTGCGGTCATCAAAGTCTATAAAAGCATAACCAGGTGGCCTCCTTGCGACCCACACACTGCACAAATAAAAATCATGAGCAGCGCAACATGCTACATCCCAACAATGCTAATAGACAAGCAATTGGTGGCCATGTAAGCAAGTTCAAATGTTATTATTATTATTATTATTTCCTACCAAATTTTTTTCCACAATCTTGAAGCAAAAAAGTTGCCATTTTCCACTAGGAATGACAATTTAGACATATTTTTTATAGACTTGACATCTTCAGCCTAAATGCACAAGTCGCCTGGGTTTTTGGGCATAACAATTAAGTAGAGTTAAATTACGAAAAGAAACTGAAACTCTGCGAAGCCTATGGTTAAATTCTAAGCTTCAGTGAGGTAAAAATTGCAGACCCCACAACGAAAAAATTGAGAGGAGTCCTGCCTATTTGGAGCTCACTACATAGAAGTCCAATCCACAACAAGAGACGCCAGCTATCATATTCGTATAATTATAAAGTTCGCATCTTCGATGTGACGATACCAGTCCATGCAAAAATTCGTCAACACAAACAGTGACATGGTAAAGTTCACCTATTCACCTACTTTCTCTAAATTACGAAAAAAGACTTGCAATAACAGGAAAGCTACCTTCGTATGACTCCAAATACACGGAATTCATCTTCAAGATCTCTCTCAGTAACTCTTGAGTCCAAGTTACCAACATAAACACGAGACATGGCTTCGACCTTTCAGAAGAACCTGCTCCAGCACATGGACAATGAATATATGTTCAAGAAAACATGAGCCCGGGCTTCAATTCAAAGAAAAAAGGCAAGCCCTGGTATGAATTGGAAACATATACATGCGTTTATAGGGCTTCCGGGAAACACGCGAGACAAAATAACCTGAATAGCAGAGAAGCGGGATCTAAACCTGAAGCGATGTGATGAAGGACCAGCGAGAAACCCTAGCTTCGGCCGCCTCCCACTACTATTCGCCCTAGGATTGATATCCAAGTCAGCTACCAAGATTGGAGAAAAATACCCGATGCCTTGCTCGTGCACTATATAAATATCGTGTCTTACTATTTCTTTTCTTTTTCTTTTTCTTTTTTTAATTCATGGTGTCGTGTCTTTTACTCTTATCATTTTTTTATATTTCAGACTTAACGTAGCGTAATTGCGTAAAATAGCCCTCGATTCCAACTCGTCCTTGCATCAAAAATTCCCTCGGACCGAAATCGTAAAAGCCCCAAGGTTTTTTTATCCTCTGCTTTTTTATTTTACTACTCCCTTTTCCCATATTATAAAATATTATTAAAAAATTTTATTATCTCAAAATATAAAATAATTTAATAAAAATAAATTTTCATTAACACTATTTTTTTAATATTACTTTTTAAATGAAAAGAAGGTCAAAATGATTGTATATTTAAAATATGTTAAATGCAGATATTTTTAAAAATTTGTATTTTTATTTTAAAAAAAGAAATTTATAAAATTATATTATTGAATTTATTGATATACAAAAATTTATTTTAAATTATCTTATAATTTAGAAGAAATAAATTATTACATAAAATAATTCAAGATTACCTTTATTTTAAAGTACATCAATCTTTTTCTTTAATTGTTGTTAAGCCAAGCTGATTTTCCACATGGCTCCTCTCATACTTCATTGTGAGATACAGAGTCCTGACTCAGATGAATAGTGACCGTTTGCTTTGGGCTCCAGGCCATTTGTTGATTGATTTTTACCTTATACCCTCCTTTTCCAAATTCAAGACCACTCTTTTTTATTCCCCAATTTTACTTCAACTGCTTTTTTTTTTTTTCAAATTCAGAAACACTCTTTTTAATACTTCTATACAGGGTTGTGCAAAAAGTCCGAAACCCAATTAATCAAGTCCAATCCAACCCAATTTAATTTAATTTAAAATTAAAAAACCAATTCAAATGCTAGTCTAAGTTAGCTGTCCAAAGTAAGACTCAGTTTCAGACTAGTTCTCATGATCAATTAGTCTTGTCTGACACAATATTTAAATATATTTATAAATATTGTTATTGTTTATATTTATAAATCTTTTATTTTGAATATGTTTTTATCAATTTTTCTAATATTAATTTTTCCCTTCTCCATTCTCCAGAAAAAGCATGACATGGTCCTTCCCAAAAAGACCAATTGTTCCATCTCACTCAACAACAGGAACAAGGATAATTTTACTAACGATTTATTTATTAACAATAAATATGCCAAGTTTCAATATTTTAAGCATTGCCTCCATTACAACTGACTCTAAATGTTCATCACTTGTATCAAAAATTTCTGAATTTAATTAATTCATCATTAATATATCATAGCTCACCCATGTTTTTTGTAATCATCTTATCCATATTCTATTATTGAAAGTAAAAATAACAAGTTCATTGTTGTTTTGCAAGAGCTCTTGTGAGATTTTAACAATTTCAATTGTACCGTCTTATATTTTGTTCAGCTGGCAAAATTATTCCTTTTTATGTCATCCCGGTCACTCTTCAAATCCCATGCTAATTTATTTTAAATTACATTGTGTTAATTACAACCTCATTATCACTGCAAAACAAAACTCACTTCTCATTTTTATAATCACCATACAAGTATACTGATAACATTACTCAATCTCATTCCATATACACGTTCATTCACCTTCGAGAACGGGGAATAAAATCTAGCTTGAATTTCAAAGGCAGTGCTTTACAATAATATTAATATTAATTTCCTCGAATATAAAATTATGCATCATAATAAGCAATATTTTGAAAATCAAATTGAAGATCACAGTGGCGAGCTGTGCTCATAGCGGATTCAAATCTTCTTCTTCTTCTTCTTCTTTTTTTGATCAAAATGAGATTCAAATCTTTATTAACATGTGTGAGCTGTAAATATTCAGCTGATTAATTTTTTAAAAAATATAAAATTCTAGATTTGGAGAGTATTATAATTAATTAACATAACATGCATTAAGATAAATCTTATGCACACTATAGTGTAATCTGGGAACTCAATTTAAATTCATACGAGAGATATCTTCTTTTAGAACGAATATAAAAGATATTTTCAGATATATTTTTATTGTGTAAAGTAATTTACAATATGTAGCGTTATGGACAATTTTTAATATATGATATACAATTTAAATAACTTTCATATTCTTTTTCCAATAAAAAAGAGAGAAATAGATAAATACACACACATGAAAAAAATGACATAATTCATTGAAAGAAGGTCTAAAGTAATTTGATTCTTAAGAAAGACATTATCTGAAAAATAGGATCATGAGAGGTTAGGGGTGTTAAACTAAATTAAGGTGTGGAAAAATGGTCGGATCACAGTGCACGTGTTTGTAAAATATTAGCCATGTTCTAACATGAGCAACACTTCAACAAACAGCAATCAAGATCCGTCTCTCTTCCAGCTTTTCTTCTCCTCCATTCTTATTTTCACTTTCCATGTTCTGCCATTTACCTGATTCATTTCCCAACCATCATTCACATTCCTTTCCTCTACCAAGTAACGTCTTATCTTCCTCTCCCTCTTAATATCATTTCCCAACCTAACTGTTTCTCGAAGGATACATTAATTTGCTACAATGTCAGTCTGGATTGCATTAATCTTGTCTCTTGATTGACTGCTACAATGGCTTCATTAGTTTGTTACTTTCACATATGACTTCTTCTTTCTCCTTCTCGTTCTTATTTTGATAGGCATATTAAACTACATTGTAGATATAGCGAATCATAGATTAAACAACAGACATGTCAACTGAACCAGGGCCGTATGAGCCGAAGAACATCCTCATAACTGGAGCAGCTGGTTTCATAGCCTGTCATGTCACTGCTAGGCTAATCCATAAGTACCCTTCATACAACATTGTAGCTCTTGATAAGTTGGACTATTGCTCTACTTTCAAGAATCTCAGGTCGTCCTCCACATCACCAAACTTCAAATTCATCAAGGCTGACATAGCCAGTGTTGACATTGTGAATTACCTTATGATCAAGGAGAAAATAGACACAGTCATGCACTTTGCCGGTCAAACCCACGTCGATAATTCGTTTGGAAACTCCATGGATTTCACCTACAATAACATATATGGCACCCACGTGCTTCTTGAGGCCTGCAGGGTCACCAATTGCATAAGAAGGTTCATCCATGTCAGTACTGACGAAGTTTATGGCGAGACTGACTTGGACACCGACATAGGCAATCACGAGGCGTCTAGGCTTCTTCCTTCCAATCCATACTCAGCAACAAAAGCTGGAGCAGAAATGCTGCTCAAAGCTTATCATCGGTCTTATGGTCTTCCAGTTATAACAACTAGGGGCAATAACGTGTATGGTCCCAAACAGTACCCTGAAAAGCTTATACCAAAATTCATTCTTTTAGCCATGAAAGGTGAGAAATTGCCAATCCATGGGGATGGATCAAATGTGAGAAGCTATCTCCATTGCGAGGATGTTGCAGAAGCATTTGATGTCATACTCCACAAGGGGGTGATTGGACATGTCTATAATATTGGCACTAAAAAGGAGAGGAGTGTGCTGCATATTGCAGAGGAGATATGCAAGCGCTTTCAACTGAATCCTAAACAAGTCATAGAGTATGTTAGAGACAGGCCTTTCAATGACAAAAGATATTTTCTGGATGATCAAAAGCTCAAGAAGCTGGGGTGGGAGGAGAAAATTTCTTGGGAGGAAGGACTTAAGATGACCATAGATTGGTACAAAGAAAATCCTAATTGGTGGGGTGATGTGTCTACTGCTTTGAGCCCACATCCACGTTTCTCAGCAATCAATCTCTCTGATGAACCAGTGTGGTCCTTTCAATATGGATTTGCAAGACTAGCAAGGTCATACACCGACATTAAACGCAATTCAGACACAAAATTCCTGATATATGGGAAGACTGGTTGGATAGGGGGGTTGTTAGGAAAGCTTTGTAATGAAGAGAGAATAGCTTGGGAGTATGGGAATGGAAGACTGGAAGATAGGAGATCACTTTTAGAGGATATAAGGAGAGTAAGGCCAACCCATGTGTTAAGTGCAGCAGGAGACACTGGGAGACCAAATGTTGATTGGTGTGAATCACATAAAGTAGAAACAATAAGGACTAATGTGGTGGGCACCTTAACTCTGGCTGATGTTTGCAGGGAACAGGGTTTATATATGATGAATTTTGCAACTGGTTGCATATTTGAGTATGATGAGGAGCATCCTCTAGGATCAGGCATTGGCTTCAAGGAGGAGGACAAGCCAAATTTCATTGGTTCCTTCTATTCAAAGACCAAGGCCATGGTAATGCTTCATTCTATCATTTCACCATCATCGTCTTCTTTTGACTTTGATTGAGGTAAATTTGATATGGTTTGGAAAAAAGGCTTCTTTTTTTTTTTTTTGCTCCAACCTCACTTTGTCTTTTCACAAATACTAGGACCGCACTTTAGCATGGAGGGGTTCTATTTTCTCAACTAGCTTACCATGCATATTTTCTATAGCAATGTCATTGACATTATGGCAAAACACACGCAGGTAGAAGATCTCATGAAAAATTATGAAAATGTGTGCACGCTCAGAGTTAGAATGCCAATATCATCAGATCTCAGCAACCCAAGAAACTTGATCACAAAGATTACTCGTT
Organism: Prosopis cineraria; assembly: GCF_029017545.1. Classification (NCBI taxonomy): domain Eukaryota; kingdom Viridiplantae; phylum Streptophyta; class Magnoliopsida; order Fabales; family Fabaceae; genus Prosopis; species Prosopis cineraria. The sequence goes on from NW_026555346.1 coordinate 5,696,054, forward strand.
ACAGGAAGGTGGTGAACATACCAAATAGTATGACAGTGTTAGATGAGCTCCTACCCATGTCAATCAGGATGGCCAGGAAGAACTTGAGAGGGATATGGAACTTCACCAATCCGGGAGTGATAAATCACAATCAGATATTAGAATTGTACAGAGATTATATAGACCCCCAATTCATTTGGGAAAATTTTAATTTGGAACAACAGGCGAAGGTGATAGCTGCTCCCAGGAGTGACAATGAAATGGATGCATCAAAGCTCAAGCAAGAATTTCCAGGGATATTGCCTATCAAAGATTCCATCATCAAGTATGTCTTTGGGCCCAACAAGAAAACTTGAGCACTTTTCAAACCTTTCATGTAACCTTTGTATCTAAACATCTATTCGAAAGCAATGTAAGAATTCAAGTATAGGAACCGCTGCTTTTTTCTTTTATTTCTTGCCACTTTTAATTTACATACGGTCACTTTTTTGAGAGAAACTTAACAATCTCCTGTAACTTACTGTTCATTGACATACAAGACAAATCTCAAGTATTTTAGCTCTTTGTTGTCATCTTCTTAACATTAGATGTCCGTCATCTTAGATTAAGCTTCAGGTTCCATACGTTTAAATGGGAAATCAGAAACAGAACAAGTAGCTGACCACTAAAAGAATGACAACGTCCACGGTGATATTGGGATTTTACTGTTAACTTTTCTTTCTGCCATTATTTTATATTCCAGAAAAGGCTTCTGAATCTCATTTAAAAAAAAAAAAAAAGCTCCTCAATCAAGGCTATTATTTGGTCAGAACTGTTTGGTTATTTTAATGTAAATGACTGTTTTTTCGGGTAAATCTAAGGGAGAATAACAGTCAAATCCTATAAGAGAAAATTTATGACTGCCTGACAATTTGTTTCTTTTAAAAAAAATCAAATATAAATATCAATTTAAACATTTGTTAATTTAAAAATTTTAATTGTAAATACAATATTTAAATTCTAAATATAATAATTAGTTTACAATTTAAATTCTCGTTTATAACTGTTTGAATTGATATTTATAATTTATTTTATAAAAAAATTTATTAAAAACTTACCTATCATTAATTTATTTTTTAAAATTGTATTGTCATTTTCCTGAAACCTAAGGCAAATATTGCCAGTATTACCGGTATGTATGATGTCATTCTCAATAATCTGAAACATTCATAACGAAGCTATGATTGATACAATAATACAAAAGGAATGGGCAACCTTGAAATTTCTTATGGCTCAGTAGATCGAATTGACACCAAAATCAAAGATCCAAGGAACAAAAGAATCGCGATTTCCTAGCTAAGCCCGTCTAATCACACATCCTGCTATCAATATGTTCCATGACTTCTCCGGGGAACAAGGGCTGTCCTCCAAAAGCTCATCATTGTAGCTTAATCAAAGGTGAAATGCTTCAGGCTCTTCGCTCATTGCCACTGATTCACCTTTTCTTCGATGTTGTCTGAAGTCTGCACCCTTTCCAGCAATTGTATCTTTATGTACTCATGACAGTATTTTATAGATGATTGTGACAACCACAACAAAAAGAAAACATGCTATACATTTAAATTTTTCCTACTCATCTGCCAGAATCAACTATGCCCAATTTTATAAGATGGCAGCAAAAAATTGGCCAATCAAATATACAAATACTAAACTTGACTGATGACTAAATCAGAGATTCCCATTCTAAACCACAAAAAAGGCTAGGAGTGTGTGCATTATGGCCCAATAAATTATAATTCCAAGTCGCAAAGCAGGCTGCCTCATCAGAGCTCGATCACACGATACCCTGCAAAAATGTGAAAGCATGATAAAGACTAAAACATTCCTTATTTTTAAAGGAGAACTTTTATCAAAGCAATACAAAGAGGAGGAAGAGTAAATCTACCACAAGCCATCAATCATGTCAGTCAAAGGTCTAGTAAATCTTGGAAGCGGGACAATTTTTGATGAAGTGAGTGGCTTAAATCCATGTACTGTGGCACAAAATGGAAACCAGAAAAATTAATAAGAAAACTACATTCGGTCTAGATAAAAAACAAACAACTGGTAAAGCAGCGCAGATTTACCTTTGTCCTCTTCTTCGTCTTCCATCCTACTAGTACTACCAGGGTCTACATCGATAGCAATGGCAACATGATCATTATTGCCCTTGCGCAAACTGCGAACTTGAGGTGTTACAGAAGTCCCGGCTGCTTTCCACTTGTTGATCTGCTTAAAAGCCAATAAATAGTCAAAACTAGTCAAGACCCCCATGAACATGAGACAAGAAGACAGTAACTTTATATAACTTGCACTTGATGCTAACAGATCTCATCACTTCCTACCATCACCATCCAGATGCAAACTTTATTCTTTCATAATATATATAGATATATAATATAATTTAACCATAGTGAAATAGTGCATTAAGCTACCTATGTGCTAGTGGTACATAAATCGGCATATTCCCTTTCCACAAGCAATACCAGAAACATATAAAGATGAGATTTTTGCCTCACCACTGGTTCAACTTCCACAATTTCTGATCTTGTGATGGCTTGCTCTACAGACTCTTCCACACCGTCAAGCAAATTTAGCCGTGATTCTTTCTCATGCAAAGACTTCTGTAAAGCTGCAGCTTTGTGGGTCAATTCTTCTACCTTCATACTTTCTACTTGCAACATTGCATCTTTACTATCTGCAACTGCCCTTAAATTCTCTATTTCTGATAGCAAAGATATAAGCTTCTTCTGAAGTACTTCTTTGTATTCATCAGCCTGAGTATTACCCTTCACTTCAGGATGCATATCACGCAGCCCATCTTGAGAGACCATCATGTCAACCCACATCAAGAACTCAAGGATCTCATTTGAACTTTTCTTGTTGCTATTTGTGATGCAAGAAGATCATTGGTACATCTGGTAACCTCTTGCCTTAAGAAAGAAATCTCAGAATCCCGTTCTTGTAGTTGGGATTGCAAATTTTCAACCTCAGCAAGTAGACTTGAAGACAGGTGGTGAAGCTCATCAAACTTGCTTACAGTGATGGAAAGCTTTTTTGTAACCTTACCATTAGAAGCTTCAAGATTCTCGATCTCCAGATTCTTCTGCTGAACAACCTTTTCAAGTTCCTCAATCTTTTTCGTCAATTCTTCCATCTGCACCTCTTCCTCATCCAGTGCTTGTGTTAGTGCCTCAATTTCTGCAGTAATCCATAAGTTCCAAAATAACAGTGAGTTCTATCATAAATAAAATATAAATATAGTACAAGTTTACTAAATTAAAAACACAAGAAATCAGACAAAGCTCACCTTGGTCTTTGCTAGACAACAAATCTGCCTGGCACCTGATTTTCTCCTCTAATTCACCAGTTGTTACTAGATTATCCTGCAGAGCATTCACCTTCTGCTCCAGTATCTTCCTTTCAGCCTCAATCTCATCAATCTGTTTGACTAAATTTTGCTCTTCCATTCTTGAAGACTGAAGTTCTTGAAAGTAACTGTTCGCTGCACCTTCAGCAGCCTTAATCTGATTTACAAGGTCCATGCAGACCCTGTCCCTTTGAACATCCTTCTCCTGAAGCTCTCTCTGCAAACTTGTTATAGTAGCCTTCATTTCCTTTTGATTAGCATCCAGAATTTTAGTTTTTATACTATCAAATTCATTTGCAGCCAACAACAATCTATCTGCTAGAGTCTTGATATATTCCTCTGACACTAAAAGAAACTCACCACTGGAAGGAAGTATTCCATCCTCAAATGGTGTCAATTGGAAATTAATCCCTAGCTCTGAAGATGCTGACTCATTAGCAACCAGATCTGCTTTTCCATATTCAATTACAGCAATCGAATTGGCACATGCTTGATAAAGGCGGGCAATATTCTCACGCAAAACAAGTAGTTCCCCATCCTTTTCACCAATTTCTTTCTTCATGGCTTCACAGGACTCCCTTTGTGATATCATATCCCTTTGAATGCTCACCACTAGTTCAGATAATGTTTTGCCCTGTTCCTGTGCCAAACTCAAGTGCGCGCACGCGCTTTCCTTAAGAGAACTAAGCTCCCCCAATAAATTTTGCAGTTGATGCCCAAGAAGACGAAAATTTTCAATCAAGTTATTATCATCAACATCGCCAATCATCTCTGACCAAGAATCCACAGAAACAAAGCTCTTCTGAAGAAGAAAAACGTGATTTTTTTAATAAAAAACGCAATTAATTAAATAGAACGAAAGAATGAGTAAGATGCACAATAACAATGAGGTGTCGAATTATCTCATCCCAGGAAAATAATGACGTGACAAACCAGATTCCCCATATCATGAAGAAAAACAAAGCTAGCAACATTATAAAAAATCACAATGAAGAAAAAAGTGATCAAAAGTAATCAATATGTACAGAATCTGTAAATCCTGAAGTAAACTACTAGCAAAAAAATATCTCTAGCACCCAGTTTGTTATACTTATAAAACCCAGCATTAATTTACAACAAACATATATCAAAAAACATATTTGAACAGCACAGACTATGGCATTGTCTATTTCTCGTTATCATACCAAATGGAGGAAGTTGATGTAGATTAAAGCCAAAAGAAAAAACGTCAAAACAAGGAGTAAATGAACATCCATATAGTAAAAATACCTGATTATCAGATGACATTCCTAAAATGTCATCATGTCTTCTTGCAACAGATGAATCAACAAGAGTGGCAGCATTTTTGGCTTTCATGCATGACTCAAGACCAACCTTTAGACCCTGGAAAGATTCCAAATCCATGCAAAAAGCATTGGCCATTAACGTGCTGGTGTCACTGAAGCCTTTGTGTAGTTGGTTTAAGCTAGATTTTAATTTCATGATCTCAGCAAAATGGCTCTTTCTTTCCTCCATGTGCAAAGCTGATAGCCTTTCAAGATGAGAAATCCCTTCCAGTTTGGCAGCCTCAGCTAAATCCCTTTCCTTTCTGATATCCACAAGCTCCTCCTGGAAGGCATCATTCCTCTCTTGAACTTCATTCAACTCAGCCAGGAGGAGCTCTGCTGCTCTTTTAGATTTCAAGGACTCTTGCTCTAGAGAAGCCACAGTAGCATGCAAACCAGAGCATAGCTTCCCAACCCATTCCAGCTTGTTTACTGGATCATTCTTCTTAGATGCATTCTCAAGTTCAAGAACTTCTAGCCTATCTGTATAACCAGACAAATCCTTGAACTTCTCTGTAAGCTTTGCAAGAGCAAGTTCCAGTTGTTGTTCTCAGATTTCAAGTAACCCATCTCACTAGTCATCTCTTCAATTGTTTGCTTTAGACTGTCTCGTTGTTGAACCAGCAACTTCCCTTTCCTGACTGCAACATTTAACTTCTCTCTAACAGAAGCTGACTTCTGTTCCTCCTGATTAAGCTGCTCCTGCAACTCCTTGGCTATTTTAGTTAAAGCTTCCACTTCACCAGATAAAGATATTTTGCTGTCCAAATATCTATCTCTCTCCTCCTTCACACACATCAATTCATGAAAAGCCTCTTCCAGATCTTTCTTCAAACTATCAATAGCTGTCTCCTTCTTATCATCAGTATCCTGGCTCCTTGCCTCTTTAAGAGAAGCATTAGCTTCTAGTGTATGTTGCCCATCAAGTGCATCCCCATATGCTGGTTTAGTTGCCAAGAGAGTTGTATAATTCTCTAAGAACTTTCTCAACAGTACTTCTAAGGAATCAATACCCTCCTTGCCAGAAACCAAATATTCTGTTTCGAATTCCTGCAAGGCATCACCAACTAAATTTTGCAATTCTTTGATCTTGCCCTCAATGCCAAGCATTTGCTCTTCAACGGCAGATTTCTGCTTCAATTTCTCCTCCAGGCCAATTACCTCAGCAGACAGCTTTTCATTCTCAAGTTCAGCTTCCCTTGCCTGCACTGATAGCTTCTCACATTCATATATCAGTAACTCCACTCTGTCAGAAAGATGCTTCCTCTCAGAGGTAACAGCTCTGAGGTCTGCTTGTAGAGCAGACACTCTCCTTTGAGACTCTTCAAGATCAGCATTTAGCAATCCACAATAGCTGTCATATTGTTCAATCTTAAGCTGCAGAGAATCTCTATAATGATTAACCTCAACAAGCTCTCTTCCTAACCACTCAATTCTATCAACTGTCTCCATAGACCGCAAATGTGAAGGCATGTCAATTTTGTCTACAAGCTCTTCCCATCTCTGCACTAGTCTGTTTCTTTCCATTAATGACTGTTCCAGCATTTCATTTTGTTCAGCCAACCCATAGTACTTACTCTGTAACTCCTCAAAGTTTTTTCTAAAATCTTCCCCTGAATCAGATTGTTGCTGAACATCTTTCCAGGCATCCATGACAACAAAGCCAGCATCAGAGAAAGAACCTTCTTCAGCTGAAATCTTCTGGTCTGAATCATTCAAAGGCAATGAGTTTCCAGCAGCCAACCTAGCCAACCAATCAATCTTCTCAATTAGGTTTCTTGAATGAAACTGCTCTGGCAGATCTAGGTCTTCCAAAATCTCTTCTATCCTCTGAAGCAATGAATCTTTAAGAAGAAATGACTCTCTTAAGGCATTGGCTGAATTGCGAATGTATGAAAGCTCAGATTCCAGAGCCTCCACGCGTTCACCAGCCTCTGCAAATGTCTTAAGTTTAGCTTCAATCTCATGAATTATAGTATCTTTCAACCGTAACTCACCCAAGCATCTCTCCAATTCACTGGATGTTTTAGCCAAGGACTGTTTCAGGCCATCCCGCTGCACAACCAAGCCTTTGCCCTTGCTAACAGCTATGCTAAGTTTCTCCCTTAGAGAAGAGACCCGTTGTTCTGACTGCTCAAATTCTCTAGTCTTTACATTCAATTCAGAACAAACAACAACATAAGTTTCCTCAGCCTGACGTAAGCTTTCCCTCAAAATAAGAATTTCATTTTCATGCTCAGTACATAAGGTTTCTAGATAACATATCTTTTCCTGCATTTCAGATAATTCCATCATCTTAACTCCAAAGCCTTCTTTAGCTATCTGTTCCTGGAGTTCAGCTTCTCTAGTTTTCCGAACAAGAGTAGCTACTAACAATTCTAAACATAAGAGGGGTGCTTTGTTCATTTTGATCTTAATATCATCCACTTCCATCACGCCTTCAACTCCTTCAACTAACTTGCCAACAACATCTAAATCAAGACACTTCATGTTCATTTCCTCCAATTCTTTTTCCTTCTGCATTAATTCTGACTCAATCTCTCTGGTGACAGATTCAAGTTCCAACCTCCTATTCAGTATGTCCCCAAGAGATTTCATGATATTCTCAAAGATGCTATAGTTCAGTAGATCAGGCAATGGCTCACCTTGTACATCCGTCTTATCTTCATCTGTAGACCCACAGTGCTCAAGGACAAGCTTCCTCAGGTCACTATATATTTTATTCAATGTAACAACAACCAATTCATTCTTCTCATGAAGCTCATTACACCTTGTATTCATTTGTTCATACGGAGTACTCACTGTTCCCTGTTCTGCATAAGCAGCTTCAAGTTTCTTCCGAAGATCTGCAATCACAGAAACTGCACTCGCACTATTGTAACTGCCAGTGAAGGTGGCTGAAGAAAAATTTTTCCCAACTGATTCAGCCAGCTTCCCAGCCATTTCAACAATCTCAGCCATGGTAGTATTCCACCCTTGCTCAAGTAGCATTGCCCTCTCTGTAACCTCCTTTTGCAAGTTTCCCAGCTGACTACCCAAAACAGAAGCCATGTGACTTGAACATTGTTGCATCTCATACAAATCAAAACGCAATTGACTAATTTTCAACTGACATTTTCCAAGCTCCGCACAAACTATACTGTTTTTGGCTTTGTGAGAGAGGTTTTCTTCCTTTAAAGCTTTGCAGAATTCCTCAAGATCACTTCTTTTTTCTTGAATGTCACCAAGAAGTTGCATTGCAGCTTCATATTGAACTGCAAGTTCAATGTTGGATGCTTCCAAATCTGAACAATGTTGTTGCAATGCTTCATCTTGATATTTGAGTTCATTATGCTTGGTATCACTAGTTCCTATATTATCCCATTCCTCCTTAAACAATGCACCTGCATTCTGAACATTTAACCTCCATTTTGCAAGCGATGCTCTGAAGTTTTTAATTTGCTCTTTGGTCAACATAAACAGATCAGATGGGATCAGAATTTCACTGGAATCTCCTCTCTCCAACTCATGCTGATTATGGTGTATTTTTGAGTCAAAGGCGTGCATCAATTTTGATTGCTCAGGGGAAGGAACTTCACCACCAGAACTGGTAGAGGATCCTGATTGAGAGTGCACACAGTCAATAGCCTCTTCAAGTCCCATCAAAATTTGCTCTATCTCAGCCAAGTGCATTTTCAAGGAAAGAAACCCAAAAGAGTCATTTAAGACCGCTTGTTCAAGTAGATTCTGTGTTAGACCCCCAAGAACAACAGATTGTTTGTCCTCTTCAAGCATCTTTTTCTGATCAGATGATAATTCCAGGGTGTTGTTGGAGTTAGAAATCTCTAATTGTAGACTTGCCACGAAATCCTTACTTTCAACAACTTCTACTGACAGCTTGTCAATCTCATGAGTTAGATGCTCAGCCTCCATTTCAATCCTATTCCTCTCCTCAGTCACCAAAGACAACCTAGCATTTAGGTCAGAATTTTCGGCTCTTAATCCTTCAACTGAGCTCTTTAGGTCAGCCAATTCTGTTGACAGCATTTTACTTTCAAAAAGATGGATCTCCTTTTCCTCAACAAGTCTATTTCTCTCTCCAATCATCAAAGAAAGTGTCTCACTCATGACTTTGTTTTCCATCTGCAAAGCTGTGACCAAGCCTATGCAGTCAGTCAGCTCTTTGGACAGATCCAGTGAATCTCTTCGAGACAATTCAAAGCTATTCTCCAACTCAACTACTCTGGCAGAAAGTGCTTCAGCCTTTGCTAGGGCAGAATTGTATTGGCTCTGCAGTTCTACACTCTTGCTGACAACATCATGTAATTCAATCTGGCAATTAGCAAGCTCTTCTGCAAGGCGATGATTCTTGTCATTGATTTCACTATGTGAAGCTCGAAGGTGAGATAGTTCATCAATCAACAGACAACGATGATTATCAGACTCCTGTTGAAGCTCCAGCTGCTCTGTCAGTTGCAAAGTGAGTATATCATTCCTTAAGTTTGCTAGAAAAAATTCTTCTTTAACTCTCTCAAATGATTCTAGAAAGGCAAAATCTGGTAAAACTAAACCACCGGCTACAGGATCTACATTAGACACAGTTCTTCTAGAGGAATACTCTTCTTCACCAAGCCCGTTTATAATTTCTGTCAGCTGCAAGAGATTGATTGAGTTCACATCAGAAATAGGAGAGATGACCGGTGTTCTGTCTGAGCTTACTTCATGAGCTCCCACCGACAATTCATGGATTTTATCCACAGATACAGATCCAACAGGAGTATGCCACTGGTTAAACTCCTCCTGAAGTCCCTCGTTCTCCCCCTTATGAGGCAATTCTTCATGAATCAAACCTGAAAATCCCTCTCCCTCCAGGTTATTCAGAACCTTTCCAACCACTGCATCTTCACAACTTTTAGTAGAAGCTGAAAAATTGTCTGACGTGATGTTCTCAAAAGAAGATGTTTCAACTGTCATGCCTATTTGGTCTGCTTCATAAGATGCATCCTCAATTCCAGTCTGCCTTAGAGCAATCCCAGAAATAGCCTGAGCATTCTCACTGACCTCAGGCAAAGGAGCCTTCTCTCGGCCAACAATTTTAGCAGCAGAGGTTTGAAAAGAATTGTTTGCCTCCAAACCGTCAGCGTCCTGCATTGTCCCTACCAAGCAACAAATGAGATCATAATTAAACATAAAATACACAAATCTGTTTTCCCGGCCAAATCCAATAGAACAACATTATCCAGGAAAAAGAAAGAAAGAAAGAAGTTGCAGCCTTGAATAAAATGAAGAGAGGTAAGAGAAGAGCACAACCTACATCTGTTACCTGATCTTCCCTTGTTAGCGTCGAGGATGTATTGAAAATTCTCTCCGGTAAAAGCAAAGACCCTTTCTTCTCCTCACCCTCTCTTTCTACTCTAGTTCTAGTAGCATGAGACACTGCAGCTGCCACTGAAGCAGGTGAGGACAAGACGACAGGTAAAGCAGACATAAGATCGTTCATTACTCCACCTTCAAAATTAACTTCTCCCATATCAGTACCAACATCCAGAGTATTTTCCCCCTCATTTTGGACTGACAGCTGAGAATCAGCTTTGGCTGCTCCCTGATCCTGAAGTTCTAACTCAACACTTGAAGCCAATTCTGCTTTGATATTTGACTTATATGCAATGGCCACTGACGATGAATCAACAGGTAGGGCATTAATCTCAGGAGTTGATGAATTTGCCAGAGACTGCAACCCTGATGATTCTGTCCCGATCAAATTGCAATTAGTGCCAGTCTCCACCTCCTCATCAACAGTAGGAGATGACGCTATTGACATAGGCACGCTAGTTGCAGCATCGGCATCAGACTCATGCTGCTCGGGTTTGCCAGATTTTTTTGAAGATATTCCGGCACCACTACTGCCTTTACTATCCTTCTTCTGACGAAATTGTTGGAGCTGACAGTAAAAAAATAATAATTAAAATTCTGATCTTCAAGCATTCACCTCCATTCCTTATACATATAGCTAAGGAATCTAATCTAATTATTTAAATAGGAATAGAGAACTAATACCAACTAAGTAATTTCAGATCCACTTTTTTTCTTGTGGGGGGGGAGTTTCCAGCCAAAACTAATAATATTAATAATAATAATAATTGAAACGATCAAATTCAATGATCATCGTTGTTTTCTTGAGTGTAGTTATATCCCAATTCCTACGCAACAACAGTATAAACCCCGCGTATGTTCAGTGACATAATTAACTCAATTGTTGCGCTGCCATCATGCAACCGAAACTCAGTTATCACTCAACGTATTGAAATGGACGAGAAGCAGTTGGTTGTTGCTATGTTAATAAATAATTGAAAGTTCTAATTAAACGAGATAGCCAATGGAGCGATACCCTTTTTCTCCCAGCTGCAAGCATATCAGTGCGACCCTTGTTTTTGTCCATCAGAGCCACTCGGTTTTCACTTCCTGCAGTGACGGCGACAATCACCACAAGCAAAACCCAGTTCCCATGTAAAGTTTCTTATTCTGCATCCAAAAGGGAGTAAAATACGATGACGTTAAAACATCAGCAAAGCAATCAGAATTGAAAACAGCCGGCGTTCCCTTCATCCAATCATGGAAACAAGCTCTTCCGCCCAAGATTAAACGCTGCGCAGTCCTTTGTGATAGAAGATTTGTAAGAGTGCAAAAGGGCCTAGATTTAATTTATATTGCAAAATCTTTCCACCAACCAAACAAAGCTTAGACAACTGATTTTGAAATGACAGCAGAGAAACAGCACCAGAGAACCCGCAAACCAAGAATTGAATCCCGAAATTATTGGATTAACTAGACAAACAAGAAATCAGCATCCAGAGTGGACACTGGGACGAAAAAGTAAGCACCTCGTTTAGTAATTTGTTAAATCGGCGTGAAGGTATCTTCGATGCAGTGTGACTACGGATTCGAAGAATCTTGTGTTTCAACTGCGAACTAGATGGCACAGCCCTCTGCCACGGCGTTTGATTCTGTGCGTGTCTGAGATCTAGCACGGCTGGCTGCCTTCCTGCCGGTGAAATTGTGCTTTCTATGGTCGGTTGATTGAAAGGGGAAAAAAGGGAGAATTATTCCAGCGTCCCAAGCAAAGACTATAAACTATAAACTATAAATAGTCTTAAGTCCCGTAAAATTGTCACAATATTATGGAATACAAGGCCTGTCAATGTAAATAATTTTTAATGTTCAATTACTACATTGCCCATGACGCCCAAGGTCTGTCAAAGTCCTCTTCTTCTCCTTCACCGCCTCTGCTTCACTCTGTCCTTCTTCTTGATCTCTCTGTCTCCTCACCCATCCTCGTCATGCCATTATCCCCTTTTTTTAATTTAATAATAATTAGCAACCAAGCCCCACCACCGCCCTTCCAAAAAACAAAGACATGTGAAACGAAACGAAATCATAAAAAAGACCACAGCGCGTGGTCTCGTACTGGGAACTCTGAATCTTTTAATTTAGGGTGGCAAGGGATGATGAGTGAGAAGAAAAAAAGAGCGGATTGTGAAGCCTGATTGCCCGGTGGAAGGAGAGAGGAAACACGTTCGCCGCCTTAGACGTTGGCAAGGACATTGGCATCAGTGATCATAGAGCTTCACATGAGTGAGATCTTGAGACTTGAGAAGCTCCACCACCTTGGACGGCAGTGGTAGATCCAGACTGCGGGTGGTGTCGACGGTCCTGCGCTCCTGGCGATAGAGGAGAAAGATTCAGGGCTCAAATATTTGATCGTAAGAGTGAGGCTTGGGATTGGGCAGTGTTGGGGTAATTTGGTAATTAAACATAAAAAATTATTTACTTCGACAGACCCTGGCATTTCATGATATTTTGATCGATTCATAGAATTTGATGGTATTTACAATCCTTATTTGGGACCTTACAATAAATCTCCCCAAAACGACTCTTTTGGTGCGAAACTGCGAATTTTATTTTACGGTTTTGCGGTTTTATTTTTCATTTTAAATCTCTTATCTGGATTTGTATGTACTTATTACAATATAAGCCATATTTTAACAGCTTTACTTATTTAATTAAAAATATAAAATATTAAGTAATTTTTATAATTATTTTTATTATTTCAATTATACTTCTATTTTTTATTTTCTTAAATATGCATTGAAATTTAATTATTATTATCAAAATGTTTATATAAAATATTTAATAAGAGTAAAATAAAAAATTAAATTTTTAACTTACATTTTTATAAAACATAATTAATTATTAATATCTTATATTTTAATCTGTATTTCAGAGCATTCTGTCTAGTATTAGTAGGTGTTGAGTTTCTATTTTCTATTCGATTAAAAAGCACTGGAGAAAGAGCTTGTGTTAAAAAAGTTTCGGAAGGTTTTTTTCCTTGGTCCAAACAAAAAAGTTTCGAAAGTGAATGAATAATGTATCTCCATTGGATAATGTTACATTTTTTTTTTTACATGAGATCGAAAAAATTAATAAATGTTACGTGATCTTTTTATTTGTATTCTTAACATCATTTAAGAAAAATAGTTTATGTCATGTTTATAAGTTAGGATTCATTGAATTAGAAAAATCTTAAATCTTTTTAATTCTATTTCAAAATTCAATAAATTTTCACATCTACCATTAATAAAAAAAATAATATTAAAAATAAAATTTAAGCAAAGTAAAAAAATAAAAATAATGAAATATTTTATAAATGTAATCAAAATTAATATTCTCTGCCTTCTGTACAGATTAAAAGTTTTAAGTTTATTAAAATATTGAGCGACCAGGACATTCGGGGATGGAAAATTGAATGATGAAAGTGACGTGGCTCCTCGTTTATCTCGCTCACTACTTCAATTTGTTTTCATCCACGTCAAGGTAAACTCATTCTTCTTTAAAAATATAAAATATTTTTAATTAAATTTATTTTAATAAAATAATTACTTATTTTTTAATTAAAATTATTTTTTTATATTTACCTTTATTAAATACCCTATAATAAATATAAAATTACTATCAAGAAAGGCTCTTTTAAAAAAAAATAATAATTACACCTCAAAAAATTAAAAATATTTTACATTTTTAAATATCTGACTTCTAAAAAAATATTTTATATTTTTAAATAAAAGGAGTGTATTTTTCTTGATATACGAATGCTATTAGAATTTATTAGCTTCTTGACAGTAATCTGTTGAAAAGCAGTTATAAACCCCTCAAATTCTCACCGATTGAACTGAGTTATTTATTGTAATACTGTCTATCTATTTATAATATATAATAACTCAATTGGCATATATAACCCAGAAGCAAAAAATTGTGCTTGAGTGTTTTTTGTGTTTGCCTTGCAAGAAAGACAAAAGAAAGGCACCAGTATTATAATGAAACACAAAAAAAAAAAAAAATACAGTTAAATAACGATGACAAAAACATATATAAAAATAATCCTGTTTCTTTGATTATTTTCGATTACTTTCTCATGGGTTAATTCTTCTTGAGACAGTGCAACAGTCATATTGGTAGAGCCTCATCTTCTAAGTAACGCTGTGGTGGGTGGAACTGCGACCTTGGAGAGTGAGAACATCATCAGTTTTCGTCTTCTTTTTCCTTAAAAAATAAAAAACAAAAACAAAAAACATCAATAACAGGGGCCAAGCTATCATCGCCCCTGGTTCCTGATATGCTTTTATTTTATATTTAACCATAAAATAATGAACAACATAAAAATATTAATGTTCAGGAAAATATTATTCTCAATATTTACGAACAAAAATCACAAAACCCTAGCAGCAGAGTTTATGTATTTTTTTATTTATAGGCATCTTTCTATTTGACGCGATCAAATATTGAACATGAGTACATCTCTGTATAGGGATTACAAGCAGAATTTAGACTTAAAAACAAGTAGTATGCTTTGCTAAGCCCAGTTGCCTTCAAGAGGCCTGATAATTGAGACTAGCCCGATCTTCCCTGCAAACTTTGTCCATTAGGCCCAGTCAGAATTTTTTGGATTTCACTTCACAAAAGCCGAAGCCATGGGCTTAAAAAGGATGCCCCATTCAAAGATGGGCTTAGAGAATTTTCATTCTGCTCACATTCAAGAGAGACTGAGAGAGAGACTCTTGCTGTCAAAGACAAAGTTCAGATTTTATATTCTGTTGTCTACTCTGTCATGCATTTTCATAAAAACTATAGATGCAGGGGGGGAAAAAAACCAACGAAATGAAGCATCTAATGAAGACATGAAAAAACATAATCGTCAGTCTCCATAATTTTATTAGGTTTTATTTTTAATTCTTTTAACTGTTTTAGTATTTTCAGCCTTTGTAATTTTAGAAAAATTGAGTGGCACTTGTCTTTATGTCCCTATAATTTTCGTTCTTTTTAATGTCTTTAGCTCTTAAAAAAGCTGAAAATATTGAGAGAGAAAATTACAGAGGTTAAAAACAAAACCCAATGAAAATATAAGAACTAAATTTATGTTTTTTTTAAGATATTTTTGAAAAAAATTTGACATCTCAAAAAACAAGACATTTTGACAAATGGAACGTTTCTTCATAAGCGAAATATCAAAATTAAGGTATTTTTTAAAATTTATATTTTTATTTAAAAAATAAAATTGTAGAATTTATTTAATAAATTTTATTTGTATTTATGAGTTTGTCTAAAAATATTTCATAACTTAGAATAAAGAGAGTATAGCACTTATCTCATCTGTATCGCTACGCTAAATGACAAGGCATGAACATTCTCTCAATATTTGACTCTTGAATTGCCCCAGGGAAGTTCTCCCTCCCCCATATCATACACAACTTTTTTCAAAGTCTGGTTACCTCACCAATAAATGTTTTATTTAGCAAAATTTTGACTTACGAGGGCGGAGACAGGGAGGGATCATCAAGGATCACAACTCTTCTTAATTTTTAATTTTTATTAATAAAATATAAGAATTTTATATTTTCAATCTCTTAAGTGGGCAAATTATAAAAACTTTAAGATGTTAGATGAAATTATGATTTCAATTTTATGGTAGCTTAAAGATAACATTATAATTATAATATCTCTTAAAGCATTGATATCATTTAATTCTGCTTTCATTTTATATTTGATGAAATAAATTATGAGAATTGTTATCAACAAAACTTTATAAAGCACAGCAATAAAAATTTCAAGATATATTGAATGAAGAACATATCAATTAAAAGAATTAAATAATAAATTCATTAAGTAAGTGATAGAGCTTTTTTATATTAAACAGAACTTTAGATTTTAAAGATATATTTAAATTATGCAATGCTTATAGGGAAGATGAAATATTCTCTAATTTAATGATAGTTTATATTAATAAAAAAATTTTTAAAAATTTTATCGTAAACATGATAATTAATTATTCTTATGTCATAAAAAATTAATAAGTAAAACTTAAAAAAATGAAGATATATATTTATTTTTGTTGTGCGCATGTGTGTGTAAAATTGCATATAAATATATAGGTTGAAATATTTATGTTATGTTAGTTATATATAAATTTAATTTTTTTGATTATCATATATGATTTGTCATCTTGGCTCCCTTAACAAAATTTTCTGGCTCCGCTCTTGTTGACTTGTAATTTATAAAATTATAAGATCAAATTCCATATTGATAAATGTTATGTAAATATCATTGTAAGTATTCTTTGAGTTCAAAAAAAAAGAGGAGACTTATCTTTAATTTAATGAGCTCCAATAATTCAATTCAGCCTTTTTTATAAAAAAATAAAAAATTTGACAATCACCAGCTCGAATGGTTGCCACCAGCCACTTGCTTCTCTCAATCTGTTACCACTAATTATGATTAATTAACACTGCTTAAAGGCCAAAACTTTGTTCTCAAATAGTCCCCACTCTCTTAATACACCCGCATAATACTGGGGCAGAAATCGATAGCAAATTTCTACTGAAACCCACTATGGCGATTCAATGCCATTAACAACGAGAGATGTGATAAAGATTGCAATTTAAAATTAAACAAATATAATATCTTGTAGCTGCATATCATTTCAAATAGTGATTGCCAAATTGATGTAAATAAAAAACAAAAAAAAAAACAAGAGAAAACGAAGGCGTGGGAATCTTCTTGTGACGGGGCTCCAACTTGCACAGAAGGAGCAATTCCGAATTGTTAATCCCATAGTGGACGACACATAATGATGGTTTGTTAAATTAAGAATCATTTGGGTCAACGTCTTTATGCGAATTAATCAAAGATATCGTAGCATATAATTTTACGTCGACAGTGGACAAATGTAACGCCTATTACAGTGCAAGTAAAAAAGAATTTTTAAATCACGATTAAGTCAGACTTTTGTGCCTGGTATTCTTCAGTGTGCTTTAAGAAACCTTGAAAACGTAGCAACATGACTAAGAAAAGGCATTGAGAATACTTTATATAAAAAAAATAAATTAAAGGGTTCGTCTCAGATACCACAGACAAAGTGGGAGAGATGTTTTATTGGCCAAGTAATGCGTAACTAGGAATCAAATCCTTACCCATATCCTCCAGAATGCTGTCTTCTGGTTTCAAATATTAATTAATAATTTGTTTGTTTACTTTTTAATATTTGAAACTTTACATTTTAACACGTAAACATAGGAATATCAATAAGCTATCTAGCATTATTCAAGCGTAAATGCGCAAAACAATGAAGTGCTGGTTCCACTAGTGTCACGATTATAGTTGATTATGACATGGATCTTGACACGTACAATAAATTGGAATCGACAAGCGAAACAATATCAATTTAATTAAAATAAATTGCTGGTTATACTGAGTAAATATATCAATGGGAGTGTAATATATATCATATAATAATAATAATAATAAATTAATATATACCACGTATTTCATTTCTGTGCAGTTATTATTATTACTTTTTTTTTTTTGCACTTCTTCACCGATGAGGCACTCGCAATGAAAGGGGAACGAGATATTTGTATTCTCGAATGAGTTTGTATGCATCTTATAGACAATATTTTTTAATACTTAACACGGATAGCTTACACTCGAAACTTCGGATATCTAACATAATTATTTTAAACAATAATTACAATATTTTGTTTTGTGCAAAATTTTTTGAAAATAAATAAAATTAAATTTGTCGGGAATTATATAGATAAAGATGAACCCCAACGCGCGGGATCCGCGTGTGCATATACTTACAAAAGAACATTTGGTTTTGTGGAGTGCAAGAAACGCAGGGAAATTTATTCCTCGGAAGAGCAATAAATTCAAAGGCGGACAATTATGTTGAGATTTGGCTTTTATTGATTAGTTACTAACTTACTATTATTTGAATGGATATGAATGGATATTTTTTTTCCCAGGCCAACGAATATGAATTGACCTGATTCGCGCGAATGGGTGCATGTCCTATCAGTATCAATTGCGAAATTATCTTACCTCAAGCCTCAGGCTGGCCTTTCTATTAAATAATAATATATATATATATATATATATATTATTGGCAAAACACCCAATAACGCGTGGAAAGATTTCACAGGCAAATAAATAATTGCAAATTCGAACAACAGTACAAGATGATCCATCCTCGTCAGGCTAATCAAGTTGGATTTGAAAAAGGAGATGTGGTGAAAATTCAGTGCATTCAAGGGTATATCAAGTGCTTTAATAATCATCTTGAGTGAAAATCAATAGTCTCTCTCTATAATTTTGACCCAAATATATTTCAATCCTCAAATTTTAATCTGCTATAATTTAATCTTTAACTTATATCTAAATTTTAACTCACTGTAATTTAGTTCTTATAATTTTAATTACTTAAAATATTAGTTCTTGTATATTTAAAAATGAAATTATAAATGTTAAAATTATTTTAAAATTAGGCATTAATATCTTAAATTATTAAGTCTCTTAACCTTTATAAAGAACAAATTTTTAAAATGATTTTAATTTTTGTAATTTTATTTTTTAAAATACAAGAACTAATATTTTAAATTATAAAAATTATAGGAATTGAGTTGTATCGAGTCAAAGTTTAAGAAATCAATTATAACTAAATCAAAACTATAATGATTGAATTTTAGCAAGTTAAAGTTTAATAATTGAGTTACAATTAATTTAAAATTATATGAATCAAAAGACTAATTTTCACTAATTTTAAAATCAAAATTAGGACATACTTAAAGAAATAAAATGACAATTTAGTCATTTGTTAGAAAGTTAACAGACTTGGAAGTTAGTCCATGAGAAGATACTCTAGACATGCACGGTTAAAGAAGTTAGTCCATGAGAGCAAAATTAGATTTGACACTTGAAATGTTGAGACAATGATTTATAAATATATAGAGGTTGTAGGGATTATGATTCAAAGAAAAATCAATATTCTATGCCTGTAAAAAACAAAACAGCGTGGAGAAGAAGTTAAGGATATTCAAGGTTTCAAACTTTGGTACACAGGAAAAGTAAGCATACACAATGAAGTAAGCATCATTATTGATAAGGAGTAAAAGAAAAACATTGTGGAAATTAGCAGAATTAAAAACAAAATTATTTCCTTAAAAATGATAGTTGGATATGAGACTGTTAATATTGTTAGCGCTTATGCGCTTCAAGTCGAAACAGAAGTCAATCTTAAGAAATTATTTTAGGAGGACTTAGAGGGGTTGACTCAATGCATATCACAAGGTAAAAAGATTTTTATTAGAGAAGACTTTAATGGGCATGTTGTGAGGAAAATTGGTCAGTATGTGAGGGTGCATGGTGGTTTTAGTTTTAAAGAGCTAAACAATGAAGGACAAACTCTTCTTAATTTTTCGTTGGTGTATGATTTTAAAATTGCCAACACTTATTTCAAGAAGAGAGATGAGCATCTCATCACTTACAAAAGTGGAGCCTCAAGATCATAGATTGATTTTCTTTTAGTTAGGAACATGGATAGAAGACTCTATAAAAATTGTAAAGTGATTCCCGATGATGCTGTAATAACACAATATACAGTCAATGTCCTTGATATGTGTATTATGAGTAAAACTCAAAAATGTCGACAAGTAGTAGCACTAAGGACTAGGTGGTAGCAATTAAAAGATGAGAAATAGGATATTTTCAACCGAAATCTTTTAGATAAAGAAATTTAGAAATCTCGGGGAAGTGCTAACATCTTGTGAGAGGATATAGCTAAAAAGATAAGGGAGGTTGTAAAAGTAGTTTTTGAAGAATCAAAAAGTTTTAATCCAAGAGATAAGGAGTCTTAGTGATGGAATAACAATATACAAGACAAAATTAAATATAAGAAAAACTATTTTAAAGTCATACATTTGTGTAACAATGAGAAAAATTGGAAAAGGTACTCTATGGCTAAGAAGGAAACTAAGAGAGCTATGAGTAAAGCTCGTTCTAAAGCTTTTGAATAATTTTATAAGAATCTTGAGACAAATGAAGGAAAATGAAACATTTATAATATTGCTAAGAGTGGGGAAAGAAAATCAGGAGATCTAAAACAGATGAGGTGTATAAAGGATGAAAAGGAAAGAACTTTAGTCATAGATGATGAAATTAAAAATAAATGGAAAACTTACTTTTTAAAATTTTTCAATGATGGAGAGCATTCATCTAGTAACTTAGAAGATTTAGTAACTCGTGAAGGAGAACAAAATTTATCATTCTATCAAATAATACGTGATAAGGAGGTAAAGGAAGCTCTTAAAGAAAATGACAAATAGTAGAACTAAATATCTATTGAAGTGTGAAAATGTTTAGGTAAAGAAGGGGTGAAATGGTTAACTAAGTTATTTCATATGATTTTATGGTCTAAAAAAATGTCTGACGACTAGAGGAGAAGTACATTAATTCCTATTTATAAAAATAAAGGAGATATTTAGAATTGTACTTACTATAAAGAGATTAAACTCATGAGTCACACAATAAAATTGTGGGAGAAAGTAATTGAACATAGGCTGAGATTGAAGACAAGTATTTTTAAAAATCAATTTAATTTTATGCCAGGTAGATCGACTACAAAGAAAATTTATCTACTGAGAGAATAAATGAAAAAGTATTGTTGCAAAGATAAAAATTTACACATGATTTTATTAATTTAGAAAAAGCTTATAACCGTATATTAAAAAAAGTGCTTTGAAAAGCCTTATAAAAGAAGGGAGTATGGATTGTTTATATTAAAGTCATACAAGATATGTATGAGAGGGTAAAACTAATATAAGAACGTCTAGTGGTCAAAGAAAGGATTTTCCTATAAAAATTGGACTACATCAAGGATTATCTTTAAGTCCTTATCTATTTAATTTGGTTCTAAATATTTTGACAAAATATATTCAAGGGGAAATACTCAAATGTATGCTCTTCATAGATGATATAGTTCTTATAATAGAGATAAGAGAAGAGATTAATTATAAATTTAAGTTATGGAGAAGGACATTGGAGTCGAAAGGTTTCCATCTAAATAGGAGTAAGATGAAATGTTTATATTGTAAATTTGGTAAGAGACTAGTCAACAGTAATTTGAAGGGAGATTAAATTATACCTCAAGTCAAAAAATTTAGACATTTAAGAGCCATTATTCAAAATGATAGCGAAATCAGTGGGGATATGTCACATAGGATTCAAGGTGGGTGATTTAATTATAGAAAACCTAAATGAGTTATTTATTACTGTAAGGTGCCTAATAAACTTAAAGAAAAGTTTTATCATACTGTTATTAGACTAACTACGTTATATGATAGTGAATGCTGGATTTTAATAGGACAATAAGAGTATAAAGTTATAGTAGTAGAGATGAGAATGTTATGATGGATGTGCGGATATACACGTAAAGATAAAATTTAAAATAAGCATGTACGCAAAAAAGTAAGGGTAGCACTTATTGAGAAAAAATGATAAAAAAATTATTTAAAATGGTTTAGGCATATGCAAAGAAGACTACGGGAGGCACCAATGAAAAAAGTAAAACATATAATTTTGAACCTTGTTAAGAGAGGTAGAGGAAGGCATAAGAGAACACTTTTAAAAGTTGTTGAACACGATCTCTTAATTAATAATATTTTTGAAAGTTTGGTAAATGATAAAGCACAATATCTTGCAGTCCATATAACCGACCCCACCTATGAGAAAAAGGCTTCTTGTTGTTAGAAAGTTAAAGACACCTGAATATCACCAATATGTAAAATACCTTAGTATTTTTTAAAAAAATTATACATGGATGTCATTTCATTGGAGGTAAAATTATTTAAGGTATGATTGGCATTAAATGTAAGCACTTCTTTCAACAGTTAGTTGAACATTTGTTCATCACATTATAAGAAATTAGCCTATTCTATTAGACTCAACACCTATTGGTTGACTTTTTGTTTTTAAATGCAAGCATAAATTTTACTAAATCCAATTCATTTTAATTATGAGGTAGAATTTTATAACTCTGTTTAGTCATAAATAAAGTGCAAAGTAAGTATGAGGCAAATAATTATTAGTATTAACTAACTTCTTAAACCGCACAAGGCAATTAAACTTCATTTATAGTTAAGAAACGATGGAGTAACTCATAAAGTAAGTTACACAATTCATGACCAGCTAGATGGGCTAAACCTTGATATAGACAAAACAAGTACTTTGTGAGCAACATAACTCAATTGCAATTGCTAAAGATATAAATTGTGAGGAACTTATTTTACATGTGATGTGGAAGAAAGCTTTAATTTTAAACACCAAGGGAAAAAAACTAAGCTTTTAATTCCTATCATCAGTTAGAAACTAAGTTGATATCACAAGTGAATGGTGTTTTTTCAGTTCCGATTGATAATTCATTCTTCTTTTCACATTTATTGCTAATCTTTTAAAAACCATCATCGAGTTATGCTGCCACAAAGTCAGAGCCTTTTTTACCCATATGACCTTTTAACTACCGATGGCTAAAGTTGTAATGAGTGTCCTAAATTAGGATTTAATTATCACACTACCATGGTTAATCAAGAACTAATTCAAATGGATTATCCTAAATGAATTCTTAATATGTATTTATTTTTCACAAACTATTTAATATAAAGGAATCCCAAGTCTTTAAAATATTTTAAGAACTCATATCATTCAATTAAATATATGCGGAAGCATGATAATAACTATTTTTACTTGCACAAATATTTTGACCCATTAATATAATACAAGCATCAAAACACAATCTCAAGAGCCCAAAATACCTTTCCATCCTAGACAAAACCCATAGTGCAAATGGATCAAGAATATATTATCCTGATTGACAATATCATAAACTAAATACACATACCAACATAAAAGGAGAGAGGCCTACAGAAGTGATTATTATCACTTGGCCTAATGCTCCTTTCCTCTGTTCTTCTCAGATGAGTTAGCTCCTGTAATATGTTAAAAGAGAGGGATGAGTACAACCACTCAATAACCAAGGTACATCTAAGTTGTACAAATGTATGGCAGTTAATCATGAATACAAGTGACTAATAAGTTTATCAAAGTGACTATGTAAATAATCACATTAATAACATGTTAATCACATTAACATCTAATTCATTTGAATAATCTCAAGAATAAAGTCAAGTACAAACTTTGCACAAATAGCCACATATACATTATTCGCATAATTACTACATGTTCTCATTTCTACAATTATAATCATATTCTCAACATAGCCATCAATCACTTAAATGATATGATAATAATATGTATGATCAATCCCTTCCTTATATCCCCCATTATTTCCTCTAACATGAAATTCGTGGGCCAACAATCGAAAGGGATCGTCCATGTGGTGAGACTACCCAGATCTTAATCATATCACGAGGGGTTACCGGGCCAGGGTTACCTTACTCACTTATGAACACGGTTTCCCCCAAATCACACACCATGAGATGTCATACCCAAAACTAGCTCTACCCAAAACTCCAGGTAGGCTAGTAGGGTTAAGTCTCTTAACAAGAACAATGCTACAGTACCTTATAAGGTAAGTAGCGGCTATAACCCTTAGGATTATCGATCAATAGCCAAGTACTATATGGATTTTGCATAACCGTTAACTCCTTCACTAAGGCAAACTTCCGCCATATGATCATGCTCAGGAGAAAATACATTTCAAAAACTCATATATATATTTCAAAATTATCCCACATGCTCATCAACTTTTATCACTGTGCATAATCCACAACTTATAACCAAGAGTGTACACATAATCATCAACCATCAATTTCATTACTCACAAGTCATAAAGTCTCAAAAAAGTCACATGCATTACAAACAACTATTTCAAATTTAGATATATATATATATATATATTTGTTTCACTAACATAATTAATTAATTAACATACAAATGCATAAAATAAATTTTTCCCGGTTACCTCAACCTTTGAGAGGTCAAAGGTTACCCCTCAAGTTACAACACTTCCAAAGCTTTCCAAAACTTGAATGGTGTTAAAAAAAATTAATCTACAATTGATCATATCCCAATGTGTCAATAATATTATTAACACAATTTTCACTCATACTCTAACATCTAAGTATTTATTTTATTTTATTTTATATTTATTTATTTATTTATTTTTTAAGAAATTAGTCTTAGTCTCTTGAATTTTAAAATTTAATTTCATGTATTTGAACCTATCTATTTGGTTCAATAGTCTCCTTCACAGTAATTTCATTCAAATATTTTTCTAATATCAAAATTTCTCTTTTTATTTCAAAAATTCGCACATAAAAATACTCAAAAATTGCAAACTTGATTTCAAGCCTAGAATCATTATTTTATAGACATAATAATTTATTTCTCATCTTAAATAATCATCTAAATATCAACAAATCAATTTATATTTTTAGATTTAACAAAAAATCTACCCATAAGAATTTAGGGATAAACTTAAATGCCTCAAATTCTAATTCTATAAATAAAATAATACTCTAAAATATTTATTACACTACTAACAACCTCAAAATCATATTTATTCAACATAAATTCATCCCTCTTCCAAATTCTAAATTTTCTACCACTACAAAATCATAAACTAAAGAGAAATTATGACTAAGAAAAATATTTAGAACACTTACCTAGTTTTAGAATACTTAAAATCTTATATGAAGTATCCTATTATGAGCTTCACCTTCTAAATCAGTCAGCCTCTCCATCAATGTCGCTCGCTCTCTCGCTCGCTCTCTGCCTCAGCTCGCGTACAGGGATGAAATGAAGAAAATGAATGAAGGAGGGTGGTTTTATAAAAAAAATACTGCGGTTCCTACATTTTTTTTTGTTTCCTCTTTCTTCTATCTTCTTTTTTTTTATATATATGTGTGTGTCATGATTGCCGTGGGAGAGCACCGAAAGCATGATTTCTTCTTCTCCTTCTTCTTCTTTCTTTCTTTATACATTTTCTTTTTTTTTCAAATAATAATAATAATAATTTAATATTTTTTAATTAATTAATTAATTATTATTTTTAAAATTTTAATTTAGAATTATATCCTGATTAGATTTAACAATTATCTCCTTCTAATTTACTTACCTCTAAATATATATTTTTTTAAAATTTCTATTAACCTAAATTAACTATTAAAATTTAAATTGGGATGTTACAGAAGTGATTGAGCCTTGTATGTTACAGTGCCTTACAAATTCAAGGGACCTATATGTCATCAACCCTCAGGTAAGGAGCCTGAGTGTCATTTGACCTTACAAAATAGAAAAACCAAGCATATGTCTATAGAGCAAACTAATTTATAAATAAGTCATATAAAATTTATAAATAATTGTTAAGTCCTTAAGGACTTGAGAGTATTTGTGAATAATCAGTGTTAAACTTTTTTTAATAATGCATGACTATTTTAACCATTAGATATGTGATGTTACATTTGTAAAAATGTCGAATTGATAGTTGTAAACTATTAATGAGATAGTTATAAATAATCATTACTATATTTTATTACTAACACATGATTGGTTCAACCAATATGTGAAATTCAAGTTGTAAAATGTTGAGGTGATAGGTGTAAATTACTAATGAGATAGTTATATGCAGTAATATTAATATTATAGTACATGATCAATTTAACAATTGATGTGTGAAGTTATAGTTATAAAAAGTTAAAGTAATAATCATAAATTACTAATGAAGTGATTTTAAATTACTTGATTGGTCCAATGTATTTTCAACAGATGGTATTATTATGTTTCCATCATAATTTCAAACTACACTCAGATTCAAAAGATATAACCATGGTTTCATAATTTCACATAACTTACTTGTAAATAAGTTTGTTCTGCGAGACTTATATGTAACTTTCTCTAAAAGAATATAGGAAAATTTTAGTCTAGATTTATTGACCAAGCATAATGAAAAACAAAGCTACCTAAAATCTTAAACTTCATTGCAAACTAAGGGGAGTGAAATGAAATTAAATTGTTGAGGGAAATGACAAAAGTAACACTCAATTATTATGTTTTTAAAGGCTTCTTTGATTAGAAATGGCCAAATTTCACAATCAAGAGACATCATTGTCAGAATCTTCAAGTCGGCGAGGAGCGATTAGAGGTTTTATGAAGGAGACAAAGAGAAGACGGTGAGATAAAGAGTTTAAAAAAGAATGGTTTGATAAAAGGCTTAGAGAGTGAGAGACATGGAGCTATAACTTGAATAACCAAGAATGTTAGTTGCGTCAACGATTGTTCCATGGGAGTAGAGGTGAAGTCAGGATTTAAGAATAAGGGAGCTAAGATTAAAAAAATATATATATACTGTAAAGTTTTCATAAATTTTAAGGGGCAAAAGTGTGTAACATCTATATGATAAAAAAAAAGGGGTTGGAGAGATAAGAGGAAAGGAAGTTTTTTTTTTTGCAGTTTAAAAGAAATTTAATGGACAACTTTGGTATGGATAATTTGCAATTTCATTTTCCATAATAATAACACTACGAATAAAATCAAGCAAAACTATGCATATAAATAAATTTTTTAGAAAAAGTAACCACTTTAGCATGGGCAATATGCAATTTTAGTATGGAAATTTTGAATCTCTTTTTACTATAATAACAGCACTAAGAATAAAATTTGTACAAATAACTCTTACAAGAAAATTAACCATTTTAGTATAAGAAACGAACAATTTTAGTATAGGAAAATTACAACACCTTTCATCATGACAATAGCACAAGAAATAAAATAAAGTGAAACTATGCTTACAAACAACTCTTGTAAGATAACTAAGAATTTCAGTACAGCAAAATTAACTACTCTTGTAGAAAAATTTGCAAGTGTCTTCTAATAGGCTTAAGCCAATCCCATAAGATGAAGTCTTGTTGGTTAAATGAACAACTACAACATGCAAAATTAATCACCAGGGTGGGGAAAACAAACGACTGTAGTTTGGAAAACGAACAACTCACGTATGACTTTGCAAATCAACAACTTATATCAAGAAGGGTTTCAAGTTCCTCGTACTAAGGTTGTTCATTTCCTATACTAAAGTGGTAAATTTTTTTAGAGGAATTGTTCGCATGTATAGTTTCACTTGATTTTATTCTTAGTGTTGTTTTCACAGTAAAAAAATTGCAAATTCCCTGTGTTGAAGGATCTTTTCCAATATTGAAGTGGCTAACTTTTTTTATAAGAATTGTTTGTACACATAGATTTACTTTATATTATTTTTAGCATTAGTATCATGGTGAAAACAGTGGAAAATTCTCTATGCTATAGTTGTTTATTTCCCCAACACTGAAGTGGTCAATTTTCTAGCAAGAGTTATTTGTGCGCGCAGCTTCGCTCAATTTTGTTCTTAATATCATTGTCATGGTAAAAAGAGTTGCAAATTTCCCATACTAAAGTGGTTATTTTTTCTATAAGAGTTGTTTGTGTGCACAGATTCACTTAATTTTATTCTTAATGCTGTTACTATAACAAAAAGAGTTGAAAATTTTTCATAATAAAATGGCTAGCTTTCCTACAAGAGTTGTTTACCCTAATATGTTCCCTTAATTTTATTCTTAGTGTCATTATCATGGTAAAAAGAGTTGCAAACTATCTATACTGAAATTGTTCACTGCACATATCGAAGTGATTATTTTTCCTACAAGAATTATTTGCATACATAACTTTTTTTGATTTTATTCTCATATTGTCATTATGGAAAATGAAGTTGCAAATTCTTCATACTAAAATTATTTATTTCCCTACAACAGTTGTTCACCAACCACCCTTTTTTATTTTATTTTTTTAAAAAAACCTTCTCCATTTTCCCTTCTCTGTCCCTTGAAACCATTGCTGATGCAGCTAACATTCTCTCTGATTTAGGCTATCACTCCATGTCTCTCACTTTTTAAGCCCTTTATTAAACTTGTCTTTCCCGAACCCTTCTCTCACCATCTTCTCTCCATTTCCATCACCATCTTCTTGGCATGGAGTTGGACGCACAAAATTTGGTCACTTCTAATTGAAGAAGCCTTTAAAAATAATTAAAAAAAGATTAATTTTGTCATTTTTCTCAATATTTTAATTTCATTCTACTTTCTTTGATTTGCAATGAAGTTTTAAATTTTAAGGGCTTTTTTTCATTATGTTTAATCAAGAGATCTAAGCTGAAATTTTCTCAAAAAATATACACTAAACTGAAGGTAAGAATATAAGGGCATATAGTTTCACTTATTTTAGACTAAACAAAGCCTATTTACAAAATAAAACTGCTTTAAAGTTTAAGTTTTTGATTAGATTTAAGTCCACATGTTGATGAGACTTAATGGATTAGCGAATTGCTTCCACCCAAGTGGCCAAGTTCGCAGGCTTAGGTCAGACCCATTATTATCAAATATCATCATCAATGATATAATTATCCGTTCCTTGTTCCATTTATAAATATCGAAGTGGAGATCCAAGAATTTCAAACTATAATAGCCACGTTGATTTCAGCTTTAGAGATTAAAGATTATTTATATTACCACAAGTTCAAAAGTCCACGGCGAATAAAAAATTGTCCTTCTAGAAGGGAAACATGACCCACCGGTTTTTCCCATATTTAAATGATGCCATATGCGTTTAACCCTGTCATTGTTCATCGTCATCATTTAATTTAAAGTTTATCTGCAAATTTTGTATTTATTGGATTTTTAAACATCAATTCATCTATATTTATTCACACATTTTATTAGAAATTTTAAAAGAATCAGAGGTTTTATTTTTCATGAAAGTTTAATGGTTCATGAGGAATAAAAAAATTATTCTTCTATAAATAAAATATGTCCCTCCTTTTTTATGCTTAAATTAAAATTTAAAAAAAAAATTATGCCGAATGCTTTAAAGTTTAAACTCTATAAATATTCATTGACATGATCCTGCAGTTCAATGTTTAGTCTCAAACTCTGCGTTGATTTGGACTGTTAAACAAATCAGATCATTTATACTCATTCAATTTGTTTTTTTTTTAGCAACATTAAAAATAAATCTATATATGAAACCCGATTCTCGTTATATCTTTTAATTATAATAAATGTAATATATCTATGCATTGTATATATCATATGGTATTTTTTTTTAACCCGATGTATACTTTTCAGTACAGCGGCAGACGCAATGTTTAAATTTTATTCGTTTTAAATTATAGAATATTTTTAAAAAAATTTTTTCATCTTAAAATATAAGACACTTTAAATAGATTAAAATTTTATTAAATGCTTCGATTCTAATATTTATCTTTCTCTCTTTATAATTAATTTCTATCACTTTTTTTAATATATTAAATGATGAATATTTTTAAATTTATATTTTTATTTTAAAAAGATAAGGTTGTCAAGTATATTTAATGAGATTTATTGATATATAAAATTTTATTTAAAAATATTTTATAATTTAAAATAAAAAAATACATTCAGAAAGAAAATTGAAAAATAGAGCAAATCTACCTTCTTAAATGTATGAATATTGCTGAAAAATAGAGCAAATCTACCTTCTTAAATGTATTAATATTGCCTATAAGATATTAATTGTATGTCTCCCTGCTGCCTCCAGCTAACATTGATGACTTTTAAAAGTGTTTTCTCCACGTGGCAATAGCAGAATGGCTCCTTCTGCTTTGAGGGAATCCAAATTAAAGAATGGAAAAAGGCAACGTTGGAGTCAACTCTTCCCAACAATAACAGCCGTGAGATTACAATTAGAAGATCTGACGGTTCGGATTGCGTACAAAAAGTCACCGGCTACAGGAGGTGATGACGAGGAACAAGATGATGATAAATTATTAAGAAAGAAGAAAAGGAAAAAAGGTCAACAATTTGTCAGATCAGCTTTATTCATAGGATTATAATTAAAATCTTAATTGTAATTAAATCATAATTATTCTTATTATTCACGTGGTCTCTGATTTTATTAAAGCATCCATGACCAACCTTTTTTTAAGGTTTAGAAAATATTGGTTTACCAAGTCCACCTACATTATTTTTTTCACTCGTTGAGGGGAAATTGCGTTCAAACCACACTAATTAATTAATACCAAAAAAAGAAAATTCCACATACCTAACTAACCTTTCTTAAGAAAACAACTAAAATACAAAACTGAATTGGTTCTTCATTTTTTTAATATTTCTACGTACAAATAATTGAATTTCGTGAGCTTTTCACATGTCCCACTAGTTCCTCTAGACTTGTCAACCATTTTCACCCTTGAAGAAGTTTCAATAAAAAATTGTGTGAGCTTTTCATTTGAAGCTATATATCACTAATTATTTTTAAGGCCAAGTCAATTTTCTAACTCCATAATTACTTTTAACTTACGGAATCAAATACAACCTACCCAGGGCCTTAATTATTAATTCCATTAAAACGAATAAGTTGATTTTCATGTCTTCTCAACGGCCTTAATTATTTCAATCATTTCTTTAATTTTTGTTACACGCTTAAAATTAAAATATCGATACGCATGATTCTGAGAAATACGTAGAATAAAGCTGACAACGATTTTATAAAATATGCCGAAAATATATGGAATCTTTTAAAAATCACCTTAGAAGCAGTGAGACTAAGAAAATCCGGTTTGGGTCAAACCCATCTCTCTCTGACCCGGTCATCCGGTGACGCTAACCCTTAATATATCTCTCGGCTCGCCTCTCCGGCCTTTACTCTTTTCCCTTCCCAAGTTTCAATCAATTTCTTCGCTTCTTCGTTTCTTCCTATGACATTTTGAGTTTCGTTTCTCAGGATTTGCCTTTTCTTTCTTTCCTAGAAGCTGTAATGGCTGTGGAGCTCATGGGGTTCCCCAAAATCGACGAGCAGAAGGCAATCCAGGAGGCTGCATCGGAAGGCCTGAAGGGTATGGAACACCTGATCCGTCTTCTCTCTCACCAGCCCAATAGGATGGACTGCACTGACCTCACCGATATCACCGTTTCTAAGTTTAAAAAGCTCATTTCCCTCCTCAACCGTACCGGCCACGCCCGCTTCAGGCGAGGACCCTTACCTTCCTCCCCGTCTTCTTCTACCGCGCCACCGCCGCAGCCCTCCATCTCGATTCCTCAAATGCATACATTTAGCCTGTCTCCGCCACAGTTCACCTCTCCGGCTACCGTGTCTCCGAGTCCTGTTGTAAATCAGGCTCCTATGCAGAACGCGCCTTCGAGTTTCGTTCAGTCTCAGGCGCCGCAGAGTTTGACTCTTGATTTTACCAAGCCTAGCATCGTAAGCTCCAAGACTAAACCCCCAGAGTTGGAGTTCTCGAAGGAAACCTTCAGTGTCTCGTCTAATTCGTCGTTTATGTCGTCCGCAATTACTGGAGACGGAAGCGTCTCGAACGGAAAGCAAGGTTGCTCCCTCTTCATGACTCCGGCGGCACCGACAGTGTCCGGTGGAAAGCCACCTCTGTCCTCGGGGCAGTTCAAGAAAAGATGCCATGAGCACCGCGACCGCTCCGACGACGTGTCGGGGTCCAGCAAATGTCACTGTGTTAAGAGAAGGTACGCCGTTAGGAGGTTTCACTTTTCAGTTTTTCCAGAGACTCTTTTCTCTCTCCACTCCGGCTCCTTCGTTACTCCAAGTTGACTCGTCAACTAACTCGGCAAACGGTTGAAGAGGCGAGTCTCTGGGGTAGTGGACTCGGTCATGTGTGGACGAGTTGTCGAGATGGAGTCAACGATTTGGGTAATGGTGCGGTTAAAGTCATTAAAAACAGAACACGCGTGAATCTGTGAAAGTGACAACACATAGGGTCCTGTTTTATGCTGCCTTTGTCATTTGAGAAGATGCTGCGAAATCAGAAAAATTCAAACTTACCAAAATTATAACCTTTTGTCGTTATATTGGTTTTCTTTGACTGTTGACCTACACAATAAAATAACACGGCTCACATTAGCAGCAGCTGCGCAATGTGTAACTTGATATCACCTTGGACTGATTTATTCGAATTAAATTTCAATGAATCCAGGAAAAATCGGGTGAAGAAGACGGTGAGGGTGCCGGCGATAAGTTCAAAGGTTGCCGATATTCCGCCGGACGAGTACTCGTGGAGGAAGTACGGTCAGAAGCCGATCAAGGGGTCACCATACCCACGGTGAGTGACATGGGAAGTGAAATTTCAGCCGTTTATTTTGATTACAGGTGGCAAGCTGTCTGACGTTGATGTGGTTGCTTGTTTGTGTGATTGGTGAACAGAGGTTACTACAAGTGCAGCACAGTGAGAGGGTGTCCGGCGAGGAAACACGTGGAACGGGCGACGGATGATCCGGCGATGCTGATCGTGACGTACGAGGGGGAGCACCGACATGTGATTCAGGGTGCGATGCAGGAGAACGTGGCCGGGAATGTGGGTTTGGTGTTCGAGTCAACGTGAGGTGGTGGTGATGGAACAGAACAAGATTAGGGCAGATATGACTTCCTCTTTCTATTTTTCTATATTTTCTTCTCGGGTTTTTTGTGGGGTAGGTGATGAGAAAAGGAGTTGAAGGGGTTGGATTGTAAATTTGGTTTTGATCTAGAAAATTATGAATATGATGATAAGAGTTGAAAATTTGGAATCTCACGAATCATCATTAATATTGTGCTCTATACAGTATTACTATTTTATTAAGAAGAGTTAAATTAATCACAACTTGTGGGGTCTGAACTTGTTAATTGGGAAGAAGTGGGTATCCAATGCTAGTTTAGTGGGCTAAGATGATAGAGATAGCCACTCGTTAGGTTGAGGTTCTATTCTATTTTATTCAACTTTGTCCCACGAAGAAACAGTGGTCTTTTGTTTGGGTGATGTCAATGGCGTTCTAGATTAGTCTTTTTTTTTTAAAAAAAAAAATGGAAGTAGGTTCTCAGTGTTTCTTATAAACCAAGTTTGATGATGTTCGCTTTCAAATGTTTGACTTTGGGCGATGTCGAACTCCAGAAATATGGAAACCGGAAAATGAGGTCTAAGAATGAATTTTACTTCAAGAGGTATGTTAGTATCCCACATGCTTGGCTTATAGCTTGTGTTGGTTTTGGTGTATTAAGTATGCGGAGGTAGGGTTTGCGTGGAAATGGAAGGTGATGAACAAAATGAAGGGACATGTTGCGTATATGAAGCAGCAAAATAGTATTTTGTTCTGTGTTGTGTTGGGGTTGGGTTTTCTTAACTTTGAACCCAAGTTAAGTTTTGTCAGGGAATCAAAACCAGGATGCTGACTTGTCCACTTGCGTCTGCTTTCTTTCACTTCTCTTGGCATGCAAACCAAGTTTGCTTTGTCAACTACCCAGTTCAACCCCCACTGCAACTAAACAAGTGACAAAACATGCCAAACCTCGTTAGTTTTAATGTTTAACACTCTGCTGTGTTTTTTTCCCTAAAAATATAAAATTATGTGTTGGCTGAAAATATTAAATTATCTTATATCTAAGGCTGCCCATGTGAAAGATATGGAGCCAAATGTGGCCCTTCTAGATGGTTGTAGTGGGCCTTCATGTAGTTCAAATGGTCTCGACAGTTGAATTGGACCTTGCTAATAATTGTCTTTACTGCCGAGTAAAGACCCATTAAGCGTTGATTAATGTAAACCCGACCCGAATAAAACGTTCCGCCCGAATTACCTGTAAAAGTCAGCAAAGTTTGGCTTCCTCCTCCACCGCCAATTGCATTCGTTGCTTTTCCAACGACACGCCCTCTCAGTCCCTCCTTTCATTTATTTGTTATTAAGTGATCGCCTCGAATTTTTTCGCTTGGAAAAAAATAAAAAAATAAAATAATCGAACTGCGACTGTGCAACATTATTTATCTGTCGACGAGAAAAAAAAACATCATAGTCAATTATTGTTAATGAACTTGTTCCCAAAAAAAAAAAATTAATTGTTAATGAACAGAGTAAAAGGTCAAGGTCGGGTAGGAGCCGTATTCTGAAATCAAACTGGGCAAGCAATTATCGTTTGACAAATCTTCGCCTCACATGGGTGATGATTTCATAAATTTTGCGCGCGCTTCTCTAGCGCGTGTTCTCACATCTGCAATCTTGGGAATTACTAGGATTGCAGCCAGGCCGGACCCTAACATGTTTGCAAACGTAAAACTTGATATTTTTAATTAAGATGTTATTCTTTCTTATCGTTAATATAAAATAAATTTAATTAAATTCACACTTATTAAAAATGATTTTTATGCTTAAAAATTGTTAAAAAATATGCAATTTTTAAATTTTTCCCATTATTTGTTATTAATATAATAACCACAATTAATTACTCTTTATGATTTCAAATTATAATAAATAAATGAATGAATAGGTAGATCATGTTGGAAAAAATAAATAATAAACCTATAAGAGGTGGATTCACAAAAAAAAAAGGGATGGAATTAGAAAAGAAAATTAATTGCTATAATTTTTCTCATAATAACAATAAAAAGTTTATCTCATATTGAGGATTAGAGAGAGTGCAGTTCACACCTAGCTTATTTATCCTCTTTAGTTACACGGAGAGTCAATATTAAGAAATATAAATCACTAAGAAGCGCGTGTAAATCTAAAACAGCAAACATATATATATATATATATATATATATATATAGCACATTATAATAAGAAAAAGCTGGAATTTTCAAAACTCAAAAGCTAGTTGGTGTTTTTTTTTCATTTTTCATTTTAAAAAATTGGTTTGCAGTATAGTTTTTTAGTGCTGTTTTTCAAAATAAAATTCAAAAATACATTTGATTTATTAATTTAAAATTACTTTTATAATTTAAAATCGATGGAATATATTACATCCTCTTTTGAAAGCTCTTGAATTCCTTTACACAAGAAAAATACATTTTTAACCTTCTTTTATTTCAAGTAGTATAGTCTATTTGTTTTTCCTAAATTGCCACGTTTCTCAAATAGAATCCGTCGTGTAACTTTCAAAATTCATTACTCAAGGTTAAACATCCAAATCACCTAGTTTAGGATTTATTGGAAAGCTTTGTGTGTCTAGTTTGCTCAAAAAAATTATCATGTCCAATTAACATGATTTACTGTATATTATACAATGAAACAATAACATTACTTTGAAAAGAGTCTAAATTTGGATAGCACCAATCATACAATATTAAAATTATGATTTCAAGACTAGTTTAAGACTTTAAAACTGGTCGTATGCATCTTACCACACCAATTACACATGCCAAGGTCACATCATGAATCTACATATTCTCATGGAATTATTTATACATTTCTTATCTCTATAAATGTAATGCCATGGGAAAATTATCTCTTAGTCCACTTACCTTTGCTTCTAACTATAAATCTTCCTTTAAAATATATAACCTAACATAATAAATCATTGGGAGTGAGATTCAAAAGAATCTCAACAGTAAACAATTTCATTCAAACATTCATGGTAAAAGCGTGATACGTGACATATCCTTGCATTAAGTAACACCATAACTAATACAATGACATGTTTACATGCTCAAAGTTTCATACATCATCTGCGCATGGATCATGAAACACTTAAAAATAAAGCTCCAAGCATTCATTCATGATTCATATAATTAAGAAAACAAGTCATACACATCGTCATACAAGCATAAACACCAAATATGTAATGAAGGGTAAGTTTAATACTTATAATTTTTACTATTTCTTTTTTGTCTTCCTTGCTTCCATAAATTAATCCCATTACCAAACATCTAGTTCATTTTCCATGACACACATTTGGCCTAAATACATGGAATATAATATTTATTACAATTATTAAACTCAATAATCACATTATCAATGCATGACAACTCATTCTTTATTTAATTCTTGTTTTCTTTATCTTAATTTTTTACATGAACTTCCCATGGCAAAAAAATTCTCACACCACCATTTCCCAAGCAATTTTTCTTAAGGAAGTCATTTTTAAACACAAATTTTACAAATCCAACCTCCTTCCCTTTAAGCTAGCCTTGACAGCAATTATGGGTATTTGAAACCCTAGGTTGTGCTTGCTTTTAGGCTTTTTCATGCTTCATATTTTTACATAACACTAGGCTAGGCTTTAAATCTTATTTCATGAACTTAAACATGATTAATTTCATTGCTTTGTCTTGAAGAAAATTTGACAGCACCTATCCTTAATTCCAAGCTTTTCAATTTCTACAAAACTTGCTAAACTCTTATTCTATCATGCCTAAACATCTTTCACCATCACTTCAATGGTCTTAACATCATCAAAATCCTAAGGCTCAAAATAGGGCAGCAATTCAACTTGATGAAAACTTAATTAAATTTCAAGATATTTAACTCAAAATAAAGCTCTTGCTTACTTCTTTCCTTTATTATAACTTTTTCTTACATTCTCCAACTTCCACCCTTATTGGCCACGCCAAACTCCTCCTCTCATGAGCCTAAAATCATTGGATTATGTTTCTTGAGGAGTACAATGAATTTTGTAAAGATATTTTGAGGTAGAAAAGTGATTTTGATGGTGATTTTGTTTGGTTTTTCTTTTTTCCATCCAATTCACCATGGGAAGAAGCTCACGCTAACACACACTCTCTCTCTCTCTTTCTCTATTTTCCACGTGCTGATCAGAAGTGAGGAAGAAGAAATGGGTATAATGGTGTTTGAGGTTTGAGTGGACGATTAATCCATCTTTGATAAAATTTAGATTTAAAAAATATCTAATTTCCCACCTTAATTTTGACCAAGCCATTTTCCCTTTTATTTCGGTGGTGTAAAATTAAAACTTCTCCTTCATTTGCTGCCCAGTGTCCCGCCACTCTCACAATTTTAATGGCCTTTAATGGCCTCGTGGTAATTTTCAATCTTGGGTAGAAATTTTGGACATTTTCTTACCCTAGTAGAATATAATTTCTATATAATTAAGTCCCTGTGAAATTATTAACCAATAAAATTGGGATTACCCTTTCAAACATTTCTCCTTTTCATACACTAATTTCCTTTGAATTTTGATAAATTTTGGGTAATTTTATGTAATTACACTTTAAGGCCCAAAACTTCCATTAATTATATTTTAACCCTATTTAGGCTTGACATTCACAGGTTCAATTCATTCTTGTTCATTTTTAACTCCTGATACTTTTTCATAATCTCATTATATTTGTTAACATATAACCACCCTTAGACATTAATAATTATCATTTGATCTTGGATAGACAATTTCTCTTACTTATTTTTCTTTTCATTTGTTTTTTAGCCTAACTATAGTTAAGTTACCTAAGAAAAAGTTAATAACACTCTCTCTCTAATAGTTAGCTAAATTTAAAATGTATTTATATTTTAAACTCATCAAAGGCCATTGTCTTCTAGAAAATTTGTCATATGTTATGTGACTCAGCAATTTTTTACTAGGTTTATAGCAATTCGAGATCTAACAGTGATCTCATTGAATTATTTTTAAATCTATTACTATCCTTGTAATCTAACTGTGATCATTTTTTAAGCGATTTAGAACATAAAAATAAATTTATTAAATAATTTTACCTTTATTTAGGGGTGGTTTGTTTAAGATTAGCAAAAGCCATTTTTTAAATAGTTTGGAGATTTTATAAAAAATAATTTATTTTATAGATATTTTGAAAAAATCAAAAAATACTTTGTATTGGTTAACAGAATAAAAAAAAATCACTTTTTAACACATGCTCATGTAATGATTTCTTTAATCTTGAATTCATATTTTAGGTACATTAGAGTTAGAAATTACTCTGTTGGGATTACTAAACTCTCAAACTACGAAGAAAAAGAAAGAGTGCTATCCTAAAATAAAGAAATAGCACCATCATACTGAGTTGACAAGTTCACAATTCAAGCTTCGTCTCTTTCGCCAAAGCATTTTATCCAGCACTCGTTAACCACAAATCTTAATCAATAAAAGCTTTCTTCCCTCGAGTGATATTCTGCTCTCTCTTTATCAGGTGTCGTGTCTTGATTAGGTAACGTTGCTGCTGAAAAAATTTCTCCACACCCTTAAGCCACCAGGGACGCAAGCTGATATCAATAAAAGCTAATGGATTCAACAAAAACCCTTTAATCGACAAATGAAGGAAAGGGGGAGAGAGAGGGAGGAAATTGCACATGAAATTAATATGACAGTTTTGCAGTTTTCTAACTTTTGAAAAAAAAAATCAGAGAACATGCCCAAAGCAGAAAAACCAAAGTTAGTAGCAAATATAAGAAAAATCAAACCTGAGAAAAGAGTGGGTGACATGAGGCAGATTGAAGCACACTAAGAGAGAGGAGGAGGGAACGAAGGCGAAGGCGCCGTCGCAACTCACATGAGAAACATGGAGGCCCAATGGGATTTTGAAGGACTACTTCTGTCTTTAAAACTTTATCCGTAAAAATAGCCACGTTTCCTCACTTTTTATCTTTCGTTTAGCGCCTCAAAAAGCTAATCAAATTAGCTTCTCTGAATAATCAAATATCTGATTTGCCCCAGAGAGACTTTAAAATTACAAACTGATTCCCAAGAACCATTCTATTTTTTTAAGGCACCTTAGGAACTCTTGATTATTTGAGTTTGGTAGCTTATTGAATTTTGATATATTCTGGAACTTTTGGGTCCAAAATTCAGGATATCATAGATAGTGATGGATGGTAGTAATTAATAATGGTAGCTTGTAATAGTAATTGATTAAAAGGATTGTAGTTTTTAATAATAAGGTGTAATGTGTTTTGAAAATGGAAAAAGTAAATTGGAAATAATTTTGAGATCTTTTTATTGTTTTAAAAAACAAAAAAATAAGAACAGTTTAAAAAACAATTAAATTTAAAACAATTATTTAAACAAGTTTTTTTATTGTATATAAAAAATTGTTTTCAACAACGTAAACCAAATAGGTTGCTAGTAGTTAACGCCATTTGTTTCACTTGTAATGTAATGTGACTACATTATATATACATTATTCACCCATTCGTCTTTTTATTGCTAAATATATACGTCTTTAATTTGAGGGTTAAGAGGAAAAAATGTTTTAAAAGTTTTCTTAAAGGAGTATCAAGTACTCTCATCCTTTAGTTAGAGTAATTTTGTCTTAAAAGTGTTAAAAGTGGAGCAACCCTACTCTTTTCTAACATTTAACTAGTGTTTGATTAACTAAGTATTGAAAATTTTCACATCACAACGTGAGAGGATTGGAGAGTATACCTTTTAGGTCTTCACCAAAGGGCATACCGAAAGCGAGCAATGAGATAACCATAAGACCTAGAGTCATTATCTTGTACACTTTCTTCCTCCCTAACATGTGCTCTTCCCTTAATTGCATCCCCGATATTGGCTATGGACACCACAAACTCCATTGTCTCTCTCCTCATTTTCTAGCCCCCTTTCTCCACCTCCTGCATCACATGCCTCTAGGTTTCATATTCTTCTTCTTTTAAGATTTGATTGGCAATAAAAGTTGACATTGGAGATTTTGAGATCTGGTTGATGAACTTGAAGCAGATTAAATTGTTGACAAAGGCAGAGTGGGAGAAGTTGATAAAGGTGGCAAGGAAAAGCTATGGTTGCCATCAACAATGGTGAAAGGAGAAGCCAATAATAATAGTAAGGAGACGTTGTGGATGCTGTCGATGAAGGTGGAGCGAGAAGTCAACAATAATGGCATGAAGAAGTTGTGGTTGTAGTCAATGAAGGTAGAGGGAAAAGTCGATTATCATAGAAAGAGAAGGAAGAAGATGAGCGCCCTATATGCCCACTTAGCAAACACAAAACAATAAGCCAATCTTAATGAGCCACACATGTTCTGTTTGGTCAAATTTTAATTTTAACGATTAATGTTATTCAGATTTAATGGCGAGACGATATTGCTTCACTTTTAACACTTTCCAGGCAAATTTGCTCTAATTCAAAGGCAAGGACACCCAATACTTGTTTGTTCTTTTGAAAAGCTCTTGATGCATTTGTGCCTTGTTAACCCTTGGTTTAATTAAGTTTAGTAAATATATGCTTAATTATTCTCATATGGCTAAAGTTGAGAACCATAATAGCATGGTCAATAAATGAACTGTGTTGAAGTAAAAAGGAAAAAAAGACACAATTATTCGCCTCTATAATTTTAATGTGTTTTGGTATGTATGCTTGTGGTTTTTTTTTCCTATTGTAGGTCCCTTTAGTTTATCTGGTGTATAACATTAGTCTATCTGTTTTTAATATATCTAAAAGAATGATGATGTAGCACTAATGATTTCAAACATGCTAACTTGTGACTATCATTGTTAATAATTGTGCTAAGGTGGAATTATATTTTAACATAATGAAACTTGAAACAAAAAAGGTGGCCAAAGTCATTAATATGCCAAATTATAATTTCACTTAGCATAGATTAATGGCGTTACTCACAGATATGCTCTTTAGCATGAGATTTATAGTCTCACATGTCAACCATTTCACCATCAAAGCATCTTGAAAGTGAATTGTATTTTATGAATATAATATCTATCTGGTGTAATCTTCAAAATCTATGATAAAAGTGAAATGTTAAAGTATTTTTACTAATCATTCATACTATATGGGCTTGAGTTGTGCACTCCATTAGTTCGATTTGAATTATATTAAACAATTTAGTGTCATCCTATTGTTTCTTTATATATATTTAAAAGTTAAGTGACTAATGTTGTAGACACGACAAATTTAAGGAACCTAAAGCAACAACAAATTTATAGGAGCTTATATCAAAAAACATAAAATTATAGGAATTAGTAGTTACATTTTCCTTAAAAAAATTGATAAACTAAATATTAATTTTATAATTATAAGCGTTGTTTGAAATTGAAACATCTCACCGTAAAAAATATATATATATGGATTAAAAAGAAAAATGTCACCCCATGGCTTTTATAACGCGACAGCATATTTAATTGCTGTCACGGCTTAACGTGCGTGGAAGAAACCATTTCTCACTCCAAAGGGTCATGGAGACAATAGTTTAATTCCAAAGACATGGTCGAGAATAATGAAGTGGCCGGGTAATGTTACGGTTTTGTCTGGTGGGATCTATTTTTAAAAGACAGAAAACGGATAAAATCATGAGGTTTTTGGCTTCTGGATATTGTCCTCTCCGGTGCTAGCTGCTCATTTCACTTTGTATAGAAGACTTGGATAACGTATATCAGTATGAAAAGCCCATAGGTGAGCGCGTTTTTTTTTTTTTTTCTCTCTGAAAAAATAAAGTAAGATAAAAAGAATATGAAAGATTTTATGTGATGATGTCTAGAAATAAAATGCAAGATGAAAACATAAATATCCTGTCAGGAATACAGATCTTCACATTTTAAGAGGATGATTTTTTTTTTTTAAAGAAATGCAATACAAGGACTTTCATCTATTCTAGTATTACTCTTTCAAGTACAGTTAACTGTAGTGCTCTGATGGGATTCAGGACATTAGTGCCTGTATAATTTAATCCAATGCCTTTAAGCTTTACTTCGTCCCATTGAAAGCATGAAGTGTTAAAATCAATAATATAGAAGAAGCCTTGACGAAGGCAACATTTCATTTAGTGTCCAAAACAATCTAGCCCGTTTTCCCCACTTCTGGCAGGCAAAAGGTTGGGATGAATTTGTTCTCTCTAACTCGTTGACTCTTGTCTGCTTTAGCCCTTCATTACTTATGTGATGATAATAGCGGATCCAAGTGTATCTCGTTTCGTTCACTGTTCTACCATATCAGTTTGCGCTAGTAAGAGACTGACAGAGACTCCAATCACATTCTCAGTTTTCGTGGTATCTGTCCTCTGCCTCTGCGTCCCTCCACCGCAACGCCAACCCACCTCGCCATCCTTTTCCTCCGCCGGCGACACCAACCCCTCTCCCTCTCTCTGTATAGTTCATATATATTCTCTCTGGCCTTTTCTCTTCTTCTACCCGAAGTCTTCACCTTTATGCTTATCTGCAAAAACAATCCACCTGTATTCTGTTCACAGAAAACCCCTTTTGTTCCTCGCGAAACTCCTACAGTCTACTCACACCCTCAAATTTTAACTTTGTATCCTTCTGCTCTCCCCACTCAAAATGGATGTTTTGCCGGGCCCTACTTTCATCATCGATCACGATTCGCTGCCGTCGTATGGCAGCCAAAACCAAAAGGACGGTCATGTTCGCCGGGTTATGGAACGGCCACAGTTTTATGCGGGCGATGACTCATCGCAGAGTTCGTCCTCGATTGGAGCCCCGGATGACCGTGGAGATGAGGAAGATGGAGAGGAGGTACAGAGCAATTCGAAACGAGGAATCGCGTTAGATGCTTTGGATTCTCTAGAGGTGTCCCTTCCCATCAAGTTAGTTCCTTCATTTTCGTTTTTAAAACTTTCGTAGTTTTGGATTTATGTTTAACCTGACAAAAATCTGAATTCATATTTGGATTAGTAAGTATTGGGATTAATCGGAGCGATGCATGCAGGAA
Source organism: Prosopis cineraria (assembly GCF_029017545.1). Taxonomy (NCBI): domain Eukaryota; kingdom Viridiplantae; phylum Streptophyta; class Magnoliopsida; order Fabales; family Fabaceae; genus Prosopis; species Prosopis cineraria. The sequence goes on from NW_026555346.1 coordinate 5,738,549, forward strand.
TGGATTGTCGAGCCACTTCGAAGGAAAATCGAAGTCATTCTCAGATTTGAGCCAAGTGAGCTCTGTGAAGGAGTTGCAGAAACAAGAGAACCCATTCAACAAGAGAAGAAGGGTTCTAATGGCATCCAGGCGGTCTCTAAGATCGGCCTTCTACACCGGGTCGAACCCTAAATCCATGCCTCTTTTGCCCCTCCATGAAGATGAACAAGAAGACGATGAAGAAAAATGTAGAAAGCTTGCGTCGCCGTCGTCCCTATCCTCCTCGTCCTCGTCCTCATTCACCGAGGAAAAGAAACAAGAAGATCAAATGCTGCTGCGACGGCGACAGAAGACGGTGTCAGAATCGACTTGGCTTCGATCTGGGAGCTTGAAGTCAAGGAGTATTTCACTTGCAGATCTTAAAGAACATGACGACGACGACGACGACGAAGATGCTTGACATGTGAGATGTTTTGCTGTTAGTAGGAATCTTAAATGAGGGTACCTTTCAAGTGTTTTGTTTTTAGAGTGAGATGGAAATTGTGGAGATGATATTATATCAGCCTCATAAAATTGACAAGAGTATGACATTGATGCGTATTTCTTGATCTCGAATCCGGAGTTGGGTATTGGAATTAAAGTTCAAAAGAGAGAGAACAAAAGCAAGTTGAGGGAGTTTATTATTTCGAAGATAAAACCACGGATTTGAGTATTCGATTTCACAGAAGGTATCTTTGGACGAATCTTATCCTGTGTCCCTAAGTTAAGGTTTTTAAAATTGGATTGAACCGGTCAGTTCAACGATGAATTGATTGCTGATCCGATGCAGGCAATTCATGTGGACGGGTGGTCAACAAATCGGTGAAAAGTCAATAAACCGGTCAACTAACCAGAAAAACGTAAAAACCGAACAGTTAGCTAGTTGGTTGATTGGCTGGTTCAAACATTGGATATGAAGATAAGAAAAAAAAAGCAGGAGGAAAACAGAGGAGAAGCCAAAACAAACAGATGAGGAGCAAAAACGAAGAAGGTGCAAAGCAAATTTTTTGTGGAAAAAAAAATTTTGGGACAAACCATCATCCCAATTCCTAAGCGTGCTTCTACAGTTATTAAACTATCGGACCTATAATAAAATAGCTAGATCTAACGAAAATCTTCAACCGTGCTTTGAGAATCATGGCGGAACTGCGACTGAGTGGAAAAGAAAATAATGAAGGAAGAATAATGAAGAAGACGAGGCCGGCTCGAATTGCCTCTTGATCTTGGGAATAAAATAATAATAAGAAGTACCAAAGTTCTTCCGCGCACTTGAGCCTTGAATTTAATAATATTAAATTCAACATTAAAGAGTGAAAAAGGAGGCGGAAAAGCAATTGAGAAGGGAGGGAAAAATTACTTTATTTTCGGGTAAATGCAAAAGCAAAAGAAAGGAATTCATATTAATATCATTAAATGCCTTTTACATTGTGAAATAAATAGGATGAAGCATATTAAATATATACTTTTATTTTTCAAACAAATTAAAAAGTAAGTTCTATAAAATAATTTACAAATTTTATTTGACTTTAGATAAATACTTTTAATTTAAATGTCATTTTTATAATTAGATAGACTTTTTTTGTAAATTTAGATGTATATCATTTAAAAATTATTAACTCAATCATAATTGGTTTGACCAAGTTTCAATTATAGTTGGATCAGTGGCTTTTGAACCGATACCTTATCTAATTTAATGGTCTGTCTAATTTGTAAAACCTCATAAATAATTGATCATTGATGTCCGCATGAAGAATGACCTGGTCTTTTTTATGGGATGAGGCGTGGAAAATGACTCTGCACGTGACTTTTATTTATTTATAATTTATAATTTATAAATTTACGAGTTACGACTTACGAGAGCAGCTTGTGTCCTCTCCTGTCAACGCGCTGAACAAGAACAAGGAATCTGGAATAAATTAGGCTAACTTTCGGACGAGGCAAACTCTAACATAATATTTTATAAGTTTAGAAAAATACGAAGGAGTTGGTTTAACCAGTTTAGGAAGTTGAATAATTTATTTTAAGATCTTATGGGAACTTGAATTCAAATTTCATAATATACAACTGTGCTAGATAAATACGTTAAAATGATTCCTAATGTACTAGACAATGGAATAAAAAAAAGGCAGAAAGGCAAAATATTAAATGCATTATCATCTTGGAACATTCAATAATTTAATGTAAGAAAAAGAACATGAATACTCATGAAATTATTTTTTAAATGTACCCATGATCAAATTATTAAATTTTAAATTCACAATATAATGATCAATGTCGATGACTTTTAATAATTTAGTTATAGATGTACTTAAAAAATAATTTTATGGATTATTGTGTATTTTTCCTCACTTTTGTTATTGAATACTCCAGATTGAAGACATATTGATATTTTTATCCTTTTGCTCGTAAAAATAATACTCCACTTGTCCTAATTTATAAAATACATTTGAGTTAGAATCGCATATGCCAATATTTTATTGGTTAAATACATGTTTGATCTTATTTTGTCAACATAAAAATATAAATTTTAAAAAATATTTTTCATTTAATGTTTCATTTATGAAAGAATGTTAAAAAGAAATAATATAATAAGAATCATAATATAAAAAAGAATCATCAATAAAAGTTTATTTTTATTACAGCATTTTTTTTAAATGCCAAACTTCAAAAGGATATTATAAATTTGTACTGAGGAAGTATATTTTTAATTTTTTGTGGTTGAATGTTTTTAATCTCTTTATATGTTCACGTAAACTTAAAAAAATAATAATTAAATCCTTGTGAATTATATAAATAGTAATATGACATCTTGAAATGTCATGATTTTATTAAAGTCCTTACAAAATTTAGGATCAATAAAATTTAAATTAAAAAAATTATTTTACTCTTATTGATAAGTTGTGTTTTTTTGTTCAATTCTTTCAATTCTTAAAATAAGAATTGTTATTCTTTAAATGAAAATTATAAATGATGTTTGTTATTTTAAAAAATTATTTTTAATAATTAAAATTATATTTAATAAGTTGCAATTTATTGCTTAACTTTAACAATTCACAGAATAAAGTTATTATTTTTGAAGCAAAAGTTATGATTAGAGTTTGATTTTCAATAACAGAAATCATATTTAATAGGTTGTAATTTTTTATTCTACTTTTATGATTCATAAAATAAAAGTTGTTATTTTATAATTAAAAATTATGATTGAAACTTATTGTTTTTAATAAAGATAAAATGCTCATTTTAATTTAAAATTTATTGATATTGAAGTCTTTAAAGGCTATAGTATTTTAAAAAATTAAATTATCATTTATATAATTTAAATAGAGATTTTATTGTTAATTTTCTTAAATGTAATTACAAATTATGAATATGCAAATTTTTTTATTTTATAAAATTTTCATGGTCTAAGATTTGAAGATATGCAAAGACATAATGATGAAATGTCTTGCCTCGTGGTGGCAGTGGGATATGCATCATGTGTAGTAAAAACCGTACAGTGGATGAGAAGTAGAAAATCTTGATCATGAATTTTTATCTAATAATTAGTAAAAAATATATGTATAAAAAATTTCTTCATTTGTAAATACATAATCACGTTTTATCCAAAATAAAAGTTTAGAAAAAATTATAACATCTTTAATAAATCTATTAATGATTAATTTGGACAATATAAATTTTATTTAGGTGGTCCATTTTAATATTAATTTTTTTATTTTTTATAAATTGACCATCTAGATGTGTTCTAGACAGTTCAGATTTAATTTTGACTCATATTCAAATTTTTTAACTTGTAATTTTTTAAAAAATATTTTTTGGAAAGTTTTAGAAATAAAAAATTGTATTTATCAAAATAAAAAAATTATAAGGATAGTCAATTTATTTTTAATATTAGTTATAAACTATCCAAACTTCAAAATACATCTGAATAATTAATTTATAAAAAAATAAAACAATTAATATCAAACTTAATCATCCAAATAAAATCTGTAGTATTCAAATTAGTTATTAACAAACTTATTAAAAATATTATATTTTTGATAAATTTTTATTTTAAATAAAACATAATTGTGTGTTTACAAATAATTTATTTTTATAAATCTATTTTTCAGTAACTATTAGATAAAAATTTATAGTCGAGACTACGGTTTTTCACCGCACATGATCCATATACGGTGGTAGTGTGATGCTTGTCAAGCAAAGCAGGGATGAGGAACAGAGACGGTACAAATTTAACATTTTATGTTCAGATGCACTGCCCTTCACGGGACATGCAGCGAATAACAGGGGATTGGTTTCAAGATTTCCCCGCCTCTTGACGTGACGTATCGTTACCTCAACATACTGTAATTCTCTTTACCCGTTAATTTATTAAGGGATTGATTAAGCGTAATTTTATCATCCGAAACGTTACAAAGGTCTTAAATTTAATTATAAATTAATTTTATTTTTTAATTTTAAAAATTTTCTACTTCATCACCGTACCATTTTTTACATTAATTTATCATCAGTAAGCATCACATCATTTTTTAATATTTTTTATTATAAAATGTTTAAGTGGATGGGCAAAAATAATTCTCCAGATGTTAGTTGACAAGCAATAATGACTTTTAATTTAATAAAAATATTTTAAAAAATAATAATATTTATTAATGGTTAATAAACATTAAGTATTTTTAATTTTAAGATGTTGACAGAAAAAATTTAAGTTAAAAAATAAAATTGATTTATAATTAAAGTTAAAGCTACTTATAACCTCTCGTATACAATTTATGAATAAAAATTATCCTCATCCCTGTTCCATGTTGTGTTTGGGATCACTCCTAAGATGGGGTTTGGTTAGAACTAAGAGGCAATTTCCACATTCCTGGTTTTATCCGACATCGTCGAGGATTCCAGAGGATTCCAGGATGTTATAGCATATCATTTATATTTTTCTTTGTGTAACTATATTTTTAACTCCCGTGAAACACAAAAACATTAATCCATCCAACTTAAGAGATACGGTAGGAAAGGAAGAAATTTTTTTATTCTATTCATTTAAAAAGTAACGGTTAATTTGCAACTCTAGATACGTTAAAAATATAAACAATAGTATTTTATTTCAAAATTTGTACCCGTACCAGTAGACCCACCCTACGTTGACTAAATATATAATATGGTAATGCAATATCATACTCCCACAATTTAAAAATCTAAAATATTTTTTAAAAATTAAATATTATTTTTATTTTTTAAAATATTATTATTATTATTTTTAGAGTGCTTTATTAAATAAATTATTTTATATTTATTTTAAATTAAAATACTCTATTAAATATGAGTAAATATAATAAGATATTGTTAATGAGAAGACAAGTAAATACTTTTGTTAAGAGTGGTATTTGATTAAAAATGACTTATATTTTTTAACTGAAGGAGTATATTTTAAAAATGTAATCAACTTCATCTAGTAAGATAAAATTATTTGTTATTTTTGTAATATCATAAATTTTAAAATACAATTTAAATTAAACTTTTTTAAAATCTTAACCACGACAACTCTAATTTACCAAAAAAAAAAAATTGTTCCAGATGGCGAGGTCAGTTACAGAGGATGGGAACTAGTATAAACGAAAATGATTTATTTAATATACACTTCTTTTTATTGGTTAAAATTTAAATAATGCGAAATTTTCAGAACATCCAGCGGAATGATTGTGAATATTCTGCACCATGTAAAATACTCATAAGTATGAACTCCAACCCAGACTCATTTAATTTTGTTCAAATACTTCGCAGCGTTGATATATATATATATATATATATATATGTATGTATGTATGTATGTATTTATGTATGTATGAGTAGTATTAAGATCAAATCAAGTGTCCGGTGCACATGTCAATGTGTGATTGATGATCCTGAGGCTCCCTCGTTTTTTTTTTATTTGGTATAAAAAATGTCAAGTGGATGCAGTCAACTTTCATGGATTTTGTTGGGCCATTTCAAGGAAATATCTTAAGGTCACTGTTTTCTAGCCCGGAACGTTATTCATCATTTGCTGTAGCAATAGATGGTCCAATAAAACAAAACCTTCTGTATGAAAAAAAAAAAACCAAGATTCTCGGCTCAAATTCGGACTCCCTAATCCTGATTGAATTAATCAACATTTGTCTGTACGGAAAAGCTTATTAACCTTTATTTCCGGGATAAGCTCAATGATGCTCAACCGTCGACACCAAAATTTAGATCCTAGTTAAAATTTCGGGCCAAACAGATTTCTGTCAGGAATTTGATCCATAGATAGAGTCAGTAATATGGGTTGAGTTCAGCTACAAAAAAGTGGCCAAGTGATTGGATTAAAAAAAATGATGGTTAATTAAATACGGTGTGGTTTTGGCCTGCATTATATAACTTAAACTCAAAACAAGCTAATTCACGGAGCCGGTTTATATTTTTTTGAAAAGAATAAACAAATGATATTGAGTTCAAAGCAAAGCATTTAAAGCAAGTATGCATAAAATTATTGTTTAAGTACTTGCACTTTTATATTTATTCAAGTTTAAATTATGGTAAAAAGTAATAAAAACACACTACTCATGTATTCAAGTGGTGATATAATATAATTTAAATATGATCAAAATAAGATTGAATATAATATTTTATTATGCTATGTTTTATTCATATAGTAATCTATTTAGATTATCTTGTTTGCAAAAGAGTACACTCAAGCTAGCAAATAAAAAAATTTTAGTTATTATTTTTACTTAAAAAATAAACATATCAATAAAGAGCTAAATATATATTATATTGTCATCTTAATTAGAACACAAAAAGGGAAAAAGTACATGCAAAGATCAAAATATTTAAATGATATGAACTAAATGTATTATGAGTAATAATTCGATAGTTAGAGCTAAGGTCATTATGATTTTTTTTTTTTTAAGAATTGGCATTTTAAGTCAGGGCATCAATTTTGTGGCAAAATGCCAAAACAGGATGAAGAGAGAAGGAAATAGATAGGGCATTTCTATTAATTCACATATGTATAATACTGATCAGTCATATAAAATACTAAAGAATGAAAGGTTCACAAAATTAAATTAGTTTATATCTAAGTGCTTATATGAGCATGGCTTGATTAAAATGACTTTTATTGTTATGTGGATAATTAGTCTTTGTAGGAAATATATTATTTTTTTCCATAAAAAAGAGAAAAATTTACAATTTTTAAAATTAAAAAATTATAAGAAAATATGTTTTTACTTGTGGGTTGGCGAGGCCAACCTATTGCGGGTTGGTATGATTACATTTTGCATAAGACGTGGGTTATATTTTTTCATATTTGCTCCTATTAAACACCCTATAATAAATATAAAGTTAATATCAATAGGGACACTTTAAAAAAAATAATGATTATATCTTAAAAGACTAAAAATACCTTATATTTTTAAACATCTAACTCTTTAAAAAATATCTTATATTTTTTAACGAACGGAGTATGCACTAATGGTCATGCGTGCTTTGTTGAGGGACAGATACGTGAGAATTTTTAGTGAATTTAATGTGAAGTGTTTTTATTAATAAAATTAATAATGTTAGAGTTAAAGAATTTAAAATATATTTTATAAAAAAAGAACTAAAATTAAATTTTGGCCAATATATTTTATAACATTCATCTTCATTATCATTAAATTAAATAATAAATATTTCATATTTTTAAGTATTGTAAAATTTAATCATTGATGTATATTTCAAGCTTAAACTTGAGACCTTCAATTTAAAAAGGTACACTCCAACCTAGTTGATCCAAACACCTCATGGCATTATTAATTTTATTTATTCAAATAACTATTAAAAAAGAAGAGTTAGATATTTTTATGTTAAAGTATATTTTTAATCTTTTAATTCACACCAAATTTTATTTTGATCTTTTAATTTTATAAGGTATATTTTTATTTTCTTAATTTAATACTATTAATTTTAAATGATAATTTTTTGTGTCAATTATTATTATTTTTTAAATAAATTAGTTATGTTAGCATTTGAAAATGTCTTGCCAATATTTAAAAATTTGATGTAAAAAATTTGTTTGATAAAATTCACAGTATTAGAGTCAAGTTAAAATATTGAAAAGACACTTTATCAAAGTAAGAAATAAATAAAAATTGTGTAAAATTAAATGATTAAAAGCATATTTTAGAATGTATTTTTATTTGACATATGTATTATATAATAAAAAAATAACATCTTAAAATGTTCAGATGTATCATTATAAGTTAGCTATCAATTGTTGGCCACGATAATCTTCTCCATTTTAAAACATTATATATTGTTTGTTTTTTTTTCATTTTAATCCTCTAATCTAATTTATAAGTCACTTCTAGCATTTTTACTAGGACTAAAGAAAACCTTAAACTTCATTAACTTTGTCTAAAAAATCAACAATTTTTTAACTTTACACCTATTAAATATGCCTGTGTTTAAAAATAAAATACTCTAACATTTAATAAATTTTTCAACTTTAATAGGAAAAATATGGTAAAGATGAATGTAATAATGATTGAGGTGTCCTATAAGTAAGACCGAAATAAATACTATTTTTTCTCTCTATAAATAGAATTAGAAGAGTAACTGTTATGATAGTGTTAGAAAAATAACAATTAGAGCATGGAAGCTTGTTAGTTCCTCTCACCTCACTTACAACTCTCGCCGTCAATCATCACTTGCTCGCCCATGCGGCTTGCCCTCTTGCACAATGCCTGCTTGGGCAGAGTTACTTGCCAACGCCACTTTATCCCCATCACTTCTCACCTCTCGCCACTGCCTTCATGGTGTTGTCCACAGTGCCATCAGTTAGTTCGAAGCTAACAGGTTGAATCAAATAGGTTGAAGGGCTTGTTTGAGTAATCCTCAAAAGTATATCCAAACCACATTTATGATGTACTTTTATCAAATTCAATAAATAATTGAATATGTTAAATATATTTTTGCTACATACATATTGAAATTCAAATAGGCGTGAAGTCTTGGAGTTGAAGCTCTTGACAGTATGCTCTTGCATGTTTTTTTAGAATTAAAATATGTAGTATTATCATAAAGTCATGAATTGGAGGAGTGATTTTAAAAAAAGAAATAAACTCAATGAAATCTATACAGATGGATTAAAAAATAAAATAATAATCACAAAATCAAAAATTATTATTTATATTGATATTGATGGTGGTGGTAATAGTTTGCATAAGAGTGAAAGTAAGTGTGTGTTTGAATTAAAAAAAAATTAAAATTGAGGTAAGAACCAATTGAGGTTGGGAGAAATGCCTGTGATTTAAACATGATTTATTTTTAAATATATTTTTTTAAAAGTCAATTGAATAAATTTAAATTTGTTTGGATAATTTGATTCAAAAGGTAATTGAGATATATAATGATAAAAAATAAATATAAATTTTCTTGTATATATTCTTGTAACTAATTTTATATTTTTTTAAAAAAATTAAACTTAAAAATAATAATTTTTTTAAAAAGTATATAACAAACATTAAAAACATTGATAAATTAAAAATATTAATTCTTTGAAAAGGTAGAATTAAATTATAGAATTTAAAATATTCAATTGTGAAAATCTAATTTTTTTAGAAATTAATTTGACAAGCTGAAATTTATTTGAATGATGTAATTCAAAAACTAGTTTAGATTTATATGACAAAAAATAATATGAATTTCATGATATATATATATATATATATATATTTGTAAATAATTTAATTTAAAAAATATTATACTTTAAATTATACTTTTTTTAAGAATAGCCGTAAAAATAAAAAATGAATTGATAAATTCAAAATCTTAAATTTTAGAAAGGATAGAATAAGTTTATAAATTATAAAATATTCAATTCTAAAAAATAAAAATAAATTATAAAATTTATTTTTTTAACGAATTGGTTACAAGTAATTATTCTCAAATCTTTTTTAGTTTATTGAGGATAGAGAAGAGAAGAGAAATCTTGAGTGGTTGAGTAGGTGACATCACGATTCACGAGGGAGAGAAAAATTGATAATATTTCTATCTCATCTCCCTACTGTGTGTTTAAGAAAAAGCTCATTTTTCTAGCTTTTATTTTAACGGACATTTCTCCCCCAACATTCCTTTGAATTCCTTTTTTTTTTTTTTCAAACAAGATTTTTGATTTGTTAATGAGTTTTTAACATTTTAATTGAAGTTAGAGCTATCCCAATTTTAGTTGAGATGTTAACCAAACACATCTTATATTAGGCTCTTACCCAAGATAAGTAAGGCTCTTACTAGACAGTATGTAGGAAAGGAAATAGTTCACAAGACTCAACAAGAAACTGCACTCTAATTCAAGCAAGGCCTAGCCTAACCTGTCTAAGAAAAATAATAGGCTAGGCTCATGAGCAGACTGTTTAATTAAGCCAATGATAATGTAACCGAAGTGACATGTCTGTTTTCCGGCAAGCAAAAGTCACTAATTTATTCTTAATTGTAATTTTAGGTTGTTAATGCTTGTTCTTTAGATTAAAAAAATTTTAAAATAGACAAGTATGATTTATTTACTTAAAGCCTGGTCTATCAACTTATAAGCCTACCTATTTGTATTATATTCACATTTATGTATATATATTATAACATATATCTATTTACATATTTATATATATAAACAGTATCATGTGATATATAAATACTTGAAAAAAAATATAATTAACATGAACTGCATTAATTTATTTTAAAAATGTTATTGTTATAAGTTGAAAAATAAACTAATAAAGAAAGTAAAATTTCTATTTTGTATTATGCTAATTAACTACTATCATGAATATGTGGGTAGAAATATAACAATTGTGGTAAATATCAGTTCCTTCTTTATATAAATATAAATAAACACACACACACACTTTATTTGTCCTAAATTATAAAATAATTTGAAACATGATTATGCATATCAATAAAACATAACAGCACTGCCTATAAACTTAATTTTTTAAAATAAAACTATGAACTTTAAAAAATGTCCTTTCATAATTAATTGTTACGCTACACTATTTTTTTCAATTATTTCTTCATTTAAAAGATAATGTTGAAAAGTATCATTAATGAAGCTTTATTGAAAAAAATTGGCTTGTATTCTGAGAGAACAAAATTCCTTAAAAATTATCTTATATATAATTTGGGATGGAGATATTACTATATTATAATATAATTAAGTTCAATTTTATTCAAATATTAAAATAGATAAATAGGTTTGTAGGGGCCACAATTGACAATTTAACCTATTTAAACTTTAGTTTGGCAATACTTAACCTATTTAATTAAAAGCTCACGTTTAAGCATAAAGCTTGACTTATTTATATAAACAAGTGAAATTTGTTTGGCTAAAATTTGGCTTGATATAACATATTTTTATCCTTATCAAGTGACTTAGCTTGTTTAGTAAACATGCAGGGACTAGGCCAGACATGTTTAAATATCTGCCTAGCTAAACAAGCCAAACAATTTTTTAAAAGCATAATTTGTAAATCTACAAACATGTTTTTTTTTTTAAATAGCTTAAAAGCAACCATAAAAATAAGTAAAAAAATGGATATGCTAAGTGATTAAATTCAAAAGGGAGAAAGAAAACAAACCAAAAATTTAGTCTAAGTTTTTATACAACAAAGAAGATATCAAATTAAATTCACTTGCCCTTGAAAGAGAGGTAGTTTTTGTCCCACATAAGGAGCCAATGTTAGCAAATTAATTGATAAAGTCGCATGGAGGGAGGTCCTGCCTAATAAAAAAAGGCATTGATTAAAGTTTTGATAAAGTCTGTAGTTTTTGTGAGGGTAATTCTTATGATATGGAGAAATGAACAATAGAGTAATGGTTAAGGTAATTATACATACTCAAGGGAATTCTCATTGATTGTCGTGTGGTCCATTACAATTATTTGATTGCTTATGCACCATCGACCTATGGGCATTCCTTGATTGCCATTTCTATAAAGGTCAGGAGACCCTATCCTCTCTTGTATTTGTAGCTCATTACTACCTTTATTAGGATGCTATGATTTAAGAACGAGAATTTTCACCTTCAGTGCTTTAGGTCTTCTCTATGGTTTAAGCATGACTTATTGATAATGATGCGACTAGATGTAAGTTATTGAGCATGATTATATAATTTAGTAGGCAAGAGAAAGATTACATGATGAGTTGAGTATGTTTATGATTATGATATGATATGGTATAAGCAACGATGAACATGATTATGCAAGCACAAGTATGTGTAGTATGATATGATAATGGTAATGTGATCTGTTAATCGTGGCTATAAATTTATAATTTATAAACATGAATATGATCATTTGGATGGATAAGCATGATTATAATCGTGAAAATGTCATTGTATGGATTTGCATGATTATTGATGGGTGGGAGTTCACAAAGAGAACAGAGCATTATGGAAATCTATGTGATACTCACCAACACCATGACGCCTCAGTGTTTTGGTTCTTGATTATTTCCTTAGACTAGGTTTAGCCCTATACTGGGTGGAGTGACATCACATGAGTTTTGAATTGGGGAATTTGTGTTTCAATAGTGAGTATGAAGCCTTGATTGGGCCACCTCTCATAATTGGAGAGTGGGGCTGATCTAATCACATAAGTTAATCTTATATGATTTAGTAACTCATGGGTTTAGTTAGAAGTTATAAGGAGAGTAATAAGGGTAGATGTACAATCATGTATAATTATCATCAACTATCTCACATGTTTTTTATAGTCGTGGGTATATCATTAATATATGTTGAATAATTATGGAATGTATAAGTATGAAAACAAGCCTTAATTACTTTTATGTGCCACTTGCCCATGTGCTTGAACTTATATGCTCAGTTGTTGAGATTGTATAATCCTACTCCCATATTTTAATATTTTCTACAAGACACCCAAATTTAGGCAAAATGGAAGCAAGCAAAGCTATAGATACTTAGCTAATTGTAATGCCTTTAGTTATTCTCAATGTGTAATCGAATATCTCACATTAGGAGTCATTTACATAAATTTTATTGTCACTTGCTTGTAGCCTATGATGTTGATTGTGGCATTTTGACATGAACTTCTATATGTCTTTAAAAATGGATGGAGTGATGCATGTGGGTGTGTATTATAGCTTGCATGACACTAGCCAACATACACCCACCAACTATTCTCCATTTAAGTTGGTATATGATTGAGATCCACCTCCCTTGTCTTCGTATGTAAAGGGGGAAACACTTATTGTAAACTAGGAATGCAATGCTTGAACTTTGAAAGGATAATTTTTGAAAGGCCTAAGAAAGAATGAAGTAACAAGAGTAGGCCTTGAGTCCTTAGATTACCACCTTTGTTTGACTATTTATCTAGAGACGATAAGCAATGTTGATGTGTAACTTGGTATAACTTTACTAGAACAACTTGCTAAAAGGAGCTCATAAACAAAGAGTCTCTATCAAATATAGTAGAATAAGATGCACCGTGTAGACTTATTAATTGCTACCTTTTTTATAGTGAAAGGATGAGCAAGTGCAATAAAGTGAGCATACTTAGTTGATCTGCCATAATAAAGAAGACATTATAACCATCAATATTGGAAGATCGGTAATGAAATTAAGAGAAATGTCTTCCTAAATTTGAGATAGAATGGGTTATGATTAAATAAGTCTTATCAGGGCTAAAGTTTGATGCTTATGATGTCAACAAGTGGCATATTCTTCACGTGCATCTGCTTTCATTAACAGCTAAAGAAAAATTTCAACTAGCCTTTTCAAAGTTTTAAGAAAACTCCATGCCCACTAATAGAAGAGTGAGTTTCAACTTGTAATTTCGAACATAGTTTGAAATTGTGAGGAATAACTGCGTTGTTGTTGTAGAATAGTTTCTTATCAACCATATGAAATTTCAATCGAGAAGAAGGACCCTTTTGCAAATCTAGCACCATACCATTGGTGACACGATTTAATGCCAAATCTATGGAAAGGTCTTGCAACTCATGAGTGAATGGGATTGCTATTTGAAAAAAAGAAAAATTGTGTGGTAGGGTCTTCAAGGCAATGCATCAACTCCTATGTGACTATACCACTCCCAGCCTTTTAAATAATAGTAAAGCCTAAGAGTTTCATAATCAATCATTGTCGTGTGTTGGTGGTAATGTGTTGCAAATGCTTGAGGCATGCTTGTTCTGCCCTCATAAGGAAATGGCTTCCAAGAAGACTATGGCACCACTTTTGCACTATAAGTACTAAAATTAGGAGTTGTTGATCATATGCGGATTTGAAACAAATAGAGAAAGAGAATCCCTTACTACAATAAGCAATGGGGTGGTTGTTCTGGACAAGAATGGTTCTAATACCCTCCATGGAAGAATTGCTTTTGATAGTAAAATTAGCATTAAAGTTGGGAAGTTGTAAGACTGGGCCAGTGATTGCAGGAAAGGTTGAGATGATCAAAAGCTTTTTGAATTTACCTGGACCATAAGAAGGCAACCTTCCTGGGGTCATGCGAGAGCTGTCTTGCAATGATTCCATAATTCTTTATAGAAGGCTTATAGTACCTCAAAAGGCCTATCAGGTTTTGCAATTCCTTCACATACATTCTTAGGAGTTGGCTGCCCTCGCATTGCTTCAATTCTTTCAGCTTCAACATATCGCCACATGCAAAATTCCATGTCCCAGGATTGGAAGTTCAACATTTTTTATTATTAGTGGTGCATATTTTTCTTGTTCAAAAGAATAATTTTTTTTTGACATGGTGAAAGAATAAATTTTTATTTGTGATTCTTATCAATGAAATTTTTTAAATATTATTTTTTAATACAAAAAGGGTATTTTATTTTAATTGATAACGAATAATAGAATTCTTAATGAAATTAATAAAATCATATCAATAAATACAAGAAACCAAATAAACTTGCTTCAATTTAAAACGTAAAAGATATTTATGACATTTAGGGTTTGTTTGATTTATTCTCATTTTTTGTATTTGAAAATTATTTTGTAAACTAGTTTGTTTGATTTTGTTAATTTACCATGATCAAATGCAAATAAGTTAATTAATAATGGTGGCATTGACAGTTTCTCGCGTGAACATAATAAGGAGCAACTTGATTACATTAAAAACATTATACGAGAGTAGTCATGACTGCACCAAAGTGAGTCAAAACTTCCTTAAATTGTATTAAAAATAATTAAAATATTTTTCATATTAAATACATGTATATTTCATTAATCTGACATGCAACATACTGTGCTAATAAAACAATAGAGTTGTTGACAGGGGTTCTAAAAAAATAAAAAAAATTATGTAAGTTAATTTTAAATATTTAAAGATGGGACAAGCATGTGTAATTGTATCAGTAATTGTATCAGAGTTTGAAGAAGTTTTGAGAAAAGAAATAAGAAATTTTGTATCTCATTTCAAATTTTTGATGGAATCTCGTGAAAGGTAGGATCTGATGGCTTGATGTAGTTGAAGGTCAATTGCAAGCAAGTAAATAGTCTCTCCAAAATGCTAAACCTTTCATGCATCATCCTATTGCGGTATTGCCTACCTCATGACCTGCTGCGCTTAAGAATATTGCAACTACCAGTTCATCACTCATATGTTTCGGGGCTTTTAAATCACATTCAACCAATTCAGGACAACTTTGATGGAATACATGTTTTTCCACTTGAAACATCTCATCTTTGTAACCCCATTTGTCAACGTGTTGAACGAGAATAATAAATCTAGAATAAATTACGGTGACTTTTGGTCAAGGTGAACTTTAACATAATATTTTATATATCTTTAAATAATAAAAAAAAGCGTAAAGTTTCAGTGTAACCATAGAAAAAGTCGGAAAAAGCGCGCCGGAAAAAAAAATTACTAATTTTAAAAAAAATGATTCCCTTACAACTCAGCAGATTTTCATGGCGTGCGCCATCTCAACGGGTCGTTTCTGTCTCGGTCCCTCTTCTGGTCCTAGCCTCATTTTCTCAAGCACGAGAGTTAGGGCTGCACAGACATTTCTCTGGAATCGGGCGAGTAGACTCAGATCGCGTTCAATGAGTCAACCTGCTTCTGTGCCCCCCACCGATCCCATTAGTGCTTCCTCTCAAACTGGCACGTCGCAGTCGGAAATCGCCGACGTTCTCGTGCAGTATGTGGTGCTCCGGCGAGACCTGATTGACTCTTGGCCCCTTGGAAGCGTGGTCACACAAGGCTGCCATGCTTCTGTGTCCGCCGTATGGTCCAACAAAGATGATCCTCACACCGTAGATTACTGCAGCCCCGAGAAATTAGACTCTATGCACAAGGTAAGACTTTCCTGTTTCTTCTTATAAGTGGCATTGGGTAATATGCTAGTAGAAATTCTATTTTTTGATCCTAAACCGTCACCTCTGTCTTCTGGGTAATGAGTTGGAATTCTGTTTGAAATCAGGATCTCTTCATTCGTTAACCTAATTGCAGAGAGAGGAAGAATTTAGAAATTTGCTTTTGTAGTGGCGATTTACAGAGATGGAAGCTCATTGCGGCGTTAGTATAATCTTCAGAACAATGGAATTTTAGTAATCAGGGGTACCCTTAGCCATGCAACTTGGATCCAGTTCTCACACATCAATTACAAATGGCGGCTGGTGATATGAATATTTCTTAAACTTGCAGAAATAGTTATAAGATGATAGAGGATGGATTGAAGACTGATCATTATGTACTAGGTGATCTGAAGTTTCTGTAAAACCGGGTCTTTCGGCCAAGCACGAATTTTATCGACTGTCACATATTTGGTATCAAATTTCAAGTTTCTTACTAGTTTGATAATTTAACTTGGCGGATGTGCTGTGTCAAATCTTTCATTTGTTCTCGTCTCATTCTCCTCTGGTTACAACATGAGTGCATTGGCGATCATATGAATTGTACCAAATCAATCGTTTTTAAGAAAAGATAAGAGCTAAAAGCGTAAAAGCTGATAGCTATATAAAAGAAAATTAGAGTTTTGGCTTTTGTGGATTTGCTTTGAAATTTTATCATGGGACAGAGCCAAACTGCAAAAGCTGATGTTTTGGCTTTATATCACTTGTTGTTGATTTAAAATTTTACCGCACTGAGCTTACTCATTGAATTTCTGATTATTTCTTAAATGTAGGTCACGCTTGAAGTAAAAGGAGAGTCTCAGATTTTAAACTTGTCCGAGAAGCTCACATCTGGTGGCATTGTTCACAAGCTGTGGATTGAACAACCTGAAAACATGCCAACATGCCTTGCAACAAAACCTTATCCCAAATCTATGGTATCTTCATATTTTAAAAAGTTGAAACTTTGCAAGTGATGCCATGTTTGACATTATCCCGTTTTTGTCCTGCTATCTGGGAGGGAGTGCCCTGAAATGTGATGCGAAGTGCTTGGATTTTTTTGGCCACATTCTCCTATACTGTTAAACAGATTCCATTAACAATGCATACATGATAATTCTTTTTGACATATGGTTACAATGCTGAACATGATAATTCATGTTTGTAAACCGAGTCAAATCCTTTTTTCTTAATGAAACGTCGTGTTCAAGTTGGGCTATTTTTCAGTTGTTACAGGGATAGTTTCTTATGTGATCAAGGTTCCTTTGTATCCTACTATATGCCTTAATTTGACAAAAGAGTAAGTACAACAGCATATATGTACATATACAATAGAAGAATAATGTCACAACGACATTTCTTGCTCGTTTAATCGAGAAACAAATCAACTACCCTGGAATATTTAACAACGTTGGATGGTGACGTCCTTCCGAGTTTGCATGAGAGTTGCTCATCCAAAAAATCTCTTTCGCGTATTGCCATATTTTACATAAATTTTATGTACTCAGTTGTAAGGATAATCTGTACCAATGAGGCACTCTCACGTCAAACACGAGGCTTGCTTCACCTGGATGGGCCTTGATGGTCAATCACACTCTGAAATGCCCCAGCCAACGCTCTCACCTTATTCTTCCTCGTCTCCAGCAAGTTGTTCGCTGTCTCTTCGGCCACATTTGTTTGTGCCTGAAACTCCTTCCCTACTCCTTCCTTTGGCGGTGTTGGCTGCTTCTTGTCCTCTTCAATTTCACTCTTGGGTGCAAGTTCATCACCGTCAGTCCTATCCTCGCTTGTTCCTGTCTCCTCTCCTTCATTTTCTTTCAATGCCTTTCCCTCATTTTTGTTCACACCCTCGTCATCTTGTATGACTCCATCTTCTTCTTTTTCCTTTTCCTTGACCTCAACTTCTCCATTAGTAGCAAGCTGCTCTTCTTGCTGTCTCCAATTGTTACTTTCCCCTTGACTTGTACCCTCTTTCTCTCCATGATCTTCCTTCTTTTTCTCTTCTTTTGGCTCTCCTTTTGCTTCTTCTTCCTCAGTCACAGAAACTGGCTCCCCCTTAGGAATCACCCTCTCGTCATCAGCTTGAATGTTAGGCTGATCAGTCTCAAGCTTGTGATGCTGCTCATGTTGTTCAGTGCCACCAACATGTGGTGAAATCTTGGATGCCTTTTCAGCCTCTTGACGCTCATTATCCTCCACCTTTAATACCCCACCCTCTTGTTCTTTAACTAGTAGCATAGTTTCAAGTCTTGTGGTTTCTACAGTAGCATCAGAACTCTCTGGAGTATTTGTCAAGTTAACAGGAGCATCAACTGCCTTCTTGTTGGTGGTAGGAAAAATCTTGCTGGAATTCTCACCCTTTGTAGACAATGATGATGGTTTGGGTTTTGCAGCCTTTGGCGTCTTCAAGGTCGTTTTCTTGGAGGTGGGTTTGGAAGAGGCTTTAGGTTTAAGCGGAGATGGAGATGGAGTCGGAGTAGACGATGTTCGGAGAAGTGGTTGCGTTTTGTGGAGCCTTGAAGAGGAGAGATCCTTGGCCTTGGGTTTCGATGAAATGGAAGGCGATGCTGATTTTTCAACATATTGCCTTCTGCTTACAGTCGGCTTCTGAGCAGCAGCATCACTGTTGAGGTGCTTGAAGGAGGAGTGGGATTCAGACTCCGGACGCCAGCTTAGTTTAGGCTTCACATGACTTGGGATTTGTCTCTCTGATGTCTTGGTCTTATAATTGTTAGAGTTGCTTTTGGTTGCTGGTTTTGTGCTCTCTTTGATGCCCATGGGCGTGGTTTGAGAAATTGACAGTGGCGCCCTCTTCGCCTTCTCAGTGGCGCTGTTCTCTTTTGCTCTTGCTCTTGCTCTTGCTATTGATATTGCCATCTATTATTTATATTTATGTGTCTGAGTCTCAGTTTCTTGATATATTTTCTTCACAAGAAACCTGCACATGATCATCAAATAAACAACAACGCCATGCCAAATGTTGGAGTCACTTGATTATAAAAATTTGATGAGTGATTAAAAAAGCTAGAGCTGATAACCAGTATCATTCTAGACCCTTTTGGTGACCCCATCCAGGGCCCATAAATCCCTGGACACGTTCCTGCGACACGCTTATTTTTGTGGCTTCATTGACAAACTACGTCATTCTTATGCTTGATATTCCTAACTTTTGAGTAGGGTAATTAGGATTCGATGAATTAATTACACCTTAGTCGTCTTGCATGCTTGCAAGGTGCTTCAGTATTGATGGTCCATTGAAGTTTGCAATACCCGATTATGATAGTTCATTCACGAAGCCAAATTTATAGGTCACGACTCAGGAAGTACCAGAAATGAAAATTTCTGCAAAGAAAAAAGGGTGTCTATATATTGATGAAGCAATAGCAATGAATTACAGTTGTCCAATCACACATTTCATGCACCAAAATCCCCCTTTAATGGTCAAATAGAATAGATAATTTTAAAAAAGAATCATGAATTATGACATGTGACGATGATTATGTTGCACGTCTTTTATGAAGTTCGAGGTCCTAAAACTTGATCAGAAAGTCAAAATTAAAAAGAAAAAGAAAGTGCAAATTAGGGATAAACAATGTGGAGAAAATTGAACTTACCTTGACAAAAGAAAGTTGACGAGAGAGAATGTATGAATTTAAAAGGAAGAAGAAGAATACAGAGATATCAAATGTTGGTTTGAGAGATGTGTTATAATTGCTTCACCCCTTTAGATGTCCAATTATTAGTCACTCGCTAATTAAGACAGTGCCAGTTTGTGTACCTCTTTTATATTCTAACTTTGTCTGAACAAAACACGGTTCTCCTCTTATTCTAATTTTACCTTTATTTTTTTAGCCAACCTGACTATTGGCTCTGTAAATCTTCAAAAGCTATGTTTATTGTATTTGATATATGACATTGATAAGTGAAGCAACACATACTTGTTGCTTCATTAATGATAGAGGGCATACAAAAAAAACTATACTGGTCATTGATGATGCCGCATTGCCACCTTTTCATGCTGAGGATTTTTTTTTTTTTTTTTTTACAAAAGAAGCTTATTCGTCGCCATAAGGTCCCTTTGATATTTCGTTATAATTTTTTAATTTGAATTTCAATTTTAATTTGCAGATATTTCTAGTTTTGAAAAGATATTGCAATTAAAAAATGGAGAATATTTAAATCAATTTGTCCGTCTTTGTTATCTCATTAAATCTCAACACACAGCCTTTTTTTCCTTACTTTATCATTTACTTAAGTACAATGGGTATAATTATATTTATAATAAATTCTAAATGTTGAGATTTGATTGGAGAATTGATTTTAATGGACGCAAGTAAATGATCTAAGTTTTGTCCCACAAAATAGCTTTTGTTCTTTACTTCCTTAGCAATCCGTGGTCATTGGAATTTCATGCAATAAGAATTGGAATGGTTTCTAACATTTCAAGTAATGAATTTGACTTTACTATGTATCATGGCAGCCTCGAAGTATCCATATATTTCTATCTAGACAAAATAAAAGGAATTTTAAATCTTATTATACATCAATAAGACTTTTATCTCGTTTCCTTTTTTCCCCTAAGGTTATCCCCCCAAATGAAGATTTAGATTTAATAATTGTACTTAATATAGGTATTGAATACCTTTACTATCTGAATAATTGAAATTCAGATTAATCGTTCAAACAAGTTTACTCATTCATTAATCTTAAGTAGAATATAAATTCAAAACCATTAATCTGAATTTTAACAATTCAGATTGTACGTACACTCAATACCTATACTGAGTACACTCACCAAATTTAAATATCTCAAATGGAGGCTTTCCCATCCAATTAAATATTTGGTTGAAATCCAACTATTTTGAGATAATTCTCTCACCAATTTATGCAAGGCTAAAAAGCCAACAAACTTGTTTCATTTTTTTCATCCCCTACAATTAAAGTATTTTTTTTTAGAAATAATAAAAAATTGTTCCATTTGTAGAAAAACATTTATTGCAACACAATAATATTTTTGGAGGGTTTTTCCTTTTTTTTTTATTATGTATGTGTGCAGGGAGAGGCAAAGCGTATATAGGCCGCAAGCGTGATCCAAATGTGTGGTTTCATCCAAGAATTGATCAATGAAGGAAACATGGCCAAGCAAGAAGCGAACAGTAGCATCAAACAATGAAAGCCAACAAAACAAAACGTTACATCACTGCTTGTGGCTCACAAAACACCTTCATCCATCTATTTGTTGCCTTTTCGTATTTTCATTTAATATTTCTGTTTGTCTTCTAATTTATAATATTGCCGATTGATTTGATATCCAAAATTAAATAACAATATATTTGTTTTCACTCCCTCTTGAAATTCTTAAGTGGAGACCTTATCCGGATTCGATTTTAACTCCAATGATTGATTTAATTAGTCGATTAATTGACAAAATTCATTATGTTTGAAATTTGGGTTCAACCTAGTTTAATCTATTATTCACTTTCTTGTACCAGAATTTTACTATCGAAGTTGAATCATGGCAATTCAATCATGCCTAATTACATACTATTATAGAAAATCTGATACCATCACAAATCATATTTCTTTGATTTTTCTTTTGAAATTGTCTTACGTGAAGTTTGGCTCGATGTTAAAAACCACTAGAGTCATGAAACAACGCGTACTTTATAATATGGCATAAATTATAAGACATAATTTAAGCAATTGTCTTGCAATCAGGCCAGCTTAACTGGGAAACAATACAACAAAACCATGATGAGGACAATTCGAATTGCGAAAACTTGTGCTGTTGTGCAACTCTGACATGCCTCTCACACACGCTTCATGAAATTATTTAAAATGTGAGATACGATTCCAACCAAGTCTTTCGTTTGTTTCTATTCGTCCTCAGCTCCTTATGCTTGCCGTAACTTTCATACCCTCTTCTTTTTATTCTTTAGTCCTGGAAAATTTTGAAATTATTTATCACTTTTCATCTAAATTAATCCAAACTCTCTCTGTGTAGGATTGATATTATCAACTACAACCTCACTCACAAGTATGCGAAGAATACCTTTAATATATTTATTTAATATGACGTGATATCTGCATAATTTAATATCCCTCTCTCTTGGGTATTCTCGATAAAGTGTCATAATAATAGTAGTAACAAATAACTAACTAAATAAATTTGCTTAATCTTTATAAAATTTATTAACCAAGTCTTGTATTTATAATCGAAGGAATATCGCTCTTTGTTATGGCCACTGATCCCCTTGTTTTAAGGCAGAATATAATCTCTAATGATAATTAATAAACCGCCTGATGTCTAAATTGTTATCACGTTAACATGATTTCCGTCTTGTTTTGTTCAAACCTTCTTTTTTTTTTTCCTTTTTGGTTATTGCAGTTGTTTTGTTAGTATCTGACACGTGGCAAGCAATGCTAAAATCTATTTTAACTTCATCTCATAGTATTTGTTATTTTGTTAATTTTAAAATTTGATACAATAATAGTAAGCTCATGATAACAAATCAAATTCCTTTGGAAAAAATTCAAGAGAAACAATCAGGGAGCGTTAAATGAGAGTCGAATCCTCTAAAAGCATAAATCCAAAAGAATAATTTTACTGCCAAAAGTTGTTGGCCATCACGAAATTTGTGTTCCGCCACTATATATTATTCAGATCCCACGAGAAATATTAGATCGTTTTTAAGTTTGATTAAAATTAAATACGGGATGGCTTAAGAACGAGAGGCGGTGGCCGGCATTATTAAAAGAAAAATTCGGATCTTTTGAAGTGTTTAAATGTGTATAATTTATAGAGGAAAAACTAACCACATGTATCAATGAGATCGTGAGAAGAATAAGAGGTAAAGTTGAGATTTTATTATTCCCTGTCTATATATGTGGATTAAATAAAATTAATTACGTTAAATCGATCGAAACAAAATAAGAAACCATGTGGGTTGCCTAATAGGAAAATCACTCGCATATGAAAATAACGTCATGGCTTTTCTGTTTTCACACGTGGTCGTGGAGATAGAGATCCCACAGCCACAGCCTATCAAATTTCTTCATAGAATATTTCAGATGGTTCCATCCACAATGAAAAATCATGCATAAGAATAAGATGTCATAAATCGAAGACAAACGCCATCACGAAGACTGAAGAGTAAAGATAGATTTAAAAAAAAAAATTAATTATTTAATCCCTATAATTTTAATTCAATTATAACTCAATTTTTAAATTTTAATTCAATATAATTTAGTTCTTGAAATTTTAATTCGATTGTAAATCAATCTTTGAACTTTTCTTTTTATAATTTAATTATTAAAGTTTCAATCTCTTAAATATTAATCCCTATATTTTAAAAAAATTAAAAAATTAAAATTTTATATTAAAAAGGTTTAGTAATTTAAGATATTAGTAATAAATTTTAAAATATTTTTAATTTTTATAATTTTATTTTTAAAAAATATATGAATCAATATTTAAAAGTTTGAAATTTCAGGGGCTAAATTACAAGAGGTAAAATTCAAGAATTGATTTACAATCAAATCAAAACTTCAATGATTGAATTATAATGAGTTAAAATTCAGAGACTGAGTTACAATTGGGTTAAAATTATAGGAAACCAAATGATTGATTTTTTTATTTTTCTTAGCAAGGTGCCTTTCTCATAACTATTTTTTAATTATGCACAAGTATTATTTTATTAAAGATAATTTATTCAAAACAAGTAGATGTCACGATATAAATTCAAACCTCAATTCTTCATCTTCTGAGAGAATATCTCATTTTGCTGGACACTCCCAGTAATTCTTAGTTCTCACAACTTTTTTATGTAAAATTAAAACTTCATTGTGAAACCATTCATATGCTTTATTTATAAATTTAAATTAAGAATTAGTTTATTCAGAAAAGGAACTAATGTTATTAATTAAAATAATAATAATAAAAGGATAATAATATTTAATCGATGGACAATTAATTCTGACATTATAATAAATAATAGAAGGAAAGGAATGGGGCCACATTGGCTTGTTTTGGTCCGCAACAACATGAATCCCACTTTATTACTGATTTGCCGTAAGGTTGTTGAAGGAGGACGCCCGAGTCGAATCGAAGCCGTCCGCGTTTGACTCTTCCCATCCAAGCCTTCCAGCTAGGACGGCCCACCCTACGTGCTCTTCTCTTTATTTATTTATTTATTTATTTTCTTTGTTCATATATTCCTTAATTCAACTCGACTTTTTCCCCAGAATCGGATCTTTCCCACGTATTTGTTGCCTCCCTCTGCAATTCTTCTTCACCCTTCCCCTCGACTCTCCTGGACTCTCCAGCTCATCCTCCTCCCTTTTCCTTTTATCTCTGTTTCAAAGCCGCCGCCACAACAACAACAACAACAACAACAACAAGGTAGCCATCAAGTTCATCTCTTCACGCCGCCCCTTCTGGATTCTGTTTTTTTTTTTTTACCTGTTTGCATCATTCGTTGCCTTTTTTCCAGCTTATTCCTCCTCCCAAATGCTACTCATGGATGACTGATCATCCTCGTAGTCGTATATTATGTTGTTTATGTGTTCTGTTCCAGTGTTCCTATCTCATCCTAGAAACGCCTTAATATTTTGATTTCGATTTCAGTTCCTTGTTGCTGTGTTAATTTACTTCTCTTTTCCCTTTCTGGTTTTCGGTTCCAAAATTTTTTGTTGCTGTTGGTTTCCCTTTTATTGTGATCTTTCGGGGAGTTTTAAGCGATGAATCGCGGAGACGAAGTCTTTTCTATTGCCTGATTGTGAGGAGAAAATTGAAGCGAACCCCTCGTTTTTGGGACGAATATGGGCACGTGGCGATCAGGCTCCTCGTCTTCCTCTTTTCTTCTGTTATTGTAACTGTACATTTGATGACTAGAAGACATTAGCTTCCTTGTGCGAGTGCTTGTGTTATGTAAGCGCTTTCGGGTTGATGGTTCATTCTTGAAGACGTTCACCTCGTACTTTGTATCCACGCGCGGCCCAGGGCTTTTTCTTTTTTCAGGAACTGCGTTTCTTTGTTGGCTCTTGGTATTGATCGTGGTCGAATCGTGCATTCGCTTTTACCCACCCTTAAATATACGTGTTCATCGCTCCTTTGGCTATAATTAAAAAATATATATGTGTTCATCACCCTTAAATATATAGCCTTTCAATTAAAAAAATATTGATCAGCATACAATACGTATAGCCATATTAAAACGTATAAATTTGGCTATAATTAGATTAGATGTAATCAAGCATCACTCCCGCTTAGAAGTTCTAACTTCAGTCCTGAGAAGAACAGGGCAAGTATGCAAACAAAGTTATGGTGGCTGCTTCAAGCTAGCCGTGGGAATGTAGAATTCTAGTATCTGAACTTGGCCTGCCTTTCTATATTCGTGCGTGCTTGTTTTGGAAATTTTACATGGTTTTTATCAGGATGCTTACAAAATGCAATGACTTAAGTTGGCATCTTGCCAAAAGTGTTGAGTATTGAATGTATACTTGTCCTTTGTCTGATTTTCTAAAAAAATCCAATCAGGCTTCCTACTTTTGGCTTCTGTGACTTTTTTAAGTTAATATCTGATTTATTCATCTAGGCTTTTCTCCTTTCATCATGTGAATTTTGAAGATATTCTTCCTTATTATTCATATTAAATGCCTGTTTTTCATAATCTAGCTCTACTTTCTAAGTCAGCTCTTATTAAACTTTGGAATGCTTTAATGATTTTATACTTCTGCTTTGACATCGTTCAGTTTCCTTAAATATGTCTTATTGGGTGTGCTTTCATTTAATAACAGAAGTTTTAAAAAGAAAACTCTGTCCCGTCCATGATGGAATCCAAATTTATAATTTATTCATGCACCATGATGGTATCCAAACATGTGTTTTTCTTCTAACCATCATGTATTTATCATAACATCAGTGCTTACCATTATCTCTATTTTTGGCCTCATGAATTTCTTGCTTTGATATCTGCACTACTGACATGATGCTTCCTTGAGTTTTTGCTGATTTAACACAACATGCCAATTTGTTGCAGACAAGGAAAAAGTAAACAAAAGATGGATAAATATTCTGGTAAAAGAGCTGTTGATAGGAATGTAGTCTCTAGAAAGGGGATGTCTCATGCATTCAGAAATGGTTCCTGTAGAACTTTCTCAGGAACTAGTAATCCTCAAAATCGTCAGTTGTGCAGCCGACTTAATTGCAGTAGCAAAATTCACTCTTCTATAGTTGCTGAGAATGGTTCCTGTAGGAAAGGCAAATCTTTGAGGCTTTCAACCCAATCCTCTTTAAGTGACAAGCAAGCAGTTGGAAGTTCATGTAGAACTTTCTCAGGAACTAGTAATCCTAGAAAGTCCCCTAAAGGGCCCCAGCAAACACTTTCCTCTAGGTTAGAGACAGATTCATCTGAAACTAGCAGCAGTCAGGATGAACCTGAAGCTTCAGTTTGCATCCCTCCATCAGCAACTTATCAAAGTCAGCTTCAAGCTGAACAGGGACATGCAGAGTCTGATCACGTGATGCTGACAGAAGTAGCAAGCACTAGTGGTGTTTCAAAAACTAGGTCACAGAGGAATATTCATCAACCTGGATTGTATGGTCAAGAAACTAAAAGCATTGGCTCAGTGACACGTGCCAGTACTAGCCGATATAATTCGAGGAACCTCAAGTGCAACTCGATAAATGATGTCAGCTCCACAGGTTGTTCATATTCAAATTCAACCATGAATCGACGGAAGGATACAATGAAGAGAAGAAATTGTGAAAGGGAAAGTGGTTCCACTGCCAGAGGGAAGGTGAGTGGGTCTTTATTGGAAGGACAGAATTCTGGTTGTGGAAGTGGTATATCTATTTCTGATCCAAGAAGATCAAGAAATATTCCTCCTCACAGGGACAACATTGCATCAGTTAGAACTCGAAGGTCTATAAGCAGTAATGCCCGGGAAAGGCTTCCAAGCCATGGCAATGCACACTCTATGCAGCCCAATGAATCCTCTGCTTTGATGCCACCTTTGCCTCATGAACTTGTTTTTCCACATCATTCTTCTTCTGAGTCTCCTTTAATTCGATCGAGCTCCCATAGTAGACCAGGTTCAAGCAATGGGCAGCCTGCATCTCCTGCAGAATTTGACATAACTTGTCCTCTAATAAATTGGAATGGACGATGGCACCAAAACAGTATTGCTGAGGTAATTTTCCTTGCAAAACATGGAGATGCATTTTCTTTTTAGGAGTCCTAATTGGGGGAGTTTACAGTTGACTCGTTCTTCTATACTTTTTTACAGGTATTATTGGCACTTGAGAGAATTGAACAAGATGAAGAGTTGGCAGAGGAGGTATTTCTTGATTCTTTATTAAACATAGGAGCTTACAACCGGCTCATTTATCTCACATTTTCTTTTTGGTGTTTGACAGGAAATTCATTTACTAGGGACAAACTTCCTCCTTAATGGACTATACTTGTATGATCAGCATAGAGACATGCGGATGGATATTGATAATATGTCATATGAGGTTTGTTAATGCCATAGCAATCCTACAATTGAGTATATGATTCAATTTCCTTTCGTATTTACAATGTTTTGAATACACTGCAGGATTAAATAAAAACAATCTTAAAATGGCATATTATTTATCCAATATTGAAGGACATGACCTAAGAATAATTGCTGTTTATAGAAAGAGTGGTACTTATTGATGTTTTTAATAAGTGGTGTGAAAAATTAATTGACTTTGAGGGATATGGCTTTGAGAAGGGATGTCTATTGACTCTTTCCCTGAAGATATAGAATGGGACTGTTTTAAATGAGTGCAAATTTCTTACAGATTTTAGCTATTATAGCTTCTCAAATTTTTCTTACCAATGACAGGAACTTTTAGCCCTGGAAGAAAGGATGGGTAATGTGAGCACAGCTTTAACAGAGGAAGCACTTTCAAAATGCCTTGAGAGAAGCATCTATCAGTCTACCCCTTCAGATGATGATGATGATGAGAGGAGCAATATTGCTAACGACGATATCAAATGCAGCATCTGCCAGGTATTTTCATCAAATCTGCTGAAGCCTTTTTTGAAGAATCGTGCTTATTTTGTTCGATACAGCTAAAAATGAGGATGCAAAGAAGCATGTTGCCTCTATAAGGATTTGACTTGACAAATACTAATTGTCGGCCGGCAAAAGGACAGCCACATCAGTCTAAACTGAAAAAGGGCCCGACTAGCATTTTAATTGTATAACCTGTGTGAGAAATCTCCAATTTTTCTGCACCCAAAATGAAGTTTTTTAGGCTAGCCACAGCTGCTGTCAGATGCATATGAATGTTAAGTTTATTATGTGACAAGATTTAAAAGGTGCATGTGTTCTGGAATTGTAGGATGAATATGTTGTTGGAGATGAAGTGGGGAGGCTGCAATGTGAGCATGGATATCATGTGGCTTGCATACAACACTGGCTGCGCCTCAAGAATTGGTGCCCTATCTGCAAAGCATCAGCAGCACCTTCAAATTCAGCTGTTGCCTCTAATCGCTCCTGACCAGTGAGCTGGGATGGTTAAAAGGCTTTTTCTTCGTTGTTTTTTATGCTCCCCCTTCTCTCTCTCCCTCCCTCCCCCCCTCTCTCCTTTTTGTACAAATTAGAGCTGTTACTTGCCATTTCATATTGGTCATCATGTACATAGCCATTATCTTCATCCTTGTCAGTGACACAAGGCACTGGCTTGGCTGTGGAACTTGCTAAGTGTCCCATCTGGATAAGCTTCATTTGAACGTGTTCTAATTTGATGGATTTGTCCTCCTCTTTCCATCTGGTTTTTGCAATGTAAAGGATTTCATATTCATATTTCAACTTAAAATTATCCCCAGTAATAATGAACATTCCATCTTTTGGCATGCATGTTATCTAGATGCTGCATGTTGTGACGTAGATATTAGGATATTAACTAAATGGGACAATTATTAGTTTTTGTAATGGTTTTTACGCAATTTTTCTCATAACGTAAATGTTATTAAGATAGAATGTCCTGAGATTCGATAACGAACTAATAGAATACTCTAATCACAACTAAGTGAAATTACTTTTGATTAGAGGATAGTCTAAATGATAAAAGTGGAGTGAACTGCCAGTAGTAACTAACATTCAATTTCTTTTTAATATAACGGGAAATTCCTTCATAAAGTTTTTATTGTGATTGAAAGCCTATTTTTGTCTAATTTATTAGAACATCTTGATGTTTAGAGTAACGCAGTAGTCTCTTGTTGCGAATGAAAAAAAAAAAAAAAGGTAGTTCAAGAAAAAGATTGAGACTCGAATGGAGATTAGAGTTTCGTTATTGCCTCTCTATCTCTCTTCACTATTAAAATAAATGTTATTTGAAAAGAATAACTTTTTATTTTTATCAGTAAAATGAGAAATCATACCACTAAACCAAAGGTAAAGTTACTAACGGCAAGATACAAACAAAAACAGAAAAGGTTCAAAGAACTAGCTACCAAGAACAAAACAACCGAAAAGAATAACTTCAAGTTCACAGACTCGTGGAATTGCCAAACACTTGTTACTTTTGGGGAACTCGTCAGAATGGCTTGACCCAAACCTGAATGCTCATGTTATTCAGAACAGGTCAATTTCCTGAAATTATTTAACGAGGCTGCATGTAGGAGCTGATGTCACTCTGTTTCTTGCCTCCATTTCCTGTGGTTTCGCACAAGAATGTCCACGTAACCACGCTCGCAAGTCGTTCAAAAAAAAAAAAAAACCCACGCTCGTAAGAATCAAACCATGTTTGAATTAGCGTTAGCCTTCCAACTATCAGGGGGTTTCAGAGCAAGAACAAACAGAACAACATCACTTGAACAATTGCAATTATTGAATGAGCATTGAGTGGTTTTGCATGCGGCAGCTCAAACCAGTATACAGAAATTCTTCACCAAGATAATCTCTACACAAAAATCTCAGCGACTCACTCGCTTACCATATGGCCACTCTATTTACAATAATGCCATAGCAAGGCTTAGTCAGGTGTGAAGTAGAGTAAAGACTTCTTTCTTTTCTTCTTTTTCCCACGACGAATTAGATATATGCCCACAATATCCACATGAAGGTGTACTGAATTCGAATTCCATGCCTTCTCGCTCTACTTATAACTAGATTTTAGTCCCCTGCATTGCATGACAAACCAATTGGAACCACACTGCTCCTTATGAACTGCATGAATATATACACACACATATTGATATTGATGATGATTGATTGAGTGATGATTGATACGTTGATATTGGTGATTTTAAACTTAGACGCCAAGCAGCTTATAATTTAGCCTCTTCATTGAGGAAAAAATTATGTCTCATTTCAGCGGAGACTGAACCAAAAGTAATAAAACTTCAAATGAATAAGATATCCCAAATATCATTCACAAAGTGACTTTAATGACACAAGATGTTGAAAATTTCAAGGCTGACATACACTTTATATTTATTGTCATCAAAATTAATATGCTCTGTAAAGTACAAGTTACAACCTTCCATAACAAAATTAGAGGACAAAACACCATTTCAGGGATCTGTGCAATCATATATTTCAAACATAAAAAATCAAATCATCGAGGCAATTTTAATATATGTTAATGTGTTATTGATATCGAGTTTCAAACAATCCTTAGATTCTAAAAATACATACACAGCAACTTTGCAGCTCTTATACATGTGAGAATTTCCCTGATCCCAGCCACAAAAGTAACTCTGCAAAACTTTCTTACTTTTCCTTCTCATCAACTTTAGAGTAAACAAAAAGCTCGATATCTCTGGGGATGGCAAACAAAAGCCAACACCAATGCTAAACATACAACAGTGTAACCAATATGGGCTCTTTGTTGGTACCCCTGGTTACAGTTAAATAAATTTCTGATCCATCCAGGCCCTACAAATAGCAAAGACAAGGCAAAATAGAGCTCAAGCCCAGTATTTTAACCTGGAAGAGACAGAACTTTGCAGTCATCTGGTTCATCCTGGCAATGAGAACACGAATGAGAATGCTGATGATCACCTATCATTGTCGAACCAGAAGAAATTGACCCAACTTTGGCCTAGAAAGACAAATCTTATAAGTGTTATTCCTCGAACGTGTGCATAGAAATTTTCTCCAATAGCAACGGCCAATCTTCTCCTAGTTGCTGTGGATTTAACTCCATGGCAACTTTAAAATCTACAGGAGATACCAAGCATGGCGGTCTGCGATCAAGCATGGGTTCTGTTGATCCACCAGCACTCTGCACATGTAAATTATTACTTGGCCACAGGCCATTGATGACCTTACCCTGAATCTGCTGTTTCAGGGAAGAGGTCTTCCTTGGCTCGTTTGCTGATCTAGCTTCCACTAAGCCAACACATGACCTAATTAGACGCTTCAAATACACATCCAGCATATTATTCAACATATTAGCGCATTCCATGGAAACACCTCCAAGACCTTGTACTGTGGTAATCTGCTCCATGCGCCTTCTCAGTGTTTCTGTGTCAGACAACCAGCCACTATCATAACAACTAAGAAAATCACCCATGCTAACCACAGGCAAGGCTCTGCGTGCTCCACCCTCACTTGCTGGGTGGTACGGAATTCCAAGTGGTGCTAGCAAGGGACGTCTAGATAAGTGGGTTGACTGCTCTACTTCTTCCCCATCTTCAACAACTGATAACTCGGGCAGCCCTTTACCATGAACTCTTGCTTTTTCAGCCAAACGCTCGACTGCATCCCGCCTTTCACTTTCAGGCAACTCAGCAACTGCTTGAAGTTGCTGTACTGGTCTTTGGTAATCACATGGAGGAGTAAGTATCCCATTCTCCATATCAACCTTACTACCACTGTCTTCTGTACCTAGGGACTGGTGTGAAATGGAATCAACCTTCCCATTTGGTCCAAGGGGACTGGGTCTATCCCTATTCTTCCGATCACGTATCCCGGACCTCATCTTACGCGGGGACACTGGAAAAACCCCATTTGACCAAATGGATACATTTTGACTTTGATTTTGGAAGCTGGAACTACTGTGTTCATGCCCATCTTCTCTACCAGGAGATATCGTTGTTGCAAGTGTTCCAGACTTCAGGGGACCAGATGGAGGTATTGGAGGAGATGTCTTGGCTTGGCATGCATTCTTCAAAATTGATCTCATAAAATGATTGTGCAATGGAAGATTCTCCCTCCCAAGTAACCGATAACAGAACTTATCAAATTCATTCTTGCTCAGCTTCTGACTCAAAAACTTGTTCAGGTAATAGAAGTACCGTTTGGACTTATCACCACCAATCCTCTTTACCATTTGCGCTTTTATTTCACCCAAATCAATCCTTGAGCTCTGTTGGGGTTGCATTTTTCGATAGAAAGATTCATACACTGCTTAAAGATTCACAAGTAAATTGAATACAAGTAAATTAAATCAAATCAATCCTTGAGCTCTGTTGGGGTTGCATTTCTGTTTCCACAGAACTCTAAACTTCCCCTCCCCCATATCATTGAATACAAGTAAATTGCGCCAAGCTCTGCGTGGCAGAATAACCAGATGCACAAGTCATGCTAATTAAGTAGCCCCATAGGAAATTCCAATTCTAACCCGGAAAATAGTTGCCCTTAAGGAAAAAAATTCCCAAATTCAGGCACCAATAGACCACACAATGCAAAGCCAAATCTAATCTTCCCGACAGCAAAACCCTAGAGATCAAACCACAGCGGAACTCGCAAAGTCCAAGCACAAAATTCTGCAAATCAAACTTAATCAATTGAATGTCATGGTAAATCAAAACCCTATGTTTGAATCATCAAACTCGGGTCCGAAAACACCATGCTTGTCTCGAACAGCACGAAGCTAACATCACATCACTGCACCACTTCAAACTCTCATTGGTTGACCGAACTCAAAAGGCTTTGAACTTACAGAAACGAAATTTGAAGTTGAGGGGAGAAGATCAGTGAGTTGGACAAAATTAAGTCCCGACAGAACAACAAAACACGAATTGCAATGGAACGAAGCACAATGAGGAGCAAAGTCTAAAGCTTGCAGGTGTAATGGGGAGAATGAAAGGGTTTACGCATTGATTGAGCCCTGACCTTAGAGAGGTTAAGGAATTGCATAGAAATCGAACCTCACTAAACTGCGTTCCAATCTTTGAAGTTCCTCCGGTTAAGCCTCGCTCTGTTTCTCTCTCTTGCCCTCTCTTACTTTTTCTTTCCTTTCCTTTTTCTCTCTCGAAATTCTATAAATTTCTGCGATTGAGGTGTTTTGCTTGCAGATTTGTGCTGAACTTCGCTGTGTGAAGCTCGATCGCTGCTATTACTATCCCTCTTTTCTTCTTTTTTGGCACTCGTCTTTCTCGGTATCCCTCTCTCCCGGTCTTCCTCTTCCCGATTAAAAAATATATTTATTTTATTTTCAAGTATCGCTAAGTTTAATTTGAAATTTAATTTAATTAATGATGATTAGCAAACCTGGTTTTCCTGATTTTCTTAGAGTTTTTTAAGTTAAATAAAAGATCTTAGGTGATTCTATTCAATCACGTTTCCCAAATTCGGTTTTTTCTTCTTATTATTTTTCTTTTAAAGCTTTGCAGTGCAGCTAGTTCTCAAGCACGCTTGAGTTTAAACCGTTTCATCTTGTTAGTTAAAGTACAACAGGCGAGCAAGAAGCCGGGGACAATTTCACTGGCGGGGGGGAATATACTCTGTGTTTTTTAAATTTTTATTAATGGCAATTCCAATAATTGAAAATTTATCAATATAATAAAGCCACCGTGTGATAAAATATAGCCGGGGACAATGAGGAACACAAGAGAGAGTGCTCAGTTTTTAAAAGTGGGTTAACTTTTCTCAATGGGGATAATTATTTATCATATAATATACTCTTTATTTTTATTTCAAAATTACTTTTAATGTGTTTTATTGAAATCAATAAAAATCTTAAAATTCATTGACTAATTTTAAGAATTTAATAAACTTCCAATTTCATTCGTATTAAATTTACATATTTTAATAATAAATTTCTCTCTATACTTAATGGAATTATATGGTAAAGCTTGTGATAAAAAAAATTAATAATATATCTCATAACTATTATTAAAAATGGGAGTTAAATGGTAAGTTTATCCTAAAATATTTTTACCACGGTCCTTAATATCCTTAATTTTTAGTGGAGCAATGACACCATCCAACTTTAAAAAAAAATACAATGTCATCCTATCATTAATTCATCATCAAACAATATTTTTTGACCAAAGGAAACATTGACATGGCAAGCTTAGTCACCATCTCAGATTATTTCTTTCCTCCTTTTCAGTGCACACTTCAAAGATCTGAGGCTTTCCAAAGCTTCTTTGAGGTCCATATCTATAAATAAACCAAAATTCAATTAAATTGTTCTCTTCATCAACCACCTCAATGCTAGCCATCCATCAATGAAAACTCATCACAACATCGTCAACAATGATAGCATAGCCACCAACAAGTCCAGACTCACTCTCAAAGTCAAAACTCTAAATTGCCATGATGTAAAATAAAGGATAATATAATACAGCTTAAAAGAGACATAGTCCTTATTCTCCATCGTGGTACCAAGTCGTTTTAAAGCTTAAATCACAGCTCACAATGAATTTGCCTACATCATAGGACGGTGTGCTAGTTGAATTAAGGCATGGAGGTATTGAGCATGTGGCATTGGGTATAAAAGTGATCAGGCGAAGAGACGCTTTTAAGTGCTATAATAATAAGCACAACTATTAACACCAAACAATAGGTTGATGGCACTGGGGTTTTGATGTGCTTATTGAGTTTAAAATTGGCTTCCTTAATGCCAACTATTGAAGAAGGGGTCCATGGTCGCGGTGATCATCAGAGGAGTGTATCTGTGCTCAATATTTGTGGATGTAGCTTATCAGTAAGTGTTTTTAAGTTTTAGATGTTTATTGAGTTCTCGACCAAAGTTCTTAGGGATTTTAGTAGCTTTGCTTTCAAGAGCAACATTGAAAAATTAGTCTGACTTGTCTCTAAGTTTTCCAACGAGGGTTTGGGTTTTGATGTGGAAGTAATAACAAGTCTTCATTAAGCTTCAAAATCAATTGTGTTGTTAGAGGACAAAGAATAAGCAGAACAAGAAGGAAGAAGAGAATAAATGACATGTGTAAAATTATTGTGTCAAATCACAAGACTTAACAGTTAATTTTTGTGAGAGTTAACAGTGAGATGACATTGCTTTTTTTTTTTTTAAGTTTTAGAGCGAAGTTGTTTTATCAAAAGTTGCAAATATCAAGTGCCTCATAAAAAAAAAAAAAAAACTCTGAAGCATTTTACTCTTTAACCCTTGAAAAAATCTATTTTCTCTACTTATAAATAGAATCCATTGAAATATAAAAGTAGTTCTCACATTTATTCATGATAACTCATATGAACTTTATTTATTTCAATCAACATTGTTAAGACTTATATACTAGAGAATTTAAGAAAGGTCGCTAATATAATTCTCGATGAACTATGAATTAAATCATGTTGACCTCCGGCCTTAAAAAAAACAGAAAATTTAAAATTCTTTATATAATATATGGTAAATAAAATGTTCAAGAAATACACTGAAAGGATACTCGAAATTTGAAATATAACAAAATTCGCACCACTGAAATAAGGGTGCAACTATCGAGGATTCTAAGGCAGCCATTGAGAAAAAATGGAACAAGTGCGTGGTTCGATTTGGAAACCAATTTGATTTTTATTTGTCGTTATTTTTTTATATAATAAAGTAGTTGTTTATTCATTTATTGGAAATTTCATATAAATATAATATAATTTGGAAAATAAATTGTAGAAATTAATATATAAACTACATTTTTCTTGTGTACGATACATGACAGATAATAATCTTTAAAAAATAAAATGGGAGGAAGACAAATTAATTAGAAGAACAATGTTAAAAATAAAAATATAATTAGTGCAAAATTGTTAAAATTAAATAATAGTGGCCTGGTCCTTCGTGGGTATAGCTCGATGCGCGACTCCCCATTTGGTCCATTTGTTAAAAAGGTCACTAATATTTCACGGCGGAAACTGAAAAAAGGCCACACCAAAAAAAAAAAAAAAAAGACATCTATAAGCTGTGTCCTTTATTAATGGTCAGGTTATTCAGGATACAAGAAAAACAGGGATAGAGTACGTCAATCTTCTGGGCTTAATAATTGTGTTTGCATTCATGTCCTTGGACAGCCCCGGTGAAACAAGAAGACGATTAGATTGGCTGATATTGATTTATAAATAATGTGTCTTATTGTAGGTTTTGCATAAAACATTGATGTATCATTGGTTAGGGAAATTTTTTAACCTCAGCTATCTCATGTAGAAAGTGAAAGACATTGAATGATACCAGTATTAGTTAATGGACATCAATGTTGATGTTGATTTTTGCTCTTTGAATCGTAAATGTACAGACTAGATAACTAATTCACATATGTTAAATAAATTAGTTATTTGTTAAAAAAATGTGTGCCATTTTTTTTTTTCAAACATTCATTCTTTTAATAATTTACACTGAAAATATCCCTATCAAGCCGTTTGGGACAAAAAATAACCTTGGGATTATGAGACGAGACACCTCCTGAAGTAAAATTTTAACATCTTGAAACAGCTGGTACTATTAGCCAATAAAATGATTATTTGACTATGTCAAAAAAAAGGCGTTAAATAAATTATAAAATAAATATTTTTCCAAACATATAAAATAACATAATATAAATTAAAAAGGAAAGTATAACACAAAACAAAATAAATTGGCAACCAACGATGTAATCATCAACGATGAACAAATTCTCTAATTTTGTTTAAAGTTCCCAGCACACTCATAAAAATATATACTCCCTCTGTTTAAAAATATAAAGTATCTTTTAAAAAGATAGATATTAAAAAATATAAGATATTTTTAATCTTTTGAGATGTAATCATTGATTTTTTTTAAAGTGTACATATTGATAATAACTTTATATTTATTGCAAAGTGTTTAATAAAAATAAATATAAAAAGATATAATTAATTTAAAATTGGGTAATTACTTTATTGAGAAGTGAGATTCAATTAAAAATATCTTATATTTTTAAATGGAGGGAGTAATTAACATGTCATAATCTTTTAAATTTCCCAATAGTACCTCTTAATTTTCTATTCTCTAAATAACTGTATTTATTACTAATAATAATTTAATATTTAATTATTAAAATATTAAAAATAATGATATAATAAAAGACACTAATTAATGTTATCTTAAACATTTAAAATGTTTATTTATTTATTTACTTGTTTTTTGAAAATGATGGATTTTTTTTTTTGGGCGTTTTAAAAGATTTTACTTCCGGTGACCCAGACCAGGTTTATGGGATTCCCTCCTCTCCATCATTCGCTGGAGACGCAGAGCAATGGAGAGTGACATCGAAGAATCTCTGAGGAAGAAACCGAGAAAATACCCTTTTCCCGGTGATTCTACTCGCAAGGTTTATCTCACTAACCATTTATTCTTATAAGTTATACCCACGATTGTAAATTTATTTTCTTCCTTCAGGCTTTTGTGGGTTTCGGCAGTTGTGCAATTGCTTTGCTTTGATGAAATAATTGTACAGAAGTGAAACATAATGGGAGATAATTGCAAACATAGTCTTATAAGTTATGGAATCGATCGACTGAAGTGTGTTCTGAGCCATCCTTGTGGATATTGATTAGCTGCAATTATCACAATATAAACCAAACCTAGCATTCTTGTTGTTGATGTAAATATCTGTCTTTCAATGTCAACATAAACTCCATGAAGGATTACGACTTTACTTGATGGTAGAAACTTCTGAGTAATACTGTAAACGATAATGGAAAGGAAAAAGTAACTCCCTTTTCTGCTGCAGATTATCATCTCTCGCTGTCAATTCTGGTTTTTTTGCCACTTGCCAATTTTTATGGTCCGTTTTAGCTGGAGGAAGGAAACACAGAAAGGAGACGCTATTATTGATGTTTGTTTAACTTACAGTGCTTTAAGCCAATTCTATAGATGGTTATGGGATCTAAACTCCCTTGACTTGTAAGCGTTAGGCTTTGATTTGCCTCTGTTGGAATCATCTTTATTTAAGAGAAAAAATTTCGACTATTGTTGCCAAATATATCTAGAAAGCCCACGGTGGTTTTTCATTTATGTAATTGATTGCTTGGCATTTCAAGATCACTAGAACATCTCTAGGTAAGGCTGGGGCAACAAGCAGCTAGAGTATAAGCTATGATATCATCAAGTCTGGAGTTTTGAATTGTGCTGCGATGATTCTTTCCATTTATATCTTCTTTCTGGTTTGGCATTGGATAGTGCGTGTACATATTTGGTTCGAATTGAAGTAGTATTCCTGTTATTTTTTTTTGCTTCGAATACTCTGATTCAATAGAAAAATGAAACAAAGATGGGATTTATTGGAATGAAAATGAAAGCTCTAATTTTCTTTTTTCATGAATCTGCTTGATCCTACATGAGACTTGGGGCAGAATCTATGCCCAATTAGGGGTAGATCTCCCGGTGTGATTTTTTCTATCAACAAGGTTTGGTTTTTCGACCTTGTTCAAGGGGAATCAAGTTTCTTTTACTCAATCTAAACACTATTGGTTTTATGTACTTTCAATGTTAAAGGTCAGCTTTAATTTATTGATCATGAAGCTAACCATTTCATGACATTACTATGGTTTTTAAGTTTAGCCTCTAATGATTTTTTTTTTAATCAGAATTTTATGCAGGATGATGATGTTCAACTGGAGACTACACGGGCTAGATGTAAGTCTAAGTATTCATCAGTGCTGCTTCCATTTTGTGATTGACCTAGAAGTTTGTCTTGTTATTTCATGACAGTTGCAAGTTTGCTTAAAAGGCACGGAGAATTGACTGAGCGTCTTTCTAGGTACAAAGATCTTGGAGGTGCATGAGTTTTTTTTTGCCTTGATTGTGATTTACCAGGTTGCTAATCGTGTTTGGTTTATTAGGCAGTTTTGTGCTTTGAATTTCCCTTTAACTCTTGGGGTGGGGGAGGGTTAGAAAATACACTTTAAAGTTTTGAATGAGGAAAATATCAAAATTAAAGTTTATTCTGCAAGTGCATTCATGATCATTTCCTTTCCCCCTTTAATTTATGAAGTTTCAGTTTGATAGGAGTGAAATTTGAGAGTGATTTATAGGTTAACCATATATTGACTTAAATACCCACTTGTTTGGCTGGTTTTTACAATGGATGTATTTTTACCAAGATTTACATATTGTAATTCTCCAAAGGTCATTATGTTCGTTCACTTTTTGATTATTTCTATCAGCATTTTGGATTATTTTTAACATTTCAAAGCCCCTAAATATCTAAATATGAGCTTCCTGGTCACTTCAGACTTGGTGATTTTCATCTATTTTCACTGATGAATGAAATAATGCATTACTCTCATGTAAACATATAGGGCGATTATTTTAGAATAATGATTGGGTGTGTACGCAGTAGTAATGATGTGTTTTTGGATATGTTCCTGGGTCTGTAGGGATTCTGACAAGATGATATATGAGCGTCTACAGAAAGAGTTTGAAGCTGCACGAGCATCTCAAACTGAAGGTAACATTGATTTTCGTGTTAACTAGAATCTTTAACTACAAAGACTTATGAGATGTGAATCTAGCTTGGTTTGTTGAAACATACTCGTCTGAGCTACTCACCATTTTGTCTTTATTCATTTGTGGAATTTCTCATCTGTTATTCTCAGCCATTTATCAATTTCTGATGTATAAAAAATTTATTTCCTTTTAATTTTAATAGAGGTAACTTTAGATGGCGAACAGTGGAATGATGGTCTATTAGCAACAATACGAGAGAGGGTACAGCCTTGTTGACTTACTCATCTTCAGATATTTGAGTTCAGTAGTCTCCTTGACCATCAAAATTTGATGTTTAAATTATGCATGGTCAAATGCTTGACAAATTGATATATGCTTTTGTTAGGTGCATATGGAGGTAGATAGAAAGGCAATGCATGGAGATGTTAACATGCTGGAATGCCCTCAGGAAAAAATTACTTATAAAATTGGAAACAAGGCAAGTAATATTCTGGTGATGCATGCTTGAATCGTGCAGCATTTGATGAGACTATTGTGACTTGATAACTTCAAAGCTAATTTTCAATAGCAGTTGACTGTTACCTTACATCGCATGTAATTAAACTGGTAAGTTTTTTAAAAAACTGGATAGTATCTTTTGAAAGGGATGTCAGTTGATGATGAGAGGAGGAAGATTAGAAGTTGCGGTTACGTATGAAATTCAAAAACTTTGACAGTCATCCATTGATATGCATATGTAAGCTGTGCGTGAAAACATGTTAAATCTAGGATGTGCGCGAGTGATGAGTTGGATTATATCTGTTGTCTTGATCTTTGGCCTGAATGAGAAGAATGAGGTTAGCTGAGGATTGCCCTCTTTCAAAGAAGTAATAGGAGTCAAATCTATATCGGAAACACCTTTAATGACTTGATTGTCCATTGGATAGCTGTGGATCTTCAATGATGATAAAGATGTTACTACTGCCTGTTAGTCAACTATAGATGGTCAGACTCAATTAGTCTATCGCTTTTTGAGATCAATTTGGTAAAATTGAGGAAATATACTCAGCATAGATAGTATAGTATTGTAGGTTATAGTATTCTCATTTGGCACTTACAGGAGTTCAATAGAAAAATAATACCGTTTCTGTACTTAGATTAGATTAGTTTTATCTGTGTCTATCTTTGATGTTGGTTTAGTTTTTGGAAGCAGGTAATTTGCTGTTTGGAAGGGGCTAGAATTGGCATACAATATGAGACATCTTTTGCTGGTAATTAGAATTAAAAAATTTACTGGACCTGGCAGTACTGGCACTTTGTTTTGGCATAATATGACGCCATTATTTAAAAGGGGGAGACTGGATCTTTCTACATTACTGTTCCCTCTCAATTGTGTCTTTGATAACTTTTCATGTATTGGCAGGAGAACCATGTGAGTTGTACCATTGTGTGCTTGAGAGCAAGTCATTTCTTGAAAAGATGACTGTTCTTGAACACACAGTTCCATTTTTTCTGCCCATACGCGAAGCAGAAAATGATCTGCTTTCATCCAATGCAATGGTTGGTCAATTTACTTTGTTGGCTTTACTGGTTTTTTTTCCAATCTTCTAAGCATTGGTTTCAATGATCTGCTTTCAGACATTCATAGATCATGTCGGAGATCTTCTGCAAGCATATGTAGATAGACGGGAACAGGTAGACTACCCATGTATGTCTCTACTATGTGATCATTGAGAGAAACTTTGATTTTTTTGGGAACAAGAATATATCGTCTTCATATTCTGCATGAATTTTCTGTTGGATACAGAGCTGAATATCCACTTATAAAGTCACGCGTGCAGTTAGAGAAGTGTATAGACTAAATAATGATATCATCAATTTGTATCACACCAACAATATGGGAACATTCATTTGGTTTCTTTATACAGGTACGACTTATAAAGGAACTTTATGGAAATCAAATTGGAGAACTGTATCATAGTCTTCCTTACCACATGATTGAATTTGTGCTGGACGATTTTGATTGGTGAGGGTCTCCCTGCGATCTGATGCTAAGAAACTGTGATTAGAAAATGTGTTGAAAAAAGTTCTTTTTCTTTTTGCAGCAAGGTAACTGTCAGCCTTAGATATGCGGATCTTATCTCTGTGCTTCCAACTCGAATCAGAGTGCTAGCATGGCCAATGCACCAATCCAAGAAAATTACTCCTGCAACAACTACTTTGAACAGGAAGGAAGATGGACCCCTTGGAACTAACCCTCCCGTTCGCCTAACCTATGCAGAGGATGCCTTACGAACCATGAGTTTACCAGAAGGTATAACTTTGTTGATTCATTTCTATGAACTTAATGTTCCCTTTTTGGCCATACAGCTTATGTGTCAATCTGAAGAGTTATATTCTGCTTCCTGTTTGCAGCGTATGCAGAGATTGTATTGAATCTACCTCATGCTCTTCAGCAGATGTTTAACCAATAAGCAAATTCCTAGAGCCTTGCTTTCAGTCTGGATCTTTGCAAACCTTTGGTGGAGATGGTGTTCGAGTAGCAGAAAAATCAAGTTATTACTTGGTCAAAGTGGATTTGGATAGAGTTGATTTTATGTAATTTTGGCATGCACCACATGTGATTTCTCAATACCTACTCTTGTTTGTTGTATTGCTTGTTCGGTAGGCTGGTGGAGACATATTCTCCATTATAACAAAACTCATACCTCTAAAATGTAATTAAAATGAAGTGTTTTCTCAATTATAGTTTTCTTTCATAGTTTGCATTCCTTGCAATATATGGCATGGGATTTTTTCTAGTGTTTGAACGAGGGAATGGGGGTGGCTTTAAATGTGATTAACTATTTACTAGCATTTCCATGTAACTTTTACAGTTCCAGTAGATTAAAATACTATGTACTTGGTGTGGAATCTCTTGATTCCAGACAAAAAAATTTAAATATGAAGGGCTACGTACGTAGTGTGCAAAACGCAGCCTATGCTAATGGACAGTAGACATCTACCTAGCTGCCTCAATTAAAGTGTCAAAAGCTTTTAAGCACCCCATATCTAAAGGTGAGGTGCTAGAACAGTAAGTAGGGATAAATAACACTGAAGGACCGCAGAAGGCACCAGAACATATTGAAGGCTCTGGAATTTGGAAAGGTACAAATGAGGAACTTAGATTTT
Source organism: Prosopis cineraria (assembly GCF_029017545.1). Lineage (NCBI taxonomy): Eukaryota > Viridiplantae > Streptophyta > Magnoliopsida > Fabales > Fabaceae > Prosopis > Prosopis cineraria. The sequence goes on from NW_026555346.1 coordinate 5,781,696, forward strand.
AGCAAGTTGAGTAGTAAACTCTTCAATATCCATTGTAAATTGCTCAAGATAGTTATAAATTAGTAAGCGTAAATTGCAAACGAAAGAAATACCATGTCCAAGATTTTGTGGTGAGGGAGTTATAAATTCCTAATGATTAGTCGGAAATTATTATAATTAGTTGTAAATGGGGGAAATATCATTCCAGTGATAAAATAGATAGTTAATTTTTAATCTTGTGAAATGTTCAAAAATCTTTTGTTAGTCTTGATGGTTGACTAGCTTATTTCACAAGTCAGCTGTACTATTCCTCATTTACAGGTGATCTTTGCAATTTACAGCTAAAACTCGCCAAGACTTAGATCCTTCATTTTACTTTTCTTTGGAGTCTTTAGTGTATTTTTATCTAAGGTCCTTCAATGTCATTTCCCCTGTAAGTATCCACAAGATAGGCAATACTTCTGGAAGTGCGAATGTCTCAGCATGCGTCTCCTTCTGTGTGCTGAGAGAGAGATAAGGAGGGCACATGAGAAAGTGGCCAGTGTCATTCTTCCATTCGTTGAGCTATTTGATAATGGAATCCCTATCAGTAAGTGCTGCAAACGCCTAGTGGTGAACGCACCTTGTAGCAGTTAAAGCATGCTCTTTTAAAAAAAAAAAAAAAAAAAACTAGGTACATCTAATGGCAGCTTAATGACACAGTTTTGGCCAATTCGTAATATTCGGAGATAATGTACAACCCAACTATCTTCAGTTTGGAGGTATCCAACAAAAAGAACGAGTATTATATGCCAGAAATAAACACGCTATGTCAGTCATCAGGGACCAGAAAAACTCTCTCTCGTGACTATTATATTTTAAAACGCACTTGCGATATTACACCAATCCAAGAGCTTCCACTGCAACCTCTTCATAAAAATTATTAAGCAGCATAGCAATGAGTGCTTTGTCAGATATTATTAAAATATTTACACGATCTCCCAAGGCAAATTCTGTTGGTATGTAGTTCTTGGTCGGTTTCAGGCAAATTCTTAACCCTCTACGATTCTCTACACAAAATAATGTTGACTATTTAAGGGCTCAGTGTCAACCAATAAACCCATGGTGGAGTACTGAATCCAAAACCAGCACAAGAAAATGAGTTTCCAGAGTAGCTTCGTTTTGTTTCTTGGTAGCCTGCTTTTTCTGCTGCTCATAGCCACAAGTTTTGGCCAACTTCAAGTGGACTATTACAGAAACACATGCCCAGATGTTGAGTCAATAGTTCGAACCGCAGTTGAAAGGAAATTTCAGCAGACATTAGTAACTGCACCTGCTACACTTAGGCTTTTCTTCCATGACTGCTTTGTTAGGGTCAGCAAAGTTCTTCTTCTTCTTCTGTTTTGGCTTCTTCTTCTTCCTCTTCTTCCCGTTTTCGTTCATCCATCTAAAACTTTTGGCATTGAAATTTTGTGTGTGTGTGTGTGTGTGGATAGGGATGTGATGCCTCTGTGATTCTGGCTAAGAGAAACGGTGCAGCAGAAAAGGACAATCCTATCGATCTGTCACTGGCTGGTGACGGGTTTGACACTCTGATCAAAGCCAAGGCTGCAGTTGATAGTGTTCCTGGCTGCAAATATAAGGTTTCATGCGCTGATATATTGGCATTGGCCACGAGGGATGTTATTACACTGGTAAGTAAGCATGCCCTTTGTTACCTAGGGACATAGTTAACCAAAACAAGGAAGAAAATTGCAGAAAAGTTCTATGTGTTCAATCAAATCAATCAGAATGAGTAGTCATTGTCCAGAGAGTAGTACAAGTATAGCATTGTGATTTTGCGTACAGTTTTAACTGATTGCAGACAGGAGGACCGTCTTATGCAGTAGAGCTGGGACGGCTTGATGGGAGAATCTCCTCGAAAGCCAGTGTGAGACACAGCATTCCTCATGCTAATTTCAAATTAGCAAAGCTGAAGGCAATGTTTGCTTCACATGGCCTCACTCTTGCAGATCTAGTTGCTCTATCAGGTACTTCATTTATAATGAAAAGAAGAAAAGGTACTACTTGGATACAGACTGTAATCTGAACTGAAATGGATTGTTGCAGGAGCACATACTATAGGTTTCTCTCACTGCAGTCAATTCTCTAGACGCATTTACAGATTCAGAAGCAGGAGCAGAATTGATCCAACACTTGATTTGGGTTATGCAAAACAGCTCACGAAAATGTGTCCAACAAATGTAGACCCCAGAGTAGCCGTAAGCTTGGACCCCACTACGCCTTGGATATTTGATAATCAGTATTTCAAGAATCTTCGGCAAGGGAAAGGACTCTTAACTTCTGATCAAGTCTTGTTTACCGATAGAAGATCAAGAAAGTTGGTTAACTTGTTTGCATCCAACAGCACAGCCTTTGATCAGGCTTTTGTTACTGCCATGACAAAACTAGGACGGATTGGGGTCAAAAGAGGAAATCAGGGCGAAATTAGGCGTGATTGTACCATGGTAAACTAGATCACCGTCCTTCCTTCTTTACTTTTTTTCTTTAAAATTCATTAGCGATTTGCTTCATTTTAGTTTTGTTGGCCATCGAGAGTGTTTCCATTTTATCATGCAAGCTTTACCACTTGAATTATAATATAATTTTCTTTTGAGATCATTAGCCAAGAGAGCAAAGTGTTATGTTTAAGGAAGTGACTGGCCAGACTCGGGCAAATTATGCGTGCACGTACATATTGAGTTGCATGCATCTCCTTTTACCACCTTGGCCTTCTCAATGACTCAATTCCACGAATGAACACTGTAAATGGCTGATAAAACTAATAAGCAACAATATAAGGAGCTGTAATGTCACCTAAATAGCATTAGTTGCGCATAGCAGAAAGGATATAGGTAAAACCCTTCCATAACAATGGTATTATTTGGTACCAAAAGTGAAAGGGAGTTCTCGCAAATATCCACTAGATCACACTAGTGGCTTCCCTACAACGGAAGAAATTTTCTTTAAAAAAAAAAAAACTACCGTTCTAATATAAAAATGGATTTAACTCAGGGCTTTCTTCGTCATTATACTAGTCACATTAGTTGTTGGACAAGCGCACACGTTTCTTCTTCAAGGCTTCCAAGCTCCTTACACTGTATAATGCTGATGAATTGTATCAATGTCAAGTCCCTTCAGCTTCACCACCGATTCAACGTGCCCCTTAAGAGTGTGTAGCTCCCTTAGCCTGTAAAGCCAATTAAAAAAAAAAAAGAAAGGGGGAAAAAAATCTCGAATAACTATACAATACAACCTCTGAAGACTAAGCTTGAAGCTAAACAAGTTATAGGGTTACCTTGCAACCTCAGCTCGCCGCTTGGCTTGCTCTGCAATCTCTGAAAGCTCGCGGTAGCTATTTTTGTCATTGAAAAGGTTAGCAGTTTCTGGTGGCTGAAGACCATGAAGAGTTCTCTGTGCAGCCGCCCACTGTGCTTCCCTCTCTTCTTTCCCATAATCTTTCTTGGTAGTGAAGGCAGTCTGCGATTCCAAAAGCGGGAGAAAACTTTGAATCTTGAACACTGGATTACACCATCACAGAGAAATGAAAAAAGAAGCTACCTTGTTCTCCAAGAGATTATCCCAAGCCTTCCCACTGAGAACGTAGCGGATAGCAAATTTGAGCAAATCAAGAGGCATATATGTCACTATACTGTAGAGCCAGATTACGCCAGCCCATCCCCATCCCATTCCCTTAATCCTTGCGAATCCCCACTGTGCATACACAGCAATCAAAGTTGCTACCTGTCAATCACATAATGAATGATTATATCATACAGAGCACTTGAATGATGTTTGACAATACCAAATGAGGCTGCTTCAATCATGAAGTTACTTACCAGCTGAGCAATCAAGAAAGCACTGAGAAGGAGTAGACCAGGTCTTTCAACATAGGACCAGCTACGAGACCTGGTGACAAAAATCAGGGCCTGGCTTATAATACTGACTTGAAGGTACAAGGCTGCCATCATTTCATCAGGTCTGTGTCTCAGAGACCTCACACCAAACTTGTCCTGAAACAGCAAGAGTTCAAGATATAACTCTCAGAGCTCCAATTGTTGAATAATGTCATGTTCTTTTTTCTTATTTTGATGTTGTTGGCTGCTCTGTGATCTATTTATTAAGAGTAAAAGATGAAGTCTGAGATATTACCGAGAAGAAGTCCGTATCGTACATAGCCCAGAAAAATACAACTGTCATTAGTGCCAAATAACCTCCAAGCACAACGCCAGTAGCAAAAATCTCCCTCAGTTTCCAGCTGTCGGGCTGTGGGGATGGCTTCACTCGGTCCTTGGATATTGTCATAATGGTTCCTAAAGGTTCCATGGTTAAAAGATATGAGGCCAATAATTCCATATCAGTTGTTAAGTTATGGACCCTTGTGCTATGCACCAAAAAAAAAAAAAAACAACAAACAGAGAGATTTAATGTCAGACTAATATATCTATATCCCGTGCATAGTGGCACCTGCACACAGAAATTCGGAGAACACCTCTACTGTTCATATTATATGACGATTATGTTGAAGAATCTTACCGTCATTTAGTATGGCAATAATCAGAACCATGAAGGGTGCAAAATCAAACTTCCAGATCAACGCAATAAACAAGAAACCAAACTGCAAAATAATAATGATAATTAGCATAAATTACAAGATTTCTTTACAAGTATTAATATTAATATGTTTTTGTGCGAACCTATTTGCATACTCACCACGATACGAATGGTGATGGACACAGCATAAATCTGCCAAATTCATAACAAAAAAGATGTTAGATTAGACACCCTAAACCATAAAAATAGTAGCTACGATAATAGAATGAGTTATGCAAGGGAACTAACAGTGTAGTTCTTCATCCTCTGGAAAATAGCCCTGCTGGTGAGTACTGCACTGACGATGACACTCAAACCAGGTTCTGTGAGGACAATGTCAGAAGCACTCCTAGCAGCATCCGTAGCATCAGCAACGGCTATTCCAATATCTGCTCTCTTTAATGCCGGTGCATCATTCACACCATCTCCTGTCATTCCACATATATGCTTCCTCTCTTGTAGTCTCCTCACTATTTCATACTTGTGCTCTAACATATACAAAAAAAAAAAAAAAAAGCAAAACATCAAAATGTTGGAAGAAATGTTCAACATGTCAGTACACATACACACAGATATGGTCGAAGTACATACCAGGAAAGACTCCCGCAAATCCATCAGCCTTCTCAATCAACTCGTCAACCGGAAGAGCTGAAACAGCAGCATCCTTTTCTCCTCCCAGCAATGAAGAAGATGGGTACATGTTTGTTCCCATCCCAAGTCTTCGCCCAGTTTCCTTGGCAATGGCAAGCTGATCACCTATAGAAGAAGACAACAACATTCAATTTCTAATTCCATTCCAAGCTACAAGGTTGTCTCAGTTATAATAATGTATACATAACTACTAACACTAGTCGGTTTTAAGATTCCGGGTATGGCATTGGTACCCTGGTCAGCAGTCTTGGAGTAACATATCCTAACTGCCATTATTGCTTACCAAAAAAGAAAAATATGGACAAAACATCTAATCTTACCGGTGATCATCTTGACATTGACACCAAGGTTAAGAGCTCTTTTGATGGTCTCCGCACTATCATGCCTAGGAGGATCAAACAGAGGTAGCAAACCAACAAATTGCCAAGGTGCCCCTGGAGCATCTTTTGACTTTTCTGGCACTTCCTGGAGACAAATAACCAAAGCAAATAATGAGGGAACGAAATTCAGATTAGGTAGGAATACGCGTCAAGATTTAATACCAGCTTAGCAAACCTGTCTTGCAACAGCTAGAGAACGAAGTCCACGCTCAGCAAACTTATCAATGCATGAATGAACTTTCTTCCTGACATCCTCTTTGCTGTGGCAAAGGTTCAAAATCTAAAAACATGACAAAAACATGGTTCAATTCACTGAATAAATCTTGCTAGTCTTCGTATTCATCACAGGACACGGCGCTGCCAGTGACACCCTTATTTACCTGCTCGGGAGCACCTTTACTAGCCCTATGCCAACTTCCGTCAGAATCAATGTATGTAAGAGCAGTCCTCTTGTCCACGGGATTAAATGGCAGAAAATGAACCTCCCTGATTCCAGCTCGAGCCTAGCCAATTCAAAATAGTGAACATCAGTAAAACTCATATCCCAATTTTAAAGAAGAGGCTTTTCGGGTATTCTATACCTCCTTTGGATCAGCTAGCATCCCAACAATTGCAGCATCTATGGCATCCTGATTCTCGGTTCTGGAAGCCCTTGCAGCAAGAAGGATCACAAAATCCTTCTCCACACCCTTAGCAAACACCTCGATCAAGTTCCTGTCAACAGTTAGCTTATTTAACGTGAGAGTCCCAGTCTTGTCACTGCACAGAACATCCATTCCCGCCATTTCCTCTATAGCAGTCATTCTCTTGGTGATTGCACCTTGTTGAGACAACCGATGAGAACCGATAGCCATAGTTACCGACAAGACAGTAGGCATGGCAATTGGGATCCCTCCAATCAACAGAACCAAAAGGTTGTCGATTCCATCCCTGTACTTTCGATGCTGTATTGGGTACATCACTAATAGCTCAATCAGTATTCCAACAGCAATTGAGCAAATACAGAAGTTACCAATTGCTGTGAGGACTTTCTGGAAGTGACCAACTTGGTTGGTGCTATCCACCAAATGAGCAGCTTTACCAAAGAAGGTGTGGACACCAGTGGCAATCACAACTGCCTCAATTTCACCCTTTTTAACAGTTGATCCAGAAAATACTTCATCAGAGGGGTTTTTTGTTACCGGAAGAGACTCTCCAGTTAAAGCAGACTGATCAACACTTAAAGGATCACCCTCCAGAAGACGCGCATCAGCTGGGATAATATCTCCTAGTTTGATGCTGATTATATCTCCTGGGACTAAAATTGCAGCATCTTGTTCACTCCATCGACCATCTCTCAGAACCTGTAAAGACAAAGAGGCCGTTAAACCAGTCTTACAGAAGCTCGAGGAAAAGAATATATAGAGTAAGGTGTTTGACTATGACCCTGGTCTTGGGAGCTAAACCAGCCATGAGTGCAGCAGCAGCGTTTCCAGCATTGTTTTCCTCAATAAAACTGATTGTAGAGTTGACAAGCAATAGAACAATGATACCCACGAAGTCTTGCCAATCTGGAGGTCTTCCTCCTCCATTGGCCAAAGCTATAGCCATTATTGCAGCAGCTTCCATGACCCAGGATAGAGGGTTCCACATGAAACCCAAGAACTTCAAAAATTTGCTTTCCTGATGTCATGAAACAAGACGAAGATATGATGGACTTGCTTTCACACAAACACGAAGAGAGAAACTGGTGTGTGAGTCGATGAAAACGTACCTTTTTCTCTTCCAATTTGTTTGGTCCGAACACTTGGAGCCGATTGGCTCCTTCGTCTGATGTTAGACCTGTTCTTGAACATTTCAGCTGCTCAAACACTTCTTCGATCGGAATTTTTTCCTGGCGACAAGATTTACAAGGTTTGTTATGTCTGAAGTTCAAATGCTTTAAGAGCAGGAAGAATCTGTATCCTATGGAAGTCCGAATTGCTTTTAATCTCTGGCTCGCTTTTTTTCTATGCCAATTTCAATTATGGCTACGGAGGTCATCATTTCTTAAACAAACATCCCTTCTTCATAATGCTGTATTTAACGTCCGTAAACTGCCGGTCATCAGTTATGGCGGGTATTGTGAATTTGTGATCCTAACACCAAAAGGTTAGCAAGACTCGCATTACAGGCAAGTTCGACCCAAATACGCGAGTAAGCAAGACACGAGGAACCATAAACAGGCCTAGCATATTGAGTGGCTTAGTGCGAAGGCGCGAAAGCAGCATCACAATCACAAAAGGCGATTATGAATAAATTTAAAAATAATAATTTCAATCTCTAAATCCGACTGAAATATTCCTGTCTGAATACAGGCAGTTAAGTGAAGTTAGAGAATTTCTAATTTCTAAATTAAATAGAAGCGCGTATCAACGACGGTGTGAAACACAGGGCGTGGAAAGCGCGTGAACAGAAGCAGGGAGAGAAGCGTGAGTGGAGAAACCGGCAATACCAATTTGGAAGCAACAGATGGCGGTGGACGCACCGTAACAAAAACATTCGAATTAGCATGTAATAGAATATCGATAATTAATAATGTTGTCGTCAAAAACTCAAGAGCATTGATTAACTAATGAGGGTAATAAATAAATTTAAGAAGGGAATGCGTTCATACTAAGCTATGAAAGTGATGAAATCAATAGAAGAAAAGCGATGGGGAGACAATGGGTGAATAATAAATTGGAAGAAAGCAAGAAATTAGACATGTTTTGAAGAAGAGGGTTATGTTGAGAATAAAAGGAAGGAGGAAAGAAGGTTGAAAGGCATTAAACAAAAAAGAAAAAAGGCAGCTTTGGAGGAGACTGGAGAGGAACAACTGAGAACTGAGAAAGAGAAACAGTATATATTATGTGGAGGGGGAGACAAGTAAAAAGCAGGTTGAACAAGATACAAGTAAAAACGGTGGAAACCTCAGAAGCATGAAGAGAAGAAAACCTCAGAGTCAAACATGAGAGAGAGGGAGAGAGAGAGAGTACCAAATCGACGTTCTCATTTTTGATCTCGTCGAGAGAGATGGCCTTGTCGCCGGGCATGGTGATTGGTGAGACGAGAGGAGGAGAGACGGAGAGAATGGCCCTTTTGATGCGAATGTGCGTGACTCTTTATATATGTGTGTGTGGAAGCCAGGTGGCTAGGGTGGTGAACGTCGCGGGTTCACTGACGGTTGGAAGCTACTGAAGCTGGCAGGCTTCCATTTCTGTTACAGTGTTCCGCTCTGAGTGGGCTCCACGCTTCTCTTTCCGATTTTTATTCCAACATTATCACACTCGGTGATCCTTTCACGTCCCACGCGCCCTTCCTTCTTCCTGCCAATTTACCCCCAAAGTATCCGCTTTTATTACGCTGCTTACTAACCCCCCCCCTTCCACATCACCACACAACACCGCTCTGCTCTTATAGGCTGTATTACGTACATCGGCCGATTGATCAAAATAATATTTTTGTTTTCTTTGTAACAAATCTTATTCCCCCCAATCTTTCTGTTTTGATTTTACACCCTACAAAAATCATTCGTAGTTATTAAGCCATCAGAAAATTGTAGCAGATCTCCACCTGTGTGATGATTGAAGGGAGTTCTGTTTTAAAAAATAAAATTGTGTGTCCTTCTTTTGTTATTAGATGAAATCTTATTCAAGACTCAATCACACACTAAGAGTATTATTTTTAACAAGAATTTAAATATTAATTTTTTATATTATGAGAGATCAATCTTTTGTAATATTGTTAGACCTAACCTTAATAATATATTTGAAGGGATTTTCTATCTCTTTATTAGATTGGTGCTGTCCTATCAATGTGTTTTTAAAAAATGAATGTTATTTTTTTACTTTGATTAATAATTAGTACCATCTCATTAGATTCATAGCTTCTTAAATTAAAAAAATAATAATAAATTTTTTTAAATTATATAAATGATAATGTAATCTCTTAAAATGTCATTATTTTACCGAAGTTTTTAAAAACTGTTTTGTCAATAAATTTTTAATTGAAAAGATCATTTCACATGTATTAACAAGTTTTAATTTTTTATTCAATTTTTATAATTTTTTGAATAAAATTTTTTATTTTTTAAATAAAAGTTATGAATAAAATTTGTTATTTTTAAAATTTATTTTTTAATAATAAAAGTTACACTTCAAAAATTATGATTTTTTACTTAACCTTTATTATTTATAAAACAAAAGTTATCATTTCTTAAGTAAAAATTATGATTGAGGGTTATTTTTTCATAACAGAAATTAAACTTGACAGGTTGTGATTTATTATTTAACTCTTGCAATTTACATAAAAGAAATTATGATTCCCTAAACAAGAGTCTTGATAATTAGGATTTATTATTTTCATTAAAAATAAAATGATATTTTCACTTTAAAATTTATTGACATAAATGTTCATAAAGATTTTATTAGAATTATAACATTTTAAGGGATCATAATATCGTTTATATAATTTAGAGGGTTTTATTATTGTTTTCCCTTCTTAAATTGAATGAATCAAATGAAAATGAAATTTAGAGATAACAATATAAATAAATAAAATATGGTCGAATTAAATAGTTACTATTGACATGGATTTAAAATATCATACTTGCAACGCTAGGAAAAAAAATTTTTTTTTTCTGTAAATACAATGAAAGACCATTCATGTTACACCCCTCACAAATATTTTCACTCGTCAACAAAATTGGACTCGAGTTTTCCTTAATTTTTTGAAGATATAAAAATATTTTTACAATCAATCATCCATATTTGATGGCCAGACACATTTCTTCCAATTTCTCTTCAATTTTCTCTACTATTGAATCACAGATATCTCTGCATAACGCGTTATATATATATATATATATATATATATATATCTGTGGGTGTTATGGTGTTTATATGTTGTGTAGGAAGGATAGCATGTCAACAACACATTTTACAATTTCAACGATTTCTTCATAAATCACAGTCTAGTCTTAGCCAGTTCCTTAAAACACTCACACATATTTATGCTTCATTTCCTAAATCATCTTGTTGATCACTTTGTTTTATCCACGATGAACTTATTTGGATACACACTTAGAATCAAGGTGTTGGAAAATCTTATCCAAGCACTTTTAATTTTCCTGAATTCCATTTGTTTTCTAAAATTTCAATTGGCATAAACTATTTTTTTCTCTGTTTTCATTTGGCATAAGCTATATTTTTTTAAATTTGAGAATCAATTCTTAACAATTGAGTTTTTTTATTTCCCCCAATCTCCTAAAAATTATTCAAAAATTTTCAATTATCAAGATCAATTTCAAAAAATATTATTTACATATCATCATTTTTATTAATCAATTTTTTAAGCATAGCCAAAAAGTAAAAAAAAAAACAGCTAGAAAAACACGCCGCCGCCGTGCATCATATAAAACTCTGGGACTGATTATATGCCAAACACTAATACAAATTGAAAACTTAACTACGCTACGTCTTCACTACGGCCATTCTTCCATCACACGCTTTGTATTTGTCAACTGTGCACACGGTGCCGTATTTTGTGAAGCATGACAACATGATACATTGTATCTTTACGTGTCATCCTTTTTTGAAGGTTTTAATAATAATAATACTCCAGAATAATTTTGTATTAAAAAAAACGTTACATTATCCACAACGAGAGAAGTAAAATAAATTCTTAAAATGGGCAGAGGAATATATAATGCGTCCCACAATGATTAATAATGACGAAGAATTGCATAAATTTAAGGAGGCTGTTAAAGCCAACAGGCCAGGGACACCAGAAAAACAAAAAAAAAAAACTTCAAATACATTCTCTTACATGATAAGAAGCATGAATGACTTTCCTTCTAGCCTGTCTTAATTTAATTTACTATCAGCTTTAATTTATTTTTGGCCCTGTCACGATCTCTTATAATGAACAAAATGCACAAAAATAACTTGTAGCATAATGGGTTCATTTCCTTCACCCCTTCTCCGTTAATTTTTCTAGAAATGTTTACGGGACGGGATGGAATCGAGACAGTCCTATCTCATGTATCGTCTTGAAAAAAAAAAAATAAAATTAAATTTTAATCTCGTATTCCATTCCATCTTGAAAATTATCCTATTCCGTTAAGAGTCGGGACATCTTGCCATTTTAATAAACGAGATAATATCAAAAAAAATTTGAATAATAACATTTATTAAAATTTTAAATCATATAATTTATTAAGTTTAAAATTAAAATAATACAAGTATATAAATCACAATAATTTAAAGTCAATTATTAAATTATATTAATCATAACTACTCATTATAATAGCAAATACAAATGATCTTTATGCTATAAGAGTAGCAATAAAAAGCAAGTCAAGCACAAAATTAAATCATTATTCTTTTACTTTAGTGGAGATATACTGAGTTAATTACTTTTTTGAAACTAAAGCAAGAAATACGTTGTAAATAAAAGTTATTAAATAGATAGATATAAGAATAAATTATATTAATATAATTAATAAATTATAAAGAAAGATATTGTCATGTTTACTCCATATCATTAAAATTATCAATGTAAAAAACTTTAATTTTAAATAAGAATTATAAATATTGAAATTATAATTGATATAATTAATAATTAAAATAAAAATAATATATATAATATTTGGGATGGGACAGGACGTCCCTGTGATAATCTCATGTCACGTCCCATCCCAAACTCCTTTCTTGTCTCGTCCCGATTATTTTCAGGCCAGGATAATACCCGTCTCGATATGATTGAAACGATATTGTACCAATTGAGATGGGTTTAAGCTAAACACTCCTATATACTGCCTTTAAACGAAAGAAAGGTGAAAAAAAAAGAATAATTAAATACAAAATAATACTCATTGCTCTAAGCGCAATACAATTAAATAAATAACAAGTAAGAAATTAAGATAGATTCATCCAGCATTAATTTGAAAGAGGAATCGAGACCTTTTGCACGTGCAGATATACCTTCGTAGCCAAAACAAACTATTCTTGATGCCTTTCACAATTATAGTCACCATTGTGCATATATATATTCCTCCTTGATTGATTTACTCACCGCACGTATTGTGGCATGGGAGATGCTTACTTATCCTTTATTATATTGTCACGCAACTGGTGCTGATTAACCACGGCTTGATTTCGCTGACCTCTTCCCTACATGTTTAATTTACACGGCAAATTAATGCTTGAAGAAGATTATCCCAACCTTTGACGGAGAATCAAATCATTAAGAGTTAGTTGTATACTCTGTATTAGATCTTAACTAAATTTGTTAAAATCATGCGATCAGCAACACAACGTAATTAACGTGTTGATTAATTTTCAGAGGACAGTGATGTGGTGGAGAGAAGCGGGGCGTGTGACGGACGCGCGAGAATAGAGGACGCCAAACACCGAAATAGAAGTCAAAGCGCAACTCAATTCATTCAATTTTTCTTGTATCTCAGCGCAACCTCATCTGAGCTGTTCTCTTTCTCTACTTCTCCCCTTCGACTGCAATATTTTTTCTTTTTCTGACAAAACGGGATGCGTGTCAATTTTTGGTTGATAGGGGGAGGAAAGTTTTGTGCACCCACTTTGTTCTCATTCCCAATGTTCACCTCGCTTTAATTTGTTCCTTTTCCCAATGCTCAAACAACGGGTTCGCCATCTGCCCCACCTTTTTTGTAAAAAAATCTGTTTATCAAGACAACTTTTTTTTTTACTTCATTCATTTAAAATTATAAAATACTTTTTTAAAAAATAAATATTTAAAAATATAAAATATTTTTATTTTTTTAAAATATAATCATTATTTTTTAAAAAATACTCATATTACAGTGACTTTATATTTATTATAAGATATTTAATAATAATAAATATAAAAAATAAAATTAATTTAAAAATAAATAATTATTTTATTAGAGATAAAATTTTATTAAAAATATTTTATATTTTTAAATTAAGAAAGTGTATAAAATGCATGTTGTTTATAAAATTATAATTATTATTTCAACTTATTAATATAAATTTATAAAACTTATTACCATTTATAAATAATTATAAATTTTTCATTTTACCTTTCTGTTAAATATTGATAAAAAAAATATTATTAAAATATAAATATTTGATAAATACAAAATTAAATTAATTTTTGTATAAAATTAATAAACTTTAAGATTATTTTTGTTCTAGAGTCAGCCTTTCTCGTCCTTGTACTGTAACCTTCCATAACCTTCCAGAGTTCCAGACACCATGTGGCATATTTTGTGTGTGAGTGTGTGTGTGTGTGTGTGTGTGTTGTTTGACTGCACGCTCACCCTATGCATTTTCGTGCGTGAGTGTTTGGCATGCTCCTCTAATTTTGTATATTAATCACCTTCTCTTTTATAAATTATTAACTAATGGAATAGTTTTATTTTAAATTAAAATTTTTAAATTACTCTCTTAAAAAGTAAAAGAGGGAAAGATATAAAAAATAATATTATATTATTTATTTATTTTTTATTTTTCACTTAAAGGTTGTATTTAAAATTTCACTTATTTTTGATAAAAATGACTTATAAATAAAATTGGAGAAATAAAATACAGTGCAGAAACCAAGAAATGTATTACTCCCTCCTTCTCAAATTATAATACACTTTTAGATAAAATCTCACGTATCAATAAATTTTATTAAATACATTTAATAATATTATTTTTTCAAAATAAAAATATATACTTTAAAAAATACCTATCACTTAACATATTAAAAAAATAAATAAAAATTAATTATAGAAAGAGAAAAAATAGTATTAAAATTGACGCATTTAATAAAATTTTAATTTATTTAAAATATTTTATATTTCAAGACAAATTTTTTTTTAAACCGATCTATAATTTTAAATGAAAGGAGAATTATTGTACGGCGTCCAGGACTACTATCATTCAATTCAATTTGAAGAAATACGTTCCAAAGCGGCTCTTATACCCATTTATTTAATTTTATTTTTCACTTCCTTTAAATAAACAGGTACGTCCAGGCTGATGATTTTCCACTGCGCGATGAGATTTCGGTGAGATCAGTTTGAAAGATGGCCAGATTGCAGCGGAAGTGCTCCCTGGATGGAGCCATTTCAAAAGTGGGTTCCAGCAATACAATCAAATTATAAAAACAAGGTTTCGATTAATAGTAAATATTTCATTTTTTTTTCTTCTATTTGTAGCAAAATATTAATATCCATCCTATTACAATCACGCATGCACCAACCACCAAAAAATTGAATGCCCTATTTTGAGCAAGCCAAGTTGGAATTGTTGATGTTTTGCACCATACATGGGCGAGTAGCTTTAATTTCTAATGTCAACTTAGTGACTTTAACGTTAAATACTAATCTCTCCATTCTAAATTATAAGATTTTTTTTGGACAAAATTTCACAATACATATTAATAAATTTTATTAAATACATTTAATAATTTTATTTTTAAAAACAAAAACATTAATTTTTAAAAATATCCTTAATTTAATATATTAAGAAAAGGGAAAAATGAAAATTAAATATATGAAAAGAAAGAATACTATTGAAACAAGCTTATTTAATTAAATTTTAATCTTTTTAAAGTGTTTTATAATTTAAGATTGAAGAAATACTAATTAAGAACAAAGTAGATATTAAGTTATCCTGTTGGAGATAATGAGACGTTGACGGGCACATCATGATCCGGAATAGTCATAATCTATTCCTGATTTCTTTATTTTGGGGTAACGCCATTAAAATGTAGGGACAGGCCATAGTCCCGACCAATAAAGCACCCTCAACAACAAAGCCACACGCTGCGGTTAAATTTTGCTGATATGGGAATTACATTGTCAGATATGTGTTGCCAACATCATAGTCTTGACAACCAACAAAAGTTGACATGGTAAACATTTGGTTCAATCTTATTCTCGCGTTGTGAGAACATGGACACGATCTGTTAGTATTTTTGTAATAATTTACCTAAACTTTGTCGCTCATAAAAAAACAACATAATCTTGACCCTTGAAAAGTTACATGCCACACGCTGTACCTTGCGAATCTTTGCTTGTTTGTGGAAAATTTCTTTAATCAAAATTTCAATTAATTGAAAGTTTACTATATTATAAATTGGTGCGTTTGAAATTTTGAATGGAATTCTTTTGGGGAGGAATAAAAAAAAAGAAAAAAGAAAGGACAGAAAATAAGGATGGGAATTAGAAGATAAAAAGTGTTCACTCGCGCATTTCTAAGAACCCAATCATCGCCGCCTTCCCTCCTGCCATTTTATCTCCAAGCACCCCCTCTCGCCAATCCGTTTTTTATCCCTCGACAAAACTGAACATTTTCAATTTCTTCTTGTAAAATTCTCAAAGTTATGGACTTCCCATGTAATTTTCTCAATAAAATAGTACACCTTTCTGTACGGAAAAAGGTCGACTTTGATATGCTTGAGGTGGCCCATATGGTGACTGAAGAACTCATTCCACTCCCAAAGCCGTGAAACATTGACTTGCAGAAGAACAAAGTTCTTGCCTTTTTTTTTTTTTTTAATACACAGAAAGCAAAGTTCTTGTCACCCACCAACGAAAATGATATGATGATAAAAACACATCAGAAGCTTGATTTGAACAAAAAATACTGTTATGCAATGTTTGTAGGATAGAAAAGTATTTTCCAATTTTTATTTTTTTCGTATATCAAATATTTAAGAACCTGTAATCGGTTTCTCAGCGAACAAAGAAAGAAAGGCCTTCAATTTGACCTATCAATTCATCATCACGACCGAATATTAATTAACATCTTGAATTGATCTGATCCCAAAAAGCTGGTCTAAGCTTCAAAAGAGAAGACAAAGACATGCAATATTGATGATGATACTTGTTGAGCATTATATTTAGTTAGTAATGAACAACTTGTACTGTGCGATGGAGAATGTATATGAATAGGAAGATTTTAGAACGAGGTTTTGAGTAGTGGAAGGCATGAGAATATAAGAACCAATGTGCCACCACAGAGGGAGAGTAGAACATTGTAAATAGGGTAGAAATTAGAAAAGCAAGCAACGGTTGAGGATTGAGATGGTCCTGAGTTTCGGGGTACCCAAATCCGCACAAGTTGCAGTGTGGGGTCCTCTATTTTAGACCCACTTCATGGAATAAATACACGCAAGGAAAGCCAAAGAGATGCCATAAGAATAAGTACTGCTCTTGCTGCTAAAGCCAGTTTTTTTCTTTTTAGTTTTGGGTATAGCCATAGGTATGGAAATATTGGGGTCAAAGGTGAATGAGTGGACTGCATAGTTGTGGAATTTGAGAGGCACTAAAATTTGCCTGGTTTAATTAGCCAATGAGCTAAGGATGAGCAGCAAGTTGTGGCAAAGATTCTGAGTGTGAGGGAAAAGACACAAGATATGGACGGTGTTAGCAGAATGGGATGCAGTGGGTCAGTGAGAATACATGTGAGAATTCTGAATGAGATGGTTTTGAAAATGATTTGAGACGGATCTCTCTATGTTAGGCACTTGAAATACAATGATGGCACCAGATCACCGTTTGTGATAACTCCGAATTGCTTACCCATCCGTCACTTTTGATGCCCATTCCACAGCCTTATCTCTACCTAGCTACCTTCTCCTAATGTCCTCTTTCTCTTTTCCCTTTTTCTTTTTGCCCCACTGTTCCGGCTCTGGACCTGATTTTGCAAGATTTGTGTGGTTAATTCTAATTACCCCATTTGATTTTTGAGTCATGTAAGCACAAGTCACATGTGGTGTGAGAAACGATTCATCGCTGTCGTGGCATGAACCTCTGGTTTAATTTCTGGAATGGGCAGAGCAACTTGGAGATCACTGTGGAGGTCCATGACAAAAGATGGTTCACGGAAGGGCGTGACAATGTTGAACAGGTACGTGAACGTGATAGATGGACTTCACATGAAAGAGAAATAGGCATGTCAGAGTGAGTGAAGTGTGGGGAACATGAAAGATACAAGTAGAATTAGGAGTTTACTTCAAAGACTTGGGCGGGGAAGGAAGATAGATTCTGGAAAAGTGAAGAAGAACACACTTGTATGGCTGTGATAAATTCTGTTAGAGACTAGAGACAGTTGAACCTAAACATGTTTACGAGTGTGTGTGGGTGTGTGTGAGAGAGAGAGAGAGAGAGAGAGAGAGACTGGGAGAAAAGTATCAAAGGAACAAAAGGCAAGGCGTGGCTTTGTGGTGGTGACTAGTGAGACACGGAGACATTGCTAGTGGAATTGATGAACCGCACGGCTTTTTGCAAGGCCTTTCATGTGGTGTTTACATGCACTTCAAGAAATAGACGTTATACGTCCCCAGGTTGGAGCATTTTAATGACCACTTAATGAACTAAGGAAAAAAAAAAAACATACTCACGCCGTTTTTTATATTTCAGCTTTCGTATCCTTTAACTAAAATATATTAATTATATAATTTTTCAATAATAACGTGGACAAAAATAGCTTTTTATAAACAAATGTCCCCTCCCTAAGTTATTCTGTGCATGCCTTTATTCTTTCTCCTTTTATCAGATTCACATGATAGCTTTAGGGACCATCAGAAAAAAGAATCTCGCTCTCCGTCAATACCAGGCCTAAGATTCTTGAAATGACATGATCTAGTGATTTAATAAAAGAGCAGAACAAGTCACCGGCCCAGGAAGAGAATAATAATAATGGACCCGCAAAGAGAAAAATCAAAACGGTAACCATTTGCCTAGCAAATCCCACCTAAAGATTCCAGCCATTCACACGTCTCTCAGCTTCATCTAATAATCATTCATAAATTAAGAATTTCTCTTACATAAATCCTATACCAATAGTGGCTATGGCACTCAAGGGCTTGTTTGATAACAAGGATCGGATAAAATTCTCTTTACACCTTCCTCAGTTCTTTTCCTTTATTTTGCTCTGCAAAAGCAATGTCGCGATAATATTTCTTATTCTCAAAATTATACTTTACTTTTAATCACATTGTATCTACCCAAGACAATGAACAGATATGCCAGACCAAATAGCGTAACCAAACAACGATTAGAATTGGTTAGTTCAAAATGAACAAGGAACGTGAAGTTTCAAGTAAATGGCAATTATCGGATTCCAATGCAACCACAAGTTGAGCTTGAGGTAACCGTATGATGAGCTTGTGCTATATGCAGCACCATCTCAAAAGAACCGAGTCTCTATTGTTGATTGCCTAGTTGATAGTAATATATTCCCTAACATTGCCCCTAAGAGAAGAAAAGAAAATAAATGGGTGGTCTTGAGGAGGAAAAGATGGAAATAAACAACACTTTAAAAAGAAAAAGGGCAGGCAACAAGACACAGTAGATGCCAGAATCAGCGGAGGATGTATAGAAATCACCAAAAATGGAATTAAAAATGCAACCCTTCATGATGCCAGAATCAACTTTCAATCATTGGTTCAGGGCCAGATGCTTCCGCGATAGATTTGTTTGCTTGACGAACAGAGTTGAAGAGGATATCCTTGATGACCTATTTATACACCAAAAATGTAAGAAGAGCCTACGTATTGAAAAAAGTTTTAGGGGACTAGCAGAAACTGTTTCAATGCAACTCACCTGCGACATCAGGCCATGTACTTGCTCTACAGTAATTTTTGCACTGTCACGAGTAATCTTAGCAAGTGGAGATTCTTCCTGCAATGCATTGAGAAATCAGCATATGACATGAAAAGGGGTAAAAAGGAAGCACAAGGAAAGGGGGGGGGGAGTAGGAGGAAGTAAAAATCGGCATTGAGATCAGGTATGGTGCCCATCATCTCAAAAGGACAAGATCTCTTTTAAAACTCTATGGCATGCTGGGGAAGCCGTGCCTACATAAAATCCCATTTCCGGACTATAGCGGTTGCGCGGTAGTATGCTATTATGGTGCACTCAAATTAAGTGAGCCCACCACATTTTAATTTGTGGTCATTTTGAGTGTGCTAGTGAGAACAAAGAGAACCCCTTGTTTTGATAAACTTGTAAGCGAAAGGAAAGATGCAAATAACACCTCGCCATGGCCCCGCAAATGCAGTCAAGCTCCAATTGTAGGTTACTTGCAAGCACACCCCTGAATTATCGACCTTTGTTATTTCCATCATATTGTCCCTTTACATGTCCAATTACCATGCCTTGCTTTAATATCTCAAGCTTTTACAACATTCATTTAATCGCAATCTGATTGGAGCATGCCATGTGACAAATGAAAAAAGGGTAAAACTGTATTTTTTTTCCCTTGAAGTATTCTCCAACAATGACTGTTAGAGAATTTCACAACAAAGGCAAAAATGCTCCGTTTTCATTATTTTAAAGGCAAACTTGCTCTGACCAATAGTTTAAAATATTGGGTGCCTCTCGAATAATACTTTAGAGACAAAAATGCACTTTTACCTATAACAGAATTTGATGTGGTACCTCATTCCATGGGCTTCATAGAGAACAGAACAGAAGGATCTAAAGTTTGAAGGACAAATTTCAAAGAGTATTTTCTGGTTTCAGAAGTTTAAGGGGTTGGTGTATGTATAGGCTTACAGTTTACTGTAGATGCACAGAACATTCAACAGTTATAAAAATAAGAGGATCTTGAAAGCAATGGTAGTTTTAAAAGTAACCGGCAGAGACTCCACTGTCCAAAGAAAATCAATCAGAAATGAGGCAAATAAATAAATTTGATAGAGGTACGATATAGCCAAATAGAGAGATAAGCTCCAGGATACAAACCTCATTCATAAATTCATTTTAATAAAATACATAACCTTCTAACCAGAACATTAAATATTACTGAACCAAAATCTATAAGACCGACTGAGAATGCTCTCTAAGACAGAAAAAAGAAGAAACTCAACTTGAAAGTTGAAATAATCATCACTTCCAAATAGTAAGACTACACAAATTCCAAGTAATACAACAAATGATTTATCCCGGAAAACTAACAAAGAAACCATGTTTAAGAGGGAATACAGAAACTTAAATCAGATGCTCAATCAAGCTGCAACTTGTTCATTTCATATTCATTAAAAATCTTTC
Source organism: Prosopis cineraria (assembly GCF_029017545.1). NCBI lineage: Eukaryota > Viridiplantae > Streptophyta > Magnoliopsida > Fabales > Fabaceae > Prosopis > Prosopis cineraria. The sequence goes on from NW_026555346.1 coordinate 5,802,363, forward strand.
TGATTTATGAAAAACTGCAACATTGACATTGAAGGCATGTGGGATAAGGGGTTTTAAATAAGTCCTCTCAGTGAACAAAAACGAATGTGCAAGTAATTGAAGCATGCATGGATCTTATAAAAGTTCAAACATTTCCACTAACACCATCCTCCTCAGAACAGGAAAGGCTAGATGAGTTCTTCTGCTATTTGATTTCACACATAAAAAAGCTTGCATGGTCTTTTGTTACAGTCATAAACATATGATGCAAGGCTAAAAACACATGATGCATTTGTATCCCTTTGGGATGTGCAGTACTTTGATACTTATAACAGCTCCCTTCTCTTGAAAGGAGGGTTTGATTGAGCATACCTCCATCAAATTGGTGTCTAGTTTCCAGGAATTAAAAACCCTCCATTCAACGCATTGTGTGCACATTACAAAAATAAAAAAACATGGGAAATTCTGTGACATATATTCAGCTCCAATGCGATCCTGTAAATCATTCTCTTCTTTATATGCCAAGACGTAGTGCAGGATCAGAAGAAAATTTTTATTTTGGAAAATGATCTCCGATCCCAAATCCCATGGCATAGTTTCAGTGATGGATAGACCATGACAGAAGTGGCTTAAATCCGACGTCAAAACAGCTATTGTAATGATTATTATTCATCTTATTTCTAAGTTGTCTGTAGATTTTCTAGAAAGGCTAATAACCAATGGCAAAGCTAGAAACAATATCTTGATCATGGGTTCTCACAGTTGACCATAGAATAACATTTCAATGGGAAGACGCATATCAAAGTTTTCCCACAACTTAAAGTAAAGGGTAAATAACAGCGAGGAAGGATTGAGTACCAACAGGTTATAGGGACACATTCCGCATATCAGCTTAAACTAATGTCTGACTTCTGACTTCAAACTAACAAGAAGTACTACCATGTATAGCAGGCAGGAAATTGCTAAAGTAGTAATCACTTACTCCTTTCTTTTTTTGAGGAGGACCAATTATTGACCCAAAGCGTGGGTGTGCCAACTGATTTTCTGCTTGTTCTAGCTTTTCAGCTGCAACAATGAAATTTAACAATCAAGATATTTATAACTTGTACGATTATGCCATAACCCATTTCTTAACAAAAGCATAGAAATAAAATATTTCAGTATCGAAACAGCAGAAATGGCACCAAAGAAATTGAAGCAACGATATGCTACATAATAATACCTAGATCTGATATTTGTCCAGCAACATATTCTCCATTACCCAATAACGGAGAAGATGAAAGTGTATTCACCCAATATTTGTTCCATAGAAGATCCAAGAGATGTGAATCAAGAGAAGACTTAAAGTAAGTGATATCCAAAGCATAATACTGCAAAAGCACACAAATCGAGTTCAGAAAATAATAGAACACGTCCTTAAAAGAGGTAGACAATAAAGAAGAATAACCTGTTTACAGTGAACACCAAAGTCTTCAATCTTATTTAACGGGATGGTTTGGTACTCAGATACAGGCTCGTCTGAAGGCTTATAACCTTCTGGGTATGTCCTGAACGCTCCAATATCAACTTTTCCAGCAGAGACCGTCCTTGTCGGGTCAATGACTACAGCCAGGAAGGGCTCTTGAAATTGCTGATTTAGCATTTGTGTAGACACGTCAATACCCGAAAGCCAGCATCCATAACCAGGGTGAGAATGATACCATCCAACAACATTTTCCAGACGCCCAGCCTACACGAGGATATACTTCATGAGCTAACCATAGAGAAGCTTGGGCATTGACAAAGACCCCTCAAGTTACACAGTGGCAACGGAATTTCATTTCTCATAAACTAGGGCTCTTGATCATCGAATTCAAATTATAAAAGTGAAAAACTTCATAACTCGGGTAAACAAGATATAAACGAGGATTCTCAAACTGGCGACCTTTACCATGGACTAGGGTTTTCCCATTTTCCGAGGAATCCTTCGAACTCCATTAAGTAAATCAGGAAGGCAACAAATTGACAGAAAATAAAAGAAAGAAAGGGAAGGAAACATCGGCACGCAAGCGCGAACCTGCTTGTTAGTCTGAGAATAATCAACCATATATTCGTAGGCATCGGCTTGGGCATTGACACGAGTTTCGGTGCCTTCAACGGGCAAAGCGAAGGCGTCCATGACGATGATGGCATCGCCATCGGTCTTACCCTGCATGAGACCCATGACTTCAATAGTGCCACCAGAGCGAGCATGGACAACCATCTTGAGAAGGGCAAGAGCAGAGATCTTGACACGCTTGAAGTAGTGGGGGTCGTTAACCCAAGGCTTGCTTCTCTGGAATTCGGTCTGGGCGGCCTCGTCGTAGTAGAAGATGGCGTCGGAGGCTTGGTCGGCGCTGGTAGTGGGAGAGTCCATGGGGATGATGTTGTTCTCAAGCTCCCAAGTTTGTTGGGCGATCACAGCAGATGAAGGGGAAAGCTCCATGATTTCTGTGACTGCGCTTGGAGGAAACAGACCCTTTTGATCTTCTCAAGTATTTCGTGTCTGCCGTTCTGCGGCAATATGACCATCAATGGGTCATGTATGCAATGTGTGTTGATGGTAAAATTACAACTCCGAACCCTATTTATGAAAAAACAAGTTATAATCAAATTTAATTGAATTTTTCGAACAGGATTGTGCCTATAAGCAATGAGAGAAATTTAATTGAGTTTTAATTAATTATAAACAACAAATTAGAAGGTCAAGTATTAATCAGTTGCTGCAATGTCATTTTATCATTGAAACTCACATTCACGTACTATAAACTTATGAAAGCGTACTTGACAGGGATATGATTTGCAACGTCTCTCTCGTTACTTGTGAGGGAGGTGAGATGATACAGCCGTAACACTAAAAAATTAACTTAGACTGATTGAGCTAAAATTGACTAATTTAAGTGTTAGGCATGCCCTGTTGACCAAAAGTATTAGGCATGCTTAAGAATATATTTTTCTAACTTCCTTTTTGTATAAATATTTTGAAAAATAATTTGACTAAGCTATTTTAATAATCTTAAATAAAATTGTCACTTGGACCCAAAAAAAAAATACTCTCTCTATCTAGAATTATAAGACATTTTGATACTTTTATTCATAATCAATGTAGTTTTCCTAAAAATGTCATTAATGAAAATTTAAAACAAATGAGATTTTTATATTTAGTTGTCATTAAATTAAGCTGTTAAATATGGATAGATATAAAATGAGTAAAAAAAAAAAATTAATGATGCTAACTATTTTTTAAGAGGCAGAGCCTGATTAAAAATTAAAAATATCTTATAATTATAAACAAAAGAAATATTATTTTATAAATATAAAAACATAAAATAGAATCTCCCCTCATTTAGCCAAGGAAGCAGCTGAACAATCCCAACCCTTAAACAAAAAAAAAAAAAACTATAATCATTCGCATTATTGCACGCCAACGGTTATCTTGTAGAACAGTTTTTCGAAAGAAAAATTGTTGCAAATGTTTGACAGTTTTATAATAGCTGTTAGCTTTTATTAAGCATAAAAAAATTGATGATCGGTATAGTTGATAGAAATTGATTTGGTTAAATTTAATTTTTGTGTACAAGTGTCCTTTTTTTCTTTTTTATCTGAAAATAACTGTACCAACAATGAAATTTCTTCGTGATTCCAAGCCATCATAAAAACGGGGGACTACAGTGAACAATAACCCAACCGTGTCTCAAATGCTTTTAATAGGAAGGTGCTTAGAAGCAATTAAAAAAAAAATGAAAGGTCATCTGATTTGAAGAAAAAATAACTTGGGCTGCAAGGTTAATTGCACGAATAGAAGAAAGAAAAGAAGAGATCCCAACTCATTCAAAGAGCCACAAAGTGCATAATTAGAACCAGTTATCCTGTTTAATTTCTGAAAACGAACAAAATCCCACTTTGATGCATTTAACCAATTTTCACAGCAAATGCGTACAAATATCCAATTTCCTGGAACCTAAATTGTGGGCAATAATCACCGAGCAGAACAGAACGGAAGGGGCCAGCACACGCAGCCCAAGTAGATGTGGACTCCTAAACGTTGATTTCACAAGAAGTTGATCTGCGGATGCACAACACACAATCCCTACATTCTAAGCTAACAGTAAGTTACAAAGGATTTGGCACACGTTATACAACCCCCACCTCACTTGGCAGCCCTGCCTCTGCTTCTGCCTCTTCGGTTATATTTGCTAATTCTTTTACCCTTTTGCTTATCAGCAATGCTCCTCGTGGACACTGCCAAGTCTGGTTCTGGAGCTACCTCAGAATGTTCCTGCTCAAACTCATTTTGGACACTTGAACTGTTCTGCGAGCCAGTGGCAACACCGTCATCTTCATTGGTCGCAATGTTGTTGTTTACAGTCACATCAGGAACCTCCGTGCAAGTACCACTCCTTGGTTCACAAGTCTCTTGTTCAGCTGCACCCTTAGATATCCTTTCATCACCTAAACCAACTGTATCGTGTTTGTTATCCAACGTTTTATCATTTTGTTCAGTACCCGGCCCTGCATTACTAGAAAGCATGGAAATGAAAAAATTAATTTATTTTTTCACCATAAGGACAAACTGCCCCCCAAATATTCCCAGACATGTGAAAGAAGTTCACTGATTCTCCTGATATGATTTTTCAAGCTAATCAATTATTTTTAACAACACATAACTTTAGATTTCTGTACTTTGCTCGAATATTACTATAGATCCCTGCACTTTTTTTTTGTGTTTTAGGTCCCTAAATTTTTGCTTTTCAGTATTCTCGGTCCTTATAACACCGCTTATGGAGAGACCTAAAACATCAAAAAACAAAGGTATAAGGACCTAGAATACTGAAAAAGAAAATACAGGGATCCAAAGTTATATTTTCTCATTATTTTTTCTAGTAATTGAGATGGTGGGGTGCAAATGAGAATCATTGCTTGTTTGAGCTACCAACACTTTGATTACATTCACTAGCATAACATAATTTATAATCATAATTAAGGTACCATACATTTACCTGGGTCCTGAGGAGGGGAAGCCATTTGCTGACACATCTGCTCCTACCTTCTCTTTAAGCACTGAACAGCTTCCGTCATGCAATACAGACTCTGAAGCTGCATTCAGAAGGATAAGAACCTAATGTTTGAAAATGCTGGATAAAATAGATTGACTTAAGTACTTCAAAATAAGGAAAATTTCAAGCATCCTCCAACCCTACATACATCTGATAGATGAATGTAAAGGTCATGTTGAAAACTAGCACAATATATGAAAACGGGTCATCCAAAAAATGTAAAACATGTTCACGGAAGAAGAGACAAGAATACCTTCTCTGGTTTCTTTCGTTGAATCTATCTCATAGTTCGCCCCATTCATATCACTGACGCCATTTACTTTAACCATGCCACCAACACTATCACATTCAACGAAATGTTAAAACCAAGACAAATAACTAAAAATATACTCCAGAAAGGGAAAAAAGAATAGACACCATCCAGATTCCCCAACGTAAGCCTGATTAGACCCAAATACCTGAGACAATCAGTTCATTATAGATGGCTGAACAGGATTACAAACTTAGACATAAATTAAATTTTCATTGAAGCAATTTTGCCATTGTGATGCCTTAAAGTTGGAACATTTTCCCATTGGTCACTCACAGAAAGTTCCATCATCAATATCCAAATATGGGAATTCAGGCTACTTCTGATAAGGAGAAGATCAATTTCAAACATAGAGAGCACCATACTGAAATTTTAACCAAGTTAGAGACTAGAAAGTTTAAGATCCCTCAGAAAAGCAAAAAAGGAAAATGAAATTGTTGTTGGTTAATTTATACACTAATAAGAACTCCAAAATCAATTCCCAAGCACTCCATAGATCAAAAAAGAAAAAAGAAACCCAGTTAAAGAAAAGTCAAAGTGGGACGAGGAAATGAAAAAAATATCAGAAAATAAAAATTAATCAACCTGATAAAAATCTAACAAAACTATTAAAAAGAGAGGAATGCAAACAAGAAAAATATATTCTAACCCGTTTGTTATCACATCATCTGCCGACCTTAGTTTATGCTCTGAAATTGTTCTCTCTCTGCAGTCATCATGTGAACCTACGTGGCATGATTTTTCATATGCAAATTAAAACTTGTAATGGGGGAAATGAAAACTATGAGCATGCATAAATGATAAATGTTTCATCTGTTGTTCAAATTACAGGCACAGCAACAAAAGGCACAAAATTCCCACTTACAACCTTCTTATTTCTCAGTACTAAGATGAAGATAGATAATTACTTGTGGTGTCATAATCCAAGTAAATATATGAGCCTAAAAGCTGAAATCAAGCAGTATGAAGGAATCGGTACAGTTGGAACAGATAAAAATTTAACCTGGTGAAATATCAGTAGCATTTACCTTCAGTTTGCCAAACATTGGTTTGAGAGCCCTTATAAAAATGCAAAAAGTTCAACTATGTTAGGACATCAGATAAAATAATTATGATTAAGAATGTCATAAAAATGGAAAAAAGAAAGCCTGAAGATAGGCTTATAAGCACCTGATTTTGTTCTGAATTAATGTTAGCTGAATCAGAACGGGCACTTTCAAGTTGAACATCACCCTGTTTCCTCTCCAGATCTAAGGGCAAAAGATGAGGTAAAATGTTTTAGACGTCAGAAAAAAGTAATTCATGTTCCCAAAAAAATCCAAATGAAGCTATCTGTCCTGCGACAGATGAATGAATACCACTGAACAGATGGGTTTCTCACAGATGAAGAATCATACCTGAAGCTTCATGAGTATTAAATTCATTGACCAGGTTCAAAGATGATACTGAATTGGTAAAATTAGGCACTTTCTCTCCCACAGCAGATTCAATATTTTCAGTAGCTGAAGGATTCACGTTATTTTTACATTCCACAGCAAATGCAGACCAATCAATCTTTGAGGAGGGAAGTGAACTAAGCATCTGCTCAGTTGCCCTGGAACGTACTCTTCGTATTTCATCCTGAATACTCCATGACCCCGTAGCTGGAGAATCCCTTTTCAACTGCATCCCATAATCAGCACATGAATCATGCTATAATCTATAAGCATAATGTTTTGACATTTCACCCTAATGACTGAGTTATCTACATAAAAACTAACATATACAACTTCCTTGGCAAAGTAACATTCACGTAGTGCTAAAATCAAAACCTACATGAATAAGTTTGTCTTGTCCTCAATCTAATGTCCATTTGGATACAAAAGTGGCACATCATGAATTTCAGCACTAATGACTGTTCTGGTTTATCAATATCTCTTGTCATGGGAGAATCTGTTTAAGAAATCAGGACTCATCGTCTAAAGTTCAAACTCGGTACCAGTCAACAACATCAAGCTAAAAAACAGTCAACAACATCAAGCTAAAAAACACCAGTCTAAATACAAAATAAGCCTTTCCCTATAATAAAAGCAACAAGAACATGATATACACATAATTTGAAAACATAAAATCAGTCAATTGCACCTTGGTGGATGATGCAGAATAGCCACTAACTGGATATGGCGTGTCTTCTTTTAAGAGTTGAATTCCAATTGGTGTCAAAGGCTTGCTATGGTCTACAGAAGGAGATGACCAAGGGGGGCGTGAGCGCATATATGACTTAGCCACATCAACAGGCGACCCTTCATCTTTAAGAGCCTGCAGACCAGCCAACTCCATTGGTAAAACCAAACAACCCAAGGGGGAGGAGGAAGTATGTATAAGCATCACGATATGTTTTGATACAAGAGAAAAAGAAAAAGTTACTAACTTGTGGCAACGTAGCCATATTTAAATTGTGACTTCCATAACCTAAATCTGAATTTGAATCTAATCTGGACTTCTGCTCCTTTAACCATTTCTTTGCCTCCATAACAGCTGCACTGCTGAGATCAGGTGAATCTGTATTGGAAACCACAAGGTCAGGAACAGCAATCATCTAAGATTAGAGTTGTGTGATAAGACTATACCATTTGCAAGAGTCCTAATGAGCATATCACTTGGCCTCTGATTCCGTTCTTCATTGGCAGAAGTATCCACCACTCTTGATCTAATTATTCTTATAAATCGATCACATTCTTCCCTATTCAAATGTTAAGCTCTTTTAAAATTTTATTCTGAACAACTAAAGAAAACAGTATTAAAACACATAAAAATTCCAACTTTTCAGCACCTTGAGAATGTCTCGCACATAATTAGCTGCTCAATGACATGCTTGTTTTTGTTATCCTGAACTACTGGTTGGAGATCCTTCCCAGAGGCATTGATCACTTCTAATGTCCCCCACTTCTGTAACCAAAGAAAAAGAAAAAGAAAAAGAAAAAGAAAAATCTTATGGACAATGCCATACAAAAACAGGGGAACAATTCAAATAAAAACATTGATCAAAACTGCTTCCAGCTAAACGGAAAAGGTTATATGCAGTGTTCTCCTAGCAATCCACATCTAAAATGATTATTAATTATTTAGGTGTATCAGTTACTACAATATATTACTATTACTATTATTATTATTATTATTATTTTTAGGAGTGGGTGGAGGGAGTAAGGAAAAGACTATAGTCCACTAAGCTATTGGATGCCCACATACAAGTAGAGCAAAATGTTTAGGACGACAATATGAAGAATAATATCATGCTTGTGCTATGTACAAGTGATTGTAAGTGACTACATGCATGTTTGTCCACTTTCATTTTCATGCATGTTCAATGTACAAAAGCAGTTGGACTTCGAAAATAAAAAGGCATAGAAGTGTAGGAAAACAGGTCCACTAAATAAGCAAACTAGCACGACATCTCTGGCACAATATAGAATAGTAGGGAATCAATTACCTTATTCAAGGTATCATCGCCTTTAAAGGATATACCATTGTCGTCGTTAGCATTACCAATTTCCTCCTCTGCAACAAGGGACAGCAGACACATTATTCAGGAGGGGATGGGGGGTTCGAAACTAAAGTCACGTCCTTGCTTGACAATAAAGCAGGGCAAATATGCATGAAAATACATAATTCCACATCTTCTATTTTGTAAATCTAATTAAGCACATTCGGATAGCTGTAATAGCTGGCACTTACGCCAATAAGTCGAAGGCTAAGCTTGGCACGTCAAAGTTCTGCATACTCCACTTCACGCAGAAAGATAAAAAAATTTTCCTAATTGATAACTTCAAAAGACTAAGACTTAAAACCCTAGAATTCCAAGTAAATAAAGCATCCAACTTGAAATCGTAAACTCGTTACATGGTGTAGGCATTACCAGCAGTGGAATCGTTAGCAGAAGACGAGGAAGAAGAGGACGAGGACGAGGACGTTGGCGAAGATTCTAAATCGAAAACCGTGGATAATAGTTTGCCAGCACCAGAAGCAATGGAACGAGTGGGGGAGAAAACAAAACGAGAGAGCCAACTGGGGCTCCGAGAGGTGGAATTGGAGGGAGCAGGTCGGTCGTAAGGAGTCTTGGCAGAAGCGGCTCGGCGGGGCCGGACAATTTTGCCGCCGGATCGAGGCTCGGGAAGTCGTCGAGATCTGGAAATGGAAGCCATAGCAACGGTATGAGAGCAGAGACGACAGATAGGCAGAAATTGAAGGAAGGAAGGAAGCAGAGGTTTGAGTTGAAGTTCTCTGCTTATCGGACGTCAAAACTCAAAACCTCTGCTGAGAGAGAGAGAGAGAGAGAAGGAACAGAAGGAAGAGATGCTGTTGACAATCCTCCATTTGATCGTTGGAGCGGTTATCTTCAGTTTATTCCCCCTCTTTTTTTCTCTCCTTCTTTCTTTGTCGTCTTTTTTCCCTTGAAATTAGTAAATAGTGTGTTCCTCTTTGGAAAATTAACCTGATATGATGTTGTTAACTTATTATATGAAGTTTTTTTAGGAAAAAAAAAAGGAAGAAATACCGTTTTTGTTTTGCACTTAAAACAATAAATAATACCGAAGAAGTTTCAAGTCTGGCAGCTGCTGCAAGTGGAGGCTCCACATTCGGGGCGAGCGACTCTGTTAAGGCAACGCGCTAGCGATGTTTCATTGTTTTATTATTAAATCAAAATACAAAGAATAAAAGTGCATTTTTCAAAATTATTTTTTAAAAAACATCTAACATCCTAAATTATTAATTAAAATAATTTTATTTATCATTAAAAATTATCAAGTGAAACTCTAACGTTAATCATTAAAAAATTTAAAGATAAAGGTAATAATATTTTATTTTAATTACTTTAAAAATAAAATTGTTTTGCTCACTTGTTCAGGATATTAGGTGTTTTTTAAATAATACTTTAAAGATAAAAAAGCACATTTACCAAAATAAATAGTCTTTCAATGCTTCATAGAAAGATTATCTAATTTTTGATATGAGATACTTGGTGGGATATTAATTATATTTTTAAATATTATCTATATTTAAAGTTATTAATTATGAGAAAGAATATAATATAAATTTTAATTTTGTTATTTAAAATAAAAATTAAAATTAAAATTTTTCTATTTTGAAATAAATTTAATAACTTAATTATTATTTTAGCTTTACTTTTATTTTTACTGCAGATTTTTTTTTTGTCTCTCATAGTATATATTATTTCGCGAACAATCAGAATCATCAAAATATTAAATATATATATATACATATATATTGTTGTGTTAATATAATTAATACAAATTATATTTCTATAACCTGCGTCTTTGTATTTTCTAACTTTTCATTTTTAGAGGCATCCCATAGCATACGAATATTTAATATCTCATATAAATTATTTTTAACCGGACTCATTTTTTTTAATTCATGCATGATAGAATTTTAAATAAATTACACTATTCGTAATTTACAATTTACAAATATCAATAATCTAGGGTTTATATATAGAGATTTTGATGATGACATGATATTTTTCGTCAACAACACAGAATGAGGCAATTTGACCAGAGTGTTGTGGAAAAAAATTTATTTATCAATATGCTATATTTTTAAAAATTATTTTTTAAATACTATAAATTTAAAACTCAATTTAAATCAAACTAAATTTTAAATTTTTTTTCAACGTAAAGGTACATAACTTGGTTTTTGTCAGACCAAATTCCATACCTATATTTTTAAAGAAAAAAATTGATGTGATAGGCATGGCGATTACCTATCGATCTACCACTATCTCCCCAATAAATGATTACACTTCATTTTTTTTTTTTAAACATAAAAAATGAATGAGTGGCTCATATAAATTTAATCTTAAAAGACTCAAGTCCATAAGTTCAATTATCACAAAATTTATTATTTTTTAAACTCATCATTTATTTAAAAGGTCTAAAAGCTGGACCCTTAAACCAATTTTTATTATTTTTTATTTTTTAAAATTAAAAATTTTAATTATAATATCTTATATATTTTTGAAAATATAAATTATAATGTTTAAAAATTAAAAGTAAATAACTAAAATCTTTATATCAAAGTAGAAATATATATTTTAAAATTTAAATTTAATTTAAAAATTAAAAAATATTTATTTTTAGGGGTGAAAATAAAGTGGGTCTAAAAGAGTTGCCCTAACCGTAACTCATTTTTTTGGGCTTATCAAACCTAAGCTTTAAAACTTAGTTTTCATGAAAAAATGCAATTTTTCAAGTCCAAACCTTTATAAGAACAAGCATAAATATAGCCCATCAAACCCAATTCTTATTATCAACTCCAATAGTTTTTCTTCATTTCATTGTGGGTTCTCCCTCCCCACTCCTCTTGTGTGGGTGTGTAATGGATTTGGTTTGGGTTATTTTTTGACCAACGTGTCTTTAAATGTTTATATATAACATAATATAATATTAATTTTATAATTATAATTAAGTTAAAATATATAAAACTCTCTTAAAATTTGGAGCATGTCAAAAAAATCCCTCATCTTTTAAAATTTAAAATCAACCTCCTTAATCTCTAATTTTTGTTGGTAAAAAATAATCTTTAACTTTTTTATCGCCGACTTGCCTACTATTGTTTCTTAATTATTTCAGGGTTAAGGTGCAAAATACCCATCGAGTGATTAATCAGGAATATCTAGTAATTTAAAGTGAGAAAATGATAAAAATATCCATAACATTGATAGAGTTGGTGTAAAAATGATCAAACCGTTGACTTTATCTTGATGTCATTAGTTTTTAGTGTTAAATACTAACTGTGTTTGTCCATTAGTCTTTATTGGCATGGATTGAAGAGGAGACAAAAATACTTACCAAATCCTTAGTTATAAGCATCCAGTAGCTTTAAATGAGAAAAAAGATAAAAATACCAATAACATTGCTAAAGTTGGTTCAAAAGTGATTAGTCCATTGAATATCTTAAATGTTGACTCTTTAGTTAACATCTAAATATAAGTTGATCATTTGTTTACTAACGTAAACAAAAAATATTTCCAGTTTAATTTCTACGTAGGTTGGTGAGTGATGTATCCTGCCAATTTTTTTTTAACGTGTCCTATCCCCTCCCTCCCTCCTTCTCAACTCTTTTTTTTTTTGGTGGTAAAACCTAAGATTTGATATAGTGGGATAAGTTATACATAATCAAAAATCAAGATTAAGCATGCCTTATAGGCCGCCTAGTGTTGTAAAGAAATGAGCGATTTAACTTGATGTTCAATCAACATGACATTTTTTCTTATGATATTCATACAATAACTGATCAACCTTTATAAATTTCATTTCAAAATTTTTTTGGTCTATGTTGATGAAAGAATTGTTAACTTTTACTTGGGTGTTAGCTATATAGTCAATATTATGAGTATTTTTACTCTTTTTTTTTTATTTTAGGCTACTGGATGTTCCCAATTGATAACTTTATAAATGTTTTTGCCCCCCATTTAGTCAATGTCAATAAATACTGACATGTGCCAAGTACAGTCAATATTTAATGCTGGAAACTAATGGCGTTAGGATAGAGTTAATTGATTTGTTATTTTTGCATTAACTCTAATAATGTTATGAATGTTTTTATCTTTTTTTTTTTTTTTTGCTTTTGGTTATTGAATGTTCCTAGCCAACCACTTAGCAAGTATTTTTGCACCTCAGTCCATTATTTTACTAACAAACTACAATGTCATGTTAAGAAAAAAGCATGAAGCTTACGTTAGATGCCACGTAAGTTTCCACGTGCATTTTTTTTATACAACATGGCAACTTCTATTAACAAGATAATTAAGAAATAACAATAAAGGAATAATAAGAAATCTCAATTATAGAACATTATTAATGACGCCTCTAATTAAAAGTATCCCTCTTATCTTATTTATAATTCGCTTCTAACATTTTCATGAAAATAAGGAGAAAACCTTTAACCTTAGTAACTCTATATAAAAATTTAATAAGTTTTAAATTTTATTCTATTAAATATGCATATCTTACAAATAAAACATTCTAACATGCACATAATTTTATAAAAAAAATTCAAAGGTCGCAGGAGACAAAATATTTAAAATTAATAATAACAATAATAACTTTTGTAAATGTTTGTTTTTTTTTTTTTGGGCCAGCGCTTTTGTAAATGTCTGTAAACAATTAATGAAATACCGATGCAGATGATAAAGAAAACAGCAATGTCTATACATCACTCAATAAGAAACGCAAGGGGAAGAGAAAGGAAAATTAAGCAGGAGAAGGGGGTAGTGACAGGCATAACTTGCTAGGGCTGTCACAATAATTGTGTGTGTGTGTTTTTTTTTTTAATTGTTTAGCAGAGAACTTGGTTTGATGAAGATCAAGTTCCGTACTTTTATGTTAAAAAATTGAAATTTGGCCTAATTTGAATTGGGTTTCAATCCTATATAGTATATGTGGAAATAGTTTTAAAGGCATTGCATATGGGGATATATATATATTTATTTGGTATACGGTGGTCAAATTGCCTTGATGATCCATAATGCTGGCAAAGAAAAAGAGGCAGATTTTTTTAAAAAGAGAAATTATGGTTGGGTAAAAAAAAAAATACCCTTAAGGAAAGTCAGTGGGCCGAGATGTAGAATGGTCTGAGTTATGGAGCTATGTTAACCAGACCTAATGGGCCGACAATGAGATAAGCTATTGCGCAAACACAGTGCATCTCCTTCGTTTCTCTCTCACCGACTCGTTCCTTCCCAGCCGTCGCCTGCCTTAAATATTATTAATCGATCACAGAACCGAAAATAATATCAGCGTCTCCGGTGAAATTCTCCTAACCCTGATAATTCAGGTGAATTCGCAAGAGCTTTTCAATCATGCCAGCTTTGACATGTAACGCTTGCAACAAAGAATTCAACGACGATGCAGAGCAAAAGCTTCATTACAAATCCGAGTGGCACCGATACAATCTCAAGCGCAAGGTTTCCCTTTTTAATTCCAACACTTATTCATGATCCTTTCGCTGCATCTTTAATTTTCATCCATTTATTGCATACTTTTCCAGCAACACTGAATATAAACAATATATCTCTGACGAGGTTATGCCCTTGAATGTTTTGCCTTTTCACTTGTGAACAAATACATTGAATTGGTGAGTATGCGCCTGCTCATTACTGATACTATCATTCCTCGCTTTTGCTCAATTTTACCCCTCTACTTAAAATGAGTAGAGCTGACCATATTAGATAGATACGCGCTACATGTTCTCATTACTGAATAAATTTTCTCTAATAATCCGGTTGCTCCAAAACAAAACTTTTTTTTTTATGTTGCTTGTCCTTAGACTATTGAAAACCTTGACTCAACTTTTTATGTTGTGTATGTTTAAAGCGTCAATATATATGTATGCATCTTGTATTCGTATCTTGAAATTTTTAGTATTGGACACGCCGTATCGTGTGGTACGCACGCTCATGAATGTTCAACACAGCTTTCAATTTGTGCCAATTTCGTATGCTTTGAATTTGTATATATGCATATCCCATTTTATTTTACCCTCTGATATCGCATTGTGTGTTAAATATATGATTTTATTATGCGAGAAGGATTGTTATTTCTTGTTGAAATTTTCTGGGGAGGTTTGTGTTGGTTTTTAAAATGTTCTGTGTCTTAGGTTATAAATGATTTCTATCGGTATCATCTTATACACTCGATTTATTTCTCATGGAATGATGTCATTTGCGTTTTGTTTTTTAATTTTAAAGGTGGCTGGTGTCCCTGGGGTGACAGAAGCACTGTTCCTGGCTAGACAATCTGCAGTTGCTAAGGATAAATCAAATGAAACCCCCATGCTCTATAGTTGTGGCCTTTGTGGAAAAAATTATAAAAGTTCTAAGGCTCATGCTGAGCATCTCAAGTCCCGTGGCCATTTGATGCGGGCATCTCAAGGAAGTAGTCATTCAGATGACAAGGCAATAGTCAAACCACTATCACAACGTGTAATGAATAGACCTCCTCCCAGAAGAGATGCAGACAATGATGAAAGTGAAGGAAGTGAAGATGAATGGGAGGAGGTTGATCCTGAGGATCCTTTGACTAATGATGCTTCAACGTCCATGAGTGGTTTGAATGTGAATGAGCATGATGACAATGTTGATATGGATGAAGATGATGATTATGGGGATTTGGATCCATCATGCTGTTTTATGTGTGATCAAAAGCATGATACTATAGAAAGTTGCATTGTTCACCTGCACAAGCAGCATGGATTCTTCATTCCAGATGTTGAGTATTTAAAGGATCCAAAAGGCCTGCTTACCTATCTAGGCCTTAAGGTATTTAATTACAGGCAATTGATGCTTGCCTCTTTTATTTTATTTTGCTCAGTAAGGCTTGATTTCATCAACCTTTTCCTGCTTGTTTACCTTCTAGGTCATGAGGGATTATATGTGTCTTTACTGCAATGATAGATGCCAGCCTTTCAGCAGCCTGGAAGCAGTTAGGAAGCACATGGCAGCCAAAAGTCACTGTAAAGTGCATTATGGTGATGGCGATGATGACGAGGAAGTGGAGTTGGAAGAATTCTATGATTATAGCAGCAGGTTAGCACAGTTCTTGCTCTCCTTTTTTTTTTTTTTTTTTTTGGTTGATGTCTTCCTCTTTCCAAACTTTTGTTCTTGATCACATACAGTATTATGACCTGCCTTTCCATCTCATCTCAACTGCTCTTGATTTTGTTTGCAGTTATGTGGATGAGCAAGGGAAGCAACTAGTTCCATCGGGTGATGCAGCCAACAATGTTGAACTGGGCCGCGGTGGATCAGAGCTTGTAATCACTAAGAAATCAAATGATGGAATATCAACTAAAACACTTGGTTCTCGTGAATTTTTGCGTTATTATCGTCAGAAACCCCGCCCATCATCCTCAAACAGCATCGCTGTTGCTGCTGCATTGGCTTCAAGGTTTTCTTCTTAACTTTGTGCTCTATTTTGTTTCAAGTATCAAGGTGAATGTTCACCGAACTACACTTTGTAAATGATATGGTGTAATGGTGAGGATGGGTTAATTATTTTGGATTTTTTTCAATTTTTTTTTTTGATGTTCAGTTACAGGAGCATGGGCTTGGCCACAGTGCAATCAAGGGAGCATATGGTGAGGTTGAAAGTGCTGAAGGAAATGAATAGGTCTGGTGTGGAAAGCATGCGTTCTAAAATAGGGATGAAAAGTAACGTCATCCGTAACTTGCCAAAGAATGTCCCATATTAGTCCCCTGCCTCCGATATTGATTTTGCCCCCTTCTGTTTATTTAGTTTCAACTGTGTAACTATTGAGTTTTGAGCTTGATTTCTAAAGTAATTTGAGGTTTTGGCTCCCCCTGAACATCTGGCATCAGCATTTGTGGGTGTATGCTTTGATGAAATGGCATTACGTTTACCTATTGGAAGATGGTATATGACTTGATTACTGCTTTCGTTGGTGCTACTGCTAGATTTATCATTCGGGTATGATAAGTCCAGGGATGAGTTTTGGCGGATCGCTATTGATTTTTTCAGGAACACGTGGTGGTATGGGGCCGGGACATAGTGAAAGATTTTAATTTAGTCTAAATAAAACATTAATTCAACTTTTCTGCTTGCATCTCCAAGTAGATGCGAAGTCTCCCCATGTGTGAAAACCTTGTAAATTGAATTGGGTTGTAGGGGGTGTCAAGCTGAGATTTTTTGTATTAATCGTTTCATTAGAGAATGGTTGTTCTGGAATTGAGAATTCATAAATTTTATGAAGTTTGGATTTTGTGTTTGATAAAAATATTAGTAAAATATAAACAATATTTATAAAAAATTTACAAAAATTCATGGATGTTAAAGTTTAGAGATTTGCTCATGTTATGGTGGCAATAAAACTCCAACAATAATGGTCAGAATAATGTACTTGGTGATGATGTTATTGGGCTTGCTGTTATTTCGAGATTTCGAGATCCCAAAGAGTGGGCTGGAGACTTTTTTGCTTTTACTTCCGTCCTCATTTGGACATTAAAAATAAAAAAAAGTCAGAAGTCTGAACAAAACCATCTTCAAAAAATAAGATTTTACTGTCAATGTACTCTATAACTCATATGGTTATGAGTTTAAGTTGATGCAAGGATTTTATTAATGGTTGATTTGTAAGTGCTTTTATAAATACTTTTTAAATTTGAAAACTCGATCTTGATGAAATTTTAAAATTCAATTTATCTAACCTTTCTTATGCATAAAAAATAATAATAATAATTTGGAGGTTGCGAGCTGGAAATCATGAAGTGTTCGCTGTTCAGAGGCATGAGATGAGCTCTGTCCATGGGAAAGAAAACTGCGAACTAAATTAGAATCACTGTCTTTGAGACTTTAATCTCCAACCACATCGAGAATTCATTCTACAGTCGAAAAAGTTATCAATTTTCGTTGTGGATCGTTCCTCATATTTCTTAGTACATTTTCCTCTGTTGCGAACTTGCTACCACAACTGTTGGAAAATGATGAGAATTTTGGGGAACTACCATCCAGCAAGCATCTTCCTCGAATATTCCAAGTAATTATTGTGGATTGACAAGTCCCTTTCCAGCATATGACAAGTCCCTTTTCATCGATGAACTTTTTGGGTTCAGCATTTAATCGACCTTGGTTTAAACGGCTATGCAATTTCCTCCGACTTAAATGGACATTTTTCTTTCTTTCTTTCATAAAGATATCTTTCTTCTCACTTGGCCATAATCTTTTGGCTTAAATGCATTTCTAGTCCTTTAATTTTACAAGAAATTTTACTTTTGATCTTTTAATTTTATAAAGTTTTTAACTTCACATAAAATTTTATTTTGATCTCTTAATTTTATAAAACATTTTTAAAGTTCTTTAACTTTAACTTTAATTTTATTAACAAAAAATTTTTACATTAAACTTTTAAATATTAACAAAACATGATCAAATATTGATATATTAATTTTATTTTTTAAAATAAAAATGATTAATATAAAAAAAAATCATTTGAAATTGACAATGTTAGAGTTTGAGTAATGAAAATGTATTTTATAAACTTAGGGTGCCAAATTAAAATTTTATATAAAGTTAAAGTATTAAAAACACACTTTAACCTAATTTTTTTATTTTTTAAATAAATATGTATGCGTGTGTAATAGTTATTCCAAAATCTTGTAATAAAGTTGCACGTATTTGTGGCAAGAAAAAAGTTGCACACATTTATTAATCCAACAAAAGTAGTATGTATTATTCAATAAGTAAATATTACATGAATTACTTTTTCACATAAATGGCAATTAACACTATTTTAATCCATCTAATATTTCATAAATAATAAAGTATAATAGCGTTATGCATAATTGACGCTATCTAATTAGACAGTGCTTGTCATTGTTGTTGTAATATTCCACAGATCACTTTTTCACTTTGGCCCAAAAAACTTTTGTCGGAAGTGACGTCTTAATATTTTAACCAACAAGAGACATCTTCACTTGAGCAGCCTTGATGCGTTGTCCAAAATATGACAAAAAAGACTTATAAATTATGACTAAAAACTTGCCTTAAATTTAGTTTCGTGTTCTGGCCCAAAAATACTCAAATTTTGTGTTGATTTCATTTTTGCTTCTTTCTGTTAACAGTACGCAGCCCAAATAACATCAAATTGGAGAGGCGTGCGGCAGAATATAATGATGAAATCTTTTGGAGCCTGGAGGGAATCGTTCAAGAATTTTCCTTCTGTAAAAATAAATTTAGGTGAGTTATGTTAAGGCAGTTCAAGCTTCACAGTAACTGGTTCTCTCATCGATGGAGCTTGAAAATTAGCATTTCGAGCTTGGCTAAGCCTGTTCCTCTCACGTTTTTATTTGAACTACAGGATGACACCCTAGAAGTAGCTAGCTGTCACTTTCCCGACTAAACCAAGCATCTCAAGGTGACATGCTTAACAGCCAACAAATGGAAATCCATACAGAAGAGTAAGTGCGAGGGAGAGTAGGCGCGACTCGTGCATATGCAGGAGAGTTGGAGTGCATTACGTGAGTACTCAATAATTGTTTGTGTAGGACTCCAGTTTGTCAGTTTGAAACAGAAATTTAACTAGGTTTCGGTACCTATTTCAATTATGGTGCCAATTCCGGCAAATGCACGTCTCAGACTATATGGAGCATTGTTTCTCACACAGGTGATAAATCTCACAAGCAAAAGATAATCGGTCGGTGGGATTCTAGCCACAAAGGAGATAAGAATCGTAATCCCCTAATTTTACAGTTGTGGCGATTTCTATCTAATTAATGAGACCACAAAGTCAAATAAAGACGAGCACTATGGTTATATAAAATTATAAAGTAATATTATACACATTAAAAAAAAACAAGGGCTAACAGCTATTATATTATACACATTAAAAAAAAAAGGGCTAACAGCTATTATATAGTTATTATTCTAACATATCATGATCAATTAGCGATATGTACATGGAAAAGATGTAAACTAGTTCTATCATAATCAAGCATCAGAATGCTTGCAGAAACACTAGAAGGTCGCACATGAGAAAATTAACAGGCTTTCAATGCCCAACATTCAGTCAGATTGAGCTAACAAATGGAGCGATTAAAGCTAATCATTAAACAAAGCTTCTAGTATGAGACCCACAAGGAAGTATGCAACTGCTCAGTTTGTAAAGTTGCCCATCAGCACATCTCATTGTAAATGCAATAAATGTAACCTAGAAATGTATGCCAGCTGCACGGAGATCACACTGCTTCCCATGTCCTGTGGAACTCTGCCTTTCGGTTTGCTCCACTTCTGTTCACGTACTGCCAGCAAACTCAGAGAATAAGTACGTCTAAAAAGGGAATGAAATAAAAAGACTACAACACCACTGCTTCACAGGTCAGGAAGAAAGCTATCATCAATGAAAGTGCTTTAGGGGGGTGCGAGGTCACATTGTGACTCATGCAGAAACAGGCCAATTTTCGTCTAGAGTCGGGACCTTAGTACAATAAAAGAGGAAAACGTAGATTATTTACTGGCACCACATACCTAGTAGTTAGTTGTCATAGAAGCGGGATCGGCGTCTGTGATATCTGAAACGAGGAAACAAGAATACATGATAACAGCAATGAGAATATAGAAATTCTACGAACTTGGACATACTAACATAATATTCCGATTCAAACTAATATTCCACATCCATAACCCTGATAACTGCTTCAAAACTGAAGAGTACACTTATAACCAATGTAGGTTGCCAATCACACAGTCATGGGAAAATGGTAATGGACGATTGCTTGAACTTAGATGAAATCTCATCCTTAATGGCTCAAGTAAGAAGCCTTTAAGCCCGTCTTCCAATATGAGAAATGAGCGAATCAGCCTACAATTTTCTGAAATACAATAGGAATGAATTATCTATTGAAAAAAACTACTAATTCTATTTAGCGTGGAGTCTACAACTAAGGCAACCTAAATATGATTTAAACTTAAATGAAACCCAATGAGTGAAGACTGATAAATTTTCTCCTTTGAAATAGTGAAATTGTAGAGCACCAAAACAAGCCCAATCCTTTTAAAAAATAATTCTCTCTCTCTCACATCATAATACATCAACACATGGGCATTAAGCAATCATGTATTCTGATGCCATAGTGCAAACGTCACATCACTTTTTTTTTTTGTTTTTTGAATAAAAAGGAAACTACATTCATCAGAACGACAGCCACTTACAACCCAGTAAGCAACAAAGAGAAATCAAGGTCTCTACACTGAGACACAAAATGGTCATCACAAAAACAAAGAAAGGAAAAGGGAACTTCAGTCACTTGTTATGGATTGCATGAGGAAGCTTGGCACAAATTTAATTATAGTCCAAACCATTAAACGTTCCTTACAAAGTCCTAAACATAAATTGCTAGAAATTGACAAATCAGAAAGTCAATATGAGATGTAAAAGACATTATGATTAAAATGATGAAATTGCTGGCAAAAGAAAGTAAAGATGAAGAAGAGCTGCGCACCTGCGATAACCACTGCTACCCCTTGAGGGGCCAACTGTACTACCAAACTCATCATCAATATCATCTAGCCTATAATCAGTATACTCGACTGATGCTACAGAACCTTCATCAGAGTTTGAAGTATCAAAACTTAAACGGCGATTACCCCTTCTTGTATCACTAACTCTTGACCGTCTTCTGTTTCTGGAACTCCTGAAGTTGTCAAAGACCTGATACAAGATACAAGATGTCCACCAGTTGCCTTCATCTCCAGGGAAGTCTTCAAACTCATCAGCAGTATCATCATCTCCATATTCAATCACATAATCTCCTAAAACCACCCCCCGAGGGATTTCTGAATGAATAGTGCTCAAGACATCTACAATCTCAGTGGACTGCTGAAAATTCTCCCAATCTAGCTGACGAGCAGGGTCAATTTTTGATGGACGAGCATGGGGGTGTTCCTGTTGGGCATGCTCTTGCAGCTCCAAGAAACTTCCCATGAATGAGCATTGCACCTCATCACAACAACGCTTCTTCTTATCCAGAAATAGACGGGCTCTGTCAACCACAATCCACCCAGACACTTCACCTCTGCACAAGGGACAACTCAGCTTGCATCGGTCATCTGATACCACTGGCTCTTTATTTTCTGTGGAGGTTTCATCAGACATCAAGGAGGATGACATGCCACATGCAATTTTAAAACGATCCAAACAATTCGAGTGTAATTGACTTGTGTCGCATATAAACGGACGGCATCCTTGATCATAAGATGAACATTGGAGCAGAACACTATTATGAGGAAAATCCAAGCATATGGGGCAGACCACATCTTCCCAATGGATATCTAACATATCCCCCATGCTGTCAAAATAAGCTTGAACTGACTATTACAAGAGGTCAGAAAACCATGAAAAAGCCACTTATACGAACTTTGTTCTTGAGCTTTGCATTTCCTCAGATCAGATTATATTGCCCAGTCGGTAATATATTTAGAATTCTAACTGTAGCCTAACAGAATAACATACAAATAGTTTAAAATGCTATTCCAATAAAGCATCAAGGTGTTGGAATGACTTGGAAAACATAAAGTGCTGGGAAGATAAAAACCCGTTCAGAATGTTATATAGACGAAGATCATAGGTATCAAAGAGAATAATCATGTAAAGGTAATATAATGCTTCCGTACACCAGATGTCCAGAACATCTCCCTCGAAAATGATACATCAGATTAGACTCTAATCCCCTATGGCTTTCGTTAACAAAATACTTGAATTCCATAATCAATATACCTCCTCCCACATCTAAAACTTCAGCCAAACACAAAGCTGATACCTGTATATGCCTAAAAATTTAGCATAGAATCCAGTACCAAAATCAAATAAAATATTCTACAAAACAACACAGATAGTTTAGTGCATACAAAAAACAGGTGTGTCAGATAAACAATCAGTATTGGCCAAAAATAATATACCCAACCTAACAAGACAGGAAAAACTCAATAAAACGTTAAATAACAGAGATCATGTAATTCTGTAACTCAATTTCTCTGTTGAGAAACACAGACCAAGTTGACCTATTCTCAATAATGAGTATATAGTCGCTGTAAAACTAGTAGATACAAAAAATAACGATAAAAATTATAATCGCGAAAAAAAAAAAAGAACTGCGCTCGAACACCTAGAGTAAAACCAGGAGACGAAGCGCGAGGCACTCGAGCAATCGAGTACATTGAGAATAGGTTCAAGCACACCTTATATTTGAGAATTGATGACCGAAGACGGAAACTAACATGAAGAATAGTCGAGAGAGAGAGAGACAGCGTTGTGATCTTCACGAAAATGGAGATTCCGGTTTGAGCCGCGGTAGGTAGGGTCTCTTTCTTCCTGTCTTCCAGATGGTGTTAATACTTCGCCGGAGGAAGATTAAAAGCAAAGGTCGTATATCGAGCCGATTGACGTTAATGCCCTCCTGATTCTTGCATAATTGCATTGACCCAATCCCTGCTTTGCATGTTTGTGTACAGGCCAAGCTCATGTCAAGCAACTTGATCTGATTGAAGCCTGACTTAATTTATTAAACTAAATTTTTTTAGCTAAACCGACCTAGCTGAATAAGTCAGGTTTATTTTTTTAAAGCAAGGCTTATAAACCCACAAGCTTGGCCAATGTAGGTCTTCTTATTTACTTTTTTATATATTTTATTTTATTTTAATATTAAATTACATTTAATTTATATTTTTTTGATGAATAATTGAGCCTTATTGATGATTTAAGTAGACTTAAAATTTAATGAAAGCTATTCAAAGCCTATTTTCTTGAGTATTTTTAAGGTCTTACTTAATACATTAGGCCTTTAAAAAAGTTTCAGGCTCAAATTCGAGTTTAAAAAAAACTTGTATACAAGTTCAAGTATTAAGCCTTTATTATAGGCTCATGTTTATTTAAGTAAGATCTAGCCTATTGCCACCCCTAATTTTGGATGGCTTGTTTTAGTTTTAAAAAATAAGTAACATTTATATTTATATATTTTAGTGATTTTATGAAAGGTAATTTATTTTGCAATAATTTTATAAAAAATACAAATTTTGTGGTTTTTTGCAATGATAAAAAGTGATTTGTTATTTAATAATTTAAAACAATTAGGAGTGGATTTAAAAAAAATGATACGCTAAGTAAACGAGAAAGTCATTAAAAATACGGAGATATATTAATATATCATAGAATTTTAAAATAACTAAATAATAAATTATATTTTATGAGTAGAAATTCTTAAAAAATCCTAAAGATGACTTGAAATCTAAAAATAATTAAATAATAATCACTTTTTGATAACTAAATAATAATTTAACTTGTTTATATCTTAGATCTACTTTCATTTTTTGAAACCAACTCTTATTTAGTACTTCATTTTCTAACCTTAGATTCTTAAATTTTGTTAAGCAAATCTTTTTTTTAGCAAGTTATTTCATACATTCAACAAGGGCACATTTAGAAAAATATTAAACACTCCTCAAATTTTATAATTTGTCTAACAAATTAAAAAAACCACGCCAAAATGTTGTTCCACAAATAGAAATAATTTAGATCTAGATTAGATAATTCTACAAGCAAACAAAATGAAATTTTATTAAAAAAAACTGAAAAATCGATGTCCCTTTTTTGGTCATTCAGGAGTCCTGACATTTTTGTCCCAGAAACATGCCGCTTCATATTTGTGGGCAACAGCCTGCCTATTAATTTTCTGCATATTGCAAGTCACTTTTTTTTCCCCTTTCATTTTCTTTTCCTCCTTTCAAAGCCTGGCATCTGGGGGTGGGGGGAAGGATGCTGGTTTTATATTTTATGTCAACTGCAACAATTTGTGACATATTCTACACACCCTGAATTTGCCTGGTACCCTTTGGTCCAAAAAAAAAACAGAAAAGAGAAAATTGCCTGCAACCCAAATTATGGAAACAAACTTTGAAAACAGCTAAGATGAAATAAGTTACAAAAGTAATTAGTTTTCCAAAAACGTGTTGCTAACTGCTAAGCTTGCAATTCCGTGAAACACTTTTGAAGGTGGGAAAGGATCCTCTCCTTAGTCAACCCTGGGAATTCAGAGCATGAAGTGTAAGGAATAAAATTTAAAATTGTTAATATTATTAACGAAGAATTAATTTGTTTTATGGTAAATTTTAAACAATCTGATGATAATTCTATGAATTCTTAAAGTTCATTTTTCCGTCACATGTTAAGACATAATGACTGATTGACGAGGTTATATTGACTGTATAAAATGCAGATTATAGCAGCCCTACGCATTTGACTCGTGATTTTGGAGTGACATAACAAATAGGGGCGCTGTTAATTCTCAAGGGCTGTGGTTAGCGCAGTCAGAGCCATGACGCCACCTACACGCCTGAGTGAGCACGTAGAATAAAGACACATCGAGTACCTGTATTCTGACCCGTTTTACTTGCCGCGTCCTCACTGCCGCCGTCTCTCTACTCTCAAGTCAAAGTTCTCAATGAGCACCATAATGACCAATATGCCCTATTTGTATTATTAAACTCCCCCGCCAAAAATATATCCATTTCTTTTCAATTAATCTTGATTCATAATATAAATAATTTAATACATGTAAAATATTTTTTTATTTTACTTCTTATATTTATTAACCTAAATATTTATAGAAATACATCTCTTACTCTTTATAAAGTTATTAATAATTGAGACTATAAATAAAAAATATAATACTCTCTCTGTTAAAAAATGTAAGGCAGTTTTAACTAAATTTCACCCTAATAAAGTAATTACTTACTTTTCAATTAACCCCATTTTTTTCATATTTATTTCTATTAAATACCCTATAATAAATATAAAGTTATTATCAATAAGAGTACTTTTTTTTAAAAAAAGTAATAATTACATCTAAAAAAATTAAAAATACCTTACATTTTTTAACATTCAACTCCTCAAAAAATACCTTACATTTTTTAAGAAAAAGAGTACATATTTTCATAAAAACAAAGATTTTATTAATATATAGAATTTTTTTAAAAAATTATTTATATTTTGGGTCGGAGGAAGTAACCCAATAAATTCCATTTAATAGTTCTCCACCGAGAAGCAACCAGATCTAGATTTAACAAGTAAACTTCTTTTGTTCCCACCCAGACCTCTTCCCAGTCGTATGCACTTTAAATTTTAACCATATCAAATCTGATTTCCTATCACAAGTTGTACGTTTAGCAGGATCAAGTTCTTAGCATGACCTAAACAAAATGTTCAGGTTAAAAGAGACAGCCACTCGAATAAGTTATTATAAAATTATCAACAGCTATATTGATGGTCTCATCCATTTTGTATGTGAAATGGAAGTAAAGAAACTCTAGCACATATGATCAATTCATGGATTACATAAACAATTTACGATTAAGAACGCATACCTTATCCCCAGCACCGCAGAAATTAGGTTTACATGATCAAACATGCATCGGGATTGTGCAAAAAATAAGGTTATATGAAGGTTAAAAATCTACGAATTGTCGATTATGCACATGAAACTATAAATCATTTTACTTGGCAAAATGTTATTCCTATACAGATGTGGTGACTTGATGTAGAGAACCCTTTTTCGCTGTAGAGGGGGCAAAAGAAACATAACAGGTGTATACCAATAAGTCTGTACCACTCCTTACGCTGAAAGTCCAAGGACTTGGCTATCTATCGGATAAGACTGAGTCACTCCAGGAAAGTAGGAGATCTTTGACAAACGTTGGGAAGTCTACAAACAGAATAGAAGCAGATCAATATTTACTTTGCCATATGTAGCAGCAAGCTAATGCCAGAAAACAATCTAAACTGAAATCCATTCCAGGGTATGTCGAAGCATTACCTCTTGCTACTTCTAAAGCCACTGAAGGGAGGTCTATCTGGTCTTCTACTAGCCTATACACATCAACAAGCTGCACAGAACACAAATCAAAATCCACAAATCCAGGATTGTAGACCTCAAAGAGAGGAGAGGGTATATTAGGACCAAACCTCTTCAACATGAAGCTTTGAATCCTCAGTCAAAGCAAGAAGAAGCTGTCTACGTATTCGTTCGTCAACAAAGAAAAGACGAGCTCCATCTTTAATGGTGTCTGTGAGGTCCAGTTTTCTTTCAACTCGCAAGTTTCTTGTTCTTTGCCTGTATAGATTAGCCTTAGGTGAATATCACTTCTTGGATGACTCAAAAATAAGAAACCAAACACACCCAGTAGTTTTGAAGAAATACAGACATGTCTTTCACTTGCAATGCTGGATTGCTATTCATCTTGGCCACATTTTCCTTTGCAAGAACAATGAGGTTTTCAAGCCGTTTCCACTGGAACAGGCCATCTTTGAACAGAACCTAAAAAAGCAACAATTTATCTAAAGTGATGAACAAAACAAGCTTATATAGCAATTATAACAGTTAGGAATTCATGTCTTGAAGGGAAAACAAGAATCACCGAAGTTTTTGGGAAATCCATAACTGCCGAGGTATCTATCATACAAATGCACGGTACAGGAAGAGAAAATACAGTAGTAATGTTTCACGTTGCATGCAAGGATTATTGCACATTTGAAAGCAGTGTTTGAATTAAAGCCATTGCATTTAACCTATATTAGAAGAAAACGAGGAAAGATATTTTAGTTCTTCAAATATAACAGACTCACCTTTTGAAAACAAAGTGAAGCATAATGCAACCATGATCTAGTGACACCAGAAGACATAATGCTATATTATACAAAACCAAGCCCTAACTTTTTCGTAGCTTTATCTCCAATGACCATGACAATGCACCACCAAAACACGAGTTTACCTATAGATGATAAGATGACAAAGGCACTGTTGTATTCCCCCTCCCCTTCCCCACCTCCACACACACACACACGTGTTAGGAAAAAAACATCCAAAATATTCGTGTTCACACAGAGCCCTTTTCACATGCTATTAGGAGGTAAGATAGTATAGTCAAAGACGCCAAGAGGCCTCAACACCTCTTGCTAATTGAGGCAAGGGACCTTCATCCAAGTGCCCAACGGCAGCACCTTTCTGGTGGATGCAAGGCCACTCTTTACTAACTCATGCAAGTTGAGCTTGCCAAACTGTAGAATCCTTAAACCCTAAATTGATTTTGATTTACATTAAAATCACCAACAAAGAAACATTTTTAACTCAAGCAACATGAAGTAAGAAACCATTCTATTTCTAAAATTAGCATTTTGAACTCCAGCTTTAAACTAACCTGAATGAGACGTTCACGAAGAGCTGGATTTGGGTCTGTTAGGAGCCTCTTAGCCACATACGGATAGGCAACCTATTTGCATACAGAACTTGTTACTGCATTGGAGTAAGGTGTGACTAAAAAAAGTTGAAAGACATACTCAAACATATTGGATTATAGTAATGAAGTTCCTGCTCAAATACACTTAAACTTTTTTGACTTATTTTTATCCCTGCTTCTTCCACTGATGCAGATGTGGAAAATGCATTTTTTTAATATATGATTAATTTTTATGAAACAAATTTTAGCTTCCTTAGTCATTCTGGATACATTTGCTTGTCTAAAATAAATTATATGAAGTTTTTAAATCAATTTGTATCCTAAAGAACTCAGAAACATATGAGATTTTACCTCAAGAAATTTGAAGTCAGGCTTCAGAGTAAAACATATGCCTTCTTGAGTCAGTAAAGAACGGATTACCAGGGAGAACCTTTCAGGTATGCGAATAGGATAATTGTAAACCAATTGGTTAAACTTCCCTGCAGAATATTTTACTATAGCATCAGTTTACATGAAATCATGCATGATTAGAAGCAACTGAAATTTATCTCCCTCCCTCCCTCTCACACGCGCAAACTAATGTCAAAAAGGTGCATCATTACCAAAAGATTAGCTGAGAGGCGCTGCATTAACTACAGTATCCTTTCAAGATTACCAATTCATCATGAGTCAAAAAACAACTTTGATCATTCAAATAAGGAAATCTAATCATCCTAGAAATTCAGAGTTAAATTATTCTTCCACAACAAAATACATACAAAGTAAACAACACAACAAATAAGTTTTCTTCTGTAGCAGTATTTGGCAACCTCCAGTCAATTGAACCAAACTCAATGCTAATGTATTTGAATTCTTTTTTTAAGTAATTTACTGAAAAAAACAGGGGCTCTTTGAGAAAGATGAAACAAGAGAATCAGACAATGCAACTAAATAAAAAAATTCCAAGCCCAAAATCAGAAAACTAATTTCAAAGAGGTACATCAAAGTTCAGGTCAGATGGTCAGATAGCAGCAGTGGTTGGTATAAATATTGCCTACCAGTGACACTTCGAAAATTAAAATCTGAGAGTCCTTTCCCAGAAGAGTTCTGCCAAATCGCTTCTAAAGCTGGAATGATAGGAGTGACATCAGTCCCTGGTGATAGGAAGCCCAGTCTAGTGAAATCATTAGCCATCTCACCATAGTCCTCATTTACAGCATGCACAACAGCATCAATTAAAATTTGCTTATTTTGCTGTAGAAATGGATGCAAATTAACATGTCAGCCAAAAGTATATACATTGTTAAGAATATTATACGTCAGCTGATAGTGACACTGCAAGATATGTTCAAACACTGGAAAAATAATTAGTTTGAAAGATATATAATTTGCCGGTCATTTTGGGAGGGGGAACAACCAGGAAAAACTGAAAAACATTACTAAAAAGCAGTAACATATCTAGCTATACGATATTTTGTTCTCAGATCAAAGCTAGATATGGATGGAATACAGCGAAACAACATGCAAAGTGCAACACATGCTTACAAAGGTGATTCTGCAGGTATATAATGCAACGGCAAGCACCCACATATGAGAAAAGTGTTGACCCCTTAATTCCTAGTACAATTTATAATCATTTAAAGGACGTACCAGCAAAGAGGCATAATAAACCATAATTTTTATATATTTTATCCTACCTTTTCCATATATTTTAATGATAATTTTGGGCTAATTTGAGTTTATTAGATATTATTTGGATTATTAGCCAATGTTGAGGAATAATATATTTTTGGATTAATTATGGGATTTTTGGGTTTAAATTGTTAAAATTTTATTTTCCTATTTTTAACATGGTTTAATCTTGGCAATATGTAATTGAGTTTAATTTGAATTAATATATTCCCTCCGTTCAAAAATGTAAAGCATTTTTAGTCGAATTTCACCCCCTGTAATAAATATAAAATCACTATCAATAGGAGCACTTTTGAAAAAAAGGCAATGATTGCACCTCAAAAAACTAAAAATGTCTTACATTTTTTATCATCCAATTCTTCAAAAAATGCCTTACACTTATTAACGGAGGGAATACATTATTTGAGTTTTTAGCCATTTTGTGGGGAAATTATAATTGTTGAAAAAATAATAATTGTAAAGTGTTTCTTGAGCCATGAGATTTATTTTAGACATAACATATGTTAATGGGTGCACTTGAATTTTTAGGCCATATAGATAGCAATAATGGAACTCAATGGTGGAGTTTAAATCTTGACAATTAAAGGAGCATCCAAGTTTCAAGGATACAAAAAGCATTTCCAATTAAGTAAAATTAGAGAACTTTTACCTTTTTTTATTATTATTTTTCTCATTGGCTTTTCATGAATTTAATGGTGGGGATTTTTTTTAAAATCTCCACCTACTCTTCTACCGCTATTCCCCTCCTCACACTACTCTTAGCTGCCTCCTCCCATTTTGAGCTTTGTCTTGGATTTTCCATTTCGGCTTCTTCACCTAGGTTCTATTTTTTATTTTGCATAATCCAGCACTTCCCTTTCATCATCCATCATTCTTCCACCAACAGCACACTCACAGACACACTCTTGATTAACATCGTTCATTTCCCCATTTCATCTTTCTCTCACAGCCCCATGACTCACTGCATTATCGTTATCTTCATCTCCTACTCCATTTCTTGAAAGTGCTCTCATCTCTCCATGTACCCACACACCACTTCTTCATTCCCCAAAAATTAGTCTTCATCTCCATCATTTATTTCTCATGGCCAAAGTAATTGAGGAGCTTAATCTCCATGGGAGCTTGAGCTAGATTGAAGCCAACTTGGGATAGGCATAGAAGCAACTAGAGCCTAGAATTTGCACTTGAAGACCATTAGGGAGTGATTTTTCATTCATCTTTTTAATTCAAAAGCTAAGGATTATTTAGTTTTAAGTGATTCTAAGTTATAATATTTGAAGACAATATAGTTTTAGGTTGTTAATATTTTGAATCTCGGATTAAATTGATATTTGGATTGAATGAATTTCAATTATATTAATGACTGAGTTCTCATTATTAATTTAATTATCATTGTAGTGTTTATTGCAAATTTGAGTTGTTACTTTTACCTCTTGATTGTTTAATTGAGTTGGTAATTTATCCAATTGTTCAATTAGATAATTTAAACATATTTTACAGATTTATTTTGAATTAATTGTCATTGGTTTTAATGGATTTAATTTGAAAAATTTATAGTTATAACATTTAATTCACCATGAGTTCTCTAGTGGATTAAGTGTTAGAACTTGTGCTTATGGGTTCCATCTACTTTAATTAGGTAACTGAATTTATTAATTTCAGTCTCATATCATTTCTCTTTGGACTAACTAATTGAATCGAGCTAGGAAAGTTAACTCCATTTGAAGTCCTAAGTTATCCTCTTTACCACTTTTTGAATCAAAATTGTCTTAATTTTTAGTTTATTAATTCATTTAGTCACTTAATTAATTTCTTTAATTTACATTTTAATTTTCTTGAAACAAAACCCTCAAACATAATTTATGACTCATGCATTGCATAACAACATTTAGGTATTAGACATAAGCATTCGCAACCATTTAGGTAGTTTTATTGCATAATTTGCATTTTAGTGTAAAAATTTAACATTTAGTTTTAGATCTTTTTGACATTGGTAATTAAATACCTAGAATCATCTTAAGATAACATCTAATTTGCCCCTTAGAAAGAATGACCTAGGGTTTGGCCTTGCTACATTTAGTCAATTTTAGTTTAATTGAATGCCAACACAATTAAGGCATCATCAAGGCACAAGGTGTTAGCTCTAAATGTGCAGCATATGAATTACCTGACTAAGAACAGCAACATTGCCAAAGTCCACATATGCAATTCGTCCATCGCGCATGGCAAAGATATTTCCAGGATGTGGATCTCCATGAAATAATCCGAATTCCAGCAGTTGTCTCAGAGCAGCACTCACACCAACTGTTAGAAATCCATCCATATCAATACCAGCTTCTTTAATGGCCTGTTTTACAAGAAAGCAAATCATTCGGTTACAACAAAAGGCCAACAATGTTGATTGGGGCAGACACATTTAACGAAGGCATCACAACATCACCTATCCAATTAAACAAACCTGAGGGTTGGTGCACCTAATACCATCAATCCATTCCATTACTAAGACACGGTTACCAGAAAGTTGTTTGTAAACCTGAGGAATTTTGACGGTAGGATCGTTTTTAAAATTTTCAATAAAGTCTTCAATATTAAGGGCTTCCTGAAATAAAGAAAATGACATTAGCACGTTTATTTAAATTTAAAATTAAAGCATATAGAAAAACCATACTCAAAATGCCATTGGAATCAAATTTTTCTCCTTTGATGCTTCCATACATTCAAACCACATATCATATTCCTATTCTAAAGACAAGTTGGCTAAGTACCAAGGTATAATCAAGCTCTTCCAAAAGTTTTTCACCAAATTCATCGACGATCAACTCAGCATTACACCCCAACTTCTGCATACTAAGTTCATTTAAGAATGAAGCAAGAGTGCGGAATAGGAAAAGATCTCGGTATATGATGGGCTCTATCTCAGGTCTTTGAACCTGCAATTATGCCAAAGCCATCTTCAGAAGTAGAAATAACCTTTTTTCTTAAACATTTTGTCCCCCCTCTCCCTTTTGTTTATCTTTTAACAAGAGAATATAAATATGCAGCACTCAAATAGCTTGAGAGTTAAATCTGTTGACACCATCAATAATGATTTGGATTTTGGAAAACAGGTAGAAAAGAGGGAAAGAATTAAAAATCTTGCAAATTGACAACTATAAACAAAGAATTGAAGTGATTCCTCTTAAGCAGGGTAAGTGAGCAAATATCAAATGAACCCACGCCCCCCGGACCCCGGGGCGAGGGGATCAAATGCCATTCTTTGGTATGAGAACAGAAGTAGAACAAGAAGAGCTCCACAGCACCTTGATGGCTACATCCTCGCCAGTGGCACGTAAAGTAGCTCTGTAAACTTGACCCAAACTTGCAGCAGCTATTGTTTCTGATGAGATTCTGCTGAAAACAGCTTCAATTGGCTGACCCAGTTCCTCCTCTATAATACCAAATGCAATCTAGGCAATTTTTAAGCCACATGTTAAAATAATAGCCCAATAATCAACAAAATGAAGTTGACTTGGTATTAACAAAATCAATTTACAAAACTATTGGGACTCATAACAAGTTTTACTTGATTGGGAAACGGAGGCACGTCATCTTGAAGAATGCATAGTTCATTCATATAATCTTCTCTAATGATGTCAGGCCTGTTTGCAAGGACCTGCCAGATCCCAAATAACTTATAAGCAACTGCTAAATGCAAGTTAAGACCTGCTTGGTCTGATTATTTGACTGAACCATAACACACCTGACCAGCTTTAATAAAAGAAGGTCCCAGAGCACACAAGAGGTTCCTAAGCTGCCGAGCTCGATATGGAACAACCTCCTCATCCCTTCCAACTAAGAAATCATACATCAAGGTAGACCAGTACAAGCCCAGGTTCCAAACTATCTCCACACCCCGTGATATTAGTGACAGAATTGCCCCTCTTGATTCAAGAACCCTGTTCCTGACCTGATCACCAGCCAAAAAAAAAAAAGAATAATAATAATAATAATAATAATAATAATAATAATAATAATAATAATAAGACACAGCAAGTTACATCAGGTTAGAATAAAACAAGTAACATATTGGACCAAATTAATACACACTTCGCTTGAATTTGCCCATGATTTTAAGTTAAAAATTTTGACCATATCTATCATGCACAATTGTATTGGTTGCCTGTTTATGCAATCACAACCAAAGCATTGGTCGTAATGGTAACTGGTTGAAGACCAAAATAATATTAACTTCTCACGACTTGAGATTTCCAAAAAAATCAAATGACAGGTCTCTTGAAGTAAAATCAGACTTAATGCACAACATTCGCAAAGCTAAACGTATTTTAAGGCTAGGCGCATATATAAATGAAATTGAAATATAAAGCAGGAATTCAAATTCAAATTGAAAGAACCGGTAAACTCATACTATCTCGGGAGAGTACTTGCGATATGGAATGCAGACGCCGCGCTCAATGTCAAGCTGCTCCAGCGCACTGCTTGACTTGCTGGCTAACGAGACCTTGCTACCGGTCGCACCCACAGAAGCTGAAGTGCTTTTCGTGGCGGCAACGTTACCATTGGAACCAGTTGTCGCAGCGAAACTCAAATATCGCGCCCGCCGTAACTTGTTACCTCTTCTTCCCCTTAACGATACGAATGAAGACGGTGAAAGCAAAGTCCATGATGATCGACTCTTACAGGAGAGAAGGTCGTAAACAATGTTACAGGGCTGTGTGCGCAGGGAATTGGTACAGATTGAGTCCATGTTGAACGAATTTGAACTGAGATTGAAAGCTGAAACCCTAAATTAAAGAAGAAAAGAGGGTCATCTTGGATGCTTGGCAGTGCTCTTGTCTGAAACAACCACTCCTTCAAATAATGTTGAAGTTCTTTATTATAACTATTGTTCTGAAATTTCCAGCAATAAAAGGGGAAGCCCTTTGGGAGTGCGGGGAGAGGATAGCCGCAGAACTTCTTTGCATGAGCATGAAGTCGTGTGGTCCCAGAAGGTGCCTGATTTTCCCTTCCATGTTATAGCTGTATTATTGGGGATAAGTTTGTGATTACAAAACTTGGGTAGTTAGGCTACGGAACTGCCACTCACTGGCGGATATACATCCTTCATTATTATTATTATTATTATTATTATTATTATTATTATATATATAGCATATATTATCCGTTTAATATTATAAATGATTTTTAATTAATCTATGTATCTCAATGAATTAATAATAAAGTATTTAAAAGTATACCTTCATTTTATATTTGTTTTCATTTAATATATTTTTAATTAAAATTTTTCATCAATTATATCTTTTATCAAAGGTGGTTTTTTTTCATATTAATTACTTCCTTCATTTAAAAATGTAAGACTTATTTTGAAAAGTTAGATGTTAAAAATATAAGATGTTTTTATTCTTTCGAGGTGTAATCATTGTCTTTTTTTAAAAGTGCCGCTGTAGATGAATGATTTTATATTTATTATATAATGCTTAATAGGGGTAAATATAAAAAAATATGATTAGTTTGAATGCATGTAACTTCTTTATTGGGAATGAGATTTAGTTAAAAATGTCTTATATTTTTGAATGGATGAAATATACTTAAAAGACTTAAATATCTTATATTATTTGCATGATATTTTAAAGAATATTTTATGATACTAAACAGATGGAATAATAATTTTAATAAATTCTTGTCTAGGTCTTTAAGGGAAGAAATAAAATTAGCTCAATGATATCAAAAAATATAACTTTCGTAAATTACGAATGAGGTTTTTAAATATTTTAAAATATGATCCATTCATAAAATTAATTAAATGTACTTTTCTATCCTCAAAATAACTTTATTATTAAAATAGAATATATTTGATTTAACTAATCTTTAACTGATTGGATTGTTCATTTTTATCATCAAAAACTGCATTGTGCATTCTCCCTCTTTGATTTATTGTCTCTAAATATATTTTTCATTAGGTTTTTTGATTTAATTTTCTTGGATCATTATATTTATCTCTCATACAGTGCTTTTCTTCATCATAATTTTTGATCTAATATGCCTACATCACCATCTTTATCATAGGGTTTTTCCCCTCTCTCCCTCTCTATTTCCCCATATATTACGAAGAGGCACTACTACAGAATATATCTTTAGGAGCGGGTATTTAGGAGCGCTTCTTTAAAAAGCGCTCTAAAATGTAAATGCGGAATTTACCGGAGCGCTTTTTTAGAAAAGCGCTCCTGTATGTCAGGGCTTTTCAATAAGATAATGCTCCTAATTAATATAAATAGAATATTATAAAAAATTTAAAAAGACCTTCGGGAGCGCTCGTAGTTAAGCGCTCCGGAAGATCAACTCTTTCGGAGCGCTCTTGGAATGAGCGCTCCGAAAGAGCTCATCTTTCGGAGCGCTCTTTTAATGAGCGCTCCGAAAGAGTTGTTCTTCCGGAGTGCTCGTCAAAGAGCGCTCCGAAAGAGAGACCTTCCGGAGCGCTCTTTGAAGAGCGCTCCGGAAGAGGTGGTCTTTTATATCTCTGCCTCCCGTCAGTTTTCTTTTCCCTATTTATGAGTTTCTTTCAAACCTCTCTCTCATTTGCTGAGGTTGTGCGTTCCCAACGAGTTCTAGATCATCGCTGTATCAATCTATCTTCCATCGCTGTTCACTGTTCCAGATCGTCGTCCGCCGCTGTTCGCTGTTCCAGATCATCGTTCGCCACTGTTCGCTGTTCCAAATCATCGTCTGCTGCTGTTCATTGTTCCAGATTAGTGTTCATCGCTGTTTGTTCATTTCTGTGTCATGTCGCGCCATCTGTCTCTGTTTTTGCGCTGTCATCGCCGTCACCGCCATCTCCTGCATCACTATTCTAGATCTACATTGCTGTTTCAGATTTGTGCGGCTGCTGTACACCGGAGGAAGCGACACCGTGAAGACCTCCGTTGTAGCCGTGTGTCATTGCTGTACAGCCGAGGAAGCAACGCTGCAAAGACCTCCGCTACTGCCGTGAAGACTTCCATTTTCTGCCGTGAAGACTACACTGTGAAGGTATTTTTTTAATAATTAATTTATAATGTAATATATTGATATATTTATATATATTTGAGAATAAATTTCATATATATTTTTTTAATAATCAATATTATAGATAATATATGAATTAGAGTTATTTATATTAGAATTATGGAGTATTTGTAGTTGATAATTAGATTAAAGTTGAGGAAACTACTTGAACATTTTTATTTTATTTATGAAATATACTTTTAAGGGAGATTATTGTTATTAATTAAATTACAATTGATTGACAGAATTTAGATGCATTATGCTACTAAATTTTTATTTGGATGAATTAATTTTTTGAGTTTAAATGTATTGTGTTGTGGAATTTGATTGTTTGATCATTTGGGAGGTTCTTCTTTTAAGGAAGATGTTGTTGATTTTTTTTTATAGAAATCTAAGTCTTTTGTTTATTGAATTTTGATAATCATATTAGTGATATGGATCATAAGTGGATGTCGGCTAATCAACTATCTAGAGAATATTGGGATGGTGTGGATGAATTCATTGAATTTGCATTTTGTTGTGATCAAGACCCCCTTGGAGTCATATGTCCTTGTTTGAAATGTTGCTATGGAAAAAGAGTAAAGCCAATAGAATTGAAAGATCATTTAATCTGTAATGGGATTGATCCAACTTATACTTGTTGGACCATGCATGGGGAGACAAGGAATGATGCAAATAATTGGAGGGATAGTGCGAGCTACTCAACATTTGATCGTGATAGTGGGACATATGATGTTGACTGTCTTGATGAAATGATTCATATATATAACTTCATCGCTGAAGTATTTTAAATTAAGTTAGAATTTATTTCCACCATATTTTGATAATGACATCTTTTATTGTTTTATAGGTACCTACACAATTACAAGGTTGGGAGTGTGGATACTATGTTATGAAGTTTATGAGAGAAGTAATCACACAACAAGAGTTGATCATTCCTGAAAATGTAAGTCAAAAACTTTAAAATTAAGTTGATATAATGTTAATTCCTTATATATTGCTTTCATATCTTGTGTAGTATTTTGTTGGAGTAAGATGTTTGTATTTTACTATGGAGCAAATAGAAGATTTAGTTGAAGAGTTGTCAGAATATATTATTGGCTATTTGTGATAGGAAGTTAGATTTCAATGTTAGAAAAATAACAATAGTTTCATTTGTTAGGCTTGTTAGAAATTAAACTAGGTTAGTTAGGAAATTGAAATTTTTGTATCAGTTTCAAATTCTTTTCTTGTATATAAATTTTTATGTTAATATTATTTTTAAATTAGTTTTTGATATTATGATTTGTCATTATTAAAGAGACGTAAAAGGAGAAATTTCAAAAAATCTGATTTAAAAAAAATTAAAGTAATATACGGGAGCGCTCATTTGAAAAGCGCTCCTGTAAAGTAACATACAGGAGCGCTCTTCCAGAGAGCGCTCCTATATGGTTCATACGGGAGCGCTCTTTATAAAAGCGCTCCGGTATGGTTGCATACGGGAGCACTCCCGTTTGTAGCTCCCTTACAGGAGCGCTTTTCGAAAAGCGCTCCCGTATAGTGTATATACAGGAGCGCTTTTTTTAAGCGCTCCTATACATTTCGGAGCGCTCGATACGAGAGCGCTTTAAAAGCGCTCCCTAAAGTAAAAAAAAAAGTGCTCCTGTAAACTTATTTTGTAGTAGTGAGGACATTAGACATTAAAGAGAAAATTTCATTATTGATCTGTGATACTGTATCATTGATATATAGTTGTATATCAATGATAAACAAATTAGTAAGTTTTCGCTAATATGGCTTTTATATAAGTGATGCATAATAGTATATCACTGATATGCCATATAAATTAATATAACCAGACAATCAGACATAAACTTGTTTATAATTGATATATAGTCATATATCAATGATGTAGTATTACAGATTAGTAACATAAAAAACACATAATCATTTATCCAAAATAGATCAAACATAATTCAAAAAAAAATTGGACTCTTAGCCTACATGTAGAATCAAGTATCTAAACTAATAAAATAAGAAATTATGAATCTATAGCTCTGTTTTCACGTCAATGTACTCCTTTCCGTCGATGTATCCCACCTCGCATTTTTCTATCTCTATTATGATTGTAGCTTACTCACACTTCTCTGCTATCTCGCGTCAAGTTCTGTCTTCTCTCTCGAATTTGTCTCTTTCATTTCAAAGATCTTTTGCGTTTTGAATCTCCTAATATTTAAAAAAGCAAATATTAAAACGAACAGTTTTGTAAACTAATTATAATTTAAATAGTAAAAAGGTCATTTTTAAAATTTAAAAAATGATAGGTTATTTTTTTACTTAATCTTATAATGTAAACTATGTGTGTAAAAGCCCCTAAAAAATGTCAAGGAATCAATAAATGAAAAATTATAATAAAATTAAATATTATATTTTTATAGAACTACAATTTTCTTTTTTCTCCCTTCTTGCGGTTATATTGCGTTCCTCTACCTCCCACATGAAAAGGCTTCCACACAAAGAAGGCATGTTTTCCATGTATTTTTTCTGAATAACATTGTTATGGTTATCATATTAACTAAGATGAAAGACAAATAAATTCCTTTAAAATAGAAAAATGATCATTTGGTTTCGCAAAATGTGATAATCATAGTGCGGTTTCAAGGAACTTTTTTGAAATTAAATTTCTATATAAAATTAGTTTGGTATCCCACTGCAATTATGATTTTTTAAATCGTTTTTGTTATTAGTGAAACCAAACTTATAAACAATATAAAATCTTAGGCTTTACAAATAGAAAGTTGTGATTTTTTAAATCATTTTAGTCATTGATGGAACCGAAATTATGAATACTTATATCAAACTTGTGAACCATATAAAATTAGTTGTGGAATGATACAAAGATAATTTCATGCAACTATTTAATTTCAAAGAAGTCCCTTAAAACCTACTGTGATTATTACATTTTGTTATATCAAATTATCATTTTCATATTTTAAAGGGATGTATTTGTCATTCTTCTTATCAACTATTGACAATTGTATGTAATGCAGTGTGCTCAACTTGATATTGAGTATAAGGCTACAAGCCTCTCATAGCTGATGTAATAATTACATCAATGTGTCTTATTGTGTTATGGGCAATATGAGTTAGGTTTCAAGAAATCAAATATTTTGATTTCTAACATGCGACTAGCCCAAAAAAAAAATCAAAGCAACTAGACAAAATAATCAACAAAAATGTAAACCAAACGGGTGTGATTAATTTTTCTATGGGAGCTATTATTCCCATTGCAATTTGCAAATTAGGATGAGAAGAAGACAAATAAAGATGAAAAAGAGGAAAAATAAGGCAATTTTTTTGTGAAAGGTGGAGTGGCTAATTTGAATCAACTTCATTTGTGATCATTATGATTCTTTATAATAAAAATTAGCTCAAATGCATATGTATTGTGTATTCATTCAATATTTAGGAAAAAAACATTCAATATAATCCTTTCTTTATAGCTAAAGAAGACTTATGATCTATTTGATAGTAAGGAATTGAAGGAGGAAAAGTGAAAGTGGAATATAAATTTTGGATAATTTGTTTTGCATGAAAAGGCTTCTTTAGTAACTAGGTTCCACTAAAAATTATGGAACTGGGTTCCACATTCAGACTTAAAGAATCGAGTTCCACTTCCTTGGAAGTCCAGAGCTTGACTATTTTGCCCATTCACCTTCTCTTCCTGAAAAAAAAAACTAATGACCTCCATAATTGACCTTTGCTTCCATGCTTGATAACAACCTTCACAGCTACATGATTGATAGTGATCTCCACAACCATGCTTGGTGATGGTGGCACTGAGTTACCAAAATTAAAGAAGCATACTTAAATAATCCTCACATAGATCAACCAACAATAGCAATTTCCCACTGCGATAGCATCAAGTGACCACAAGCATGTTTGCTACCTTTCCTTCTTTGACTCTCCATCTCTATTTTTTTTATCTTTGAGATTTTAATTATTTTTGCTTGGATTAATGTTTTCAATTTAGGACTTTGATTCTTGACTAATTGTTATTATCATGCCTATCGGTTTATCATTGATTCAAATGCAAAATGCCCACCCTATTCCTGGTTTTGAGTTCATCTTGAAATGAACTATCATCAGTTCATTATTTGGTTTTGGTGATGGTTCATTTCCAATATTTACAAGATGCATGATTTCATTTTTGGTTTTCAATCTTTGCATTGGATATTGTTTTGGTTTTCAATCTTTGCATCAAATGTTGTTGAATTTGTTGAGTTCTTTGCTAATTTTCAATTCTTATTTAATAGTGCTTTATGGTTCGACGGTAGAAGAGGTTTTGTCGTGGGAGGGTATTTTTATATTATAAATAGACATTTTTATTAAAAATTACACCTTACTTTTATGTGCATACCAAATATGTTTTAAGATCTCCTTTTTACTCCACTTTCCATTCTTCTTCCACTTTCACACTTCTATAAAAAAATCTTCCATGCTACCAAATGGAGCATTAGATACTTTGCATTATATGTTAACATGCTTGTATGTCTCAAATCAACATAAGAGAATTTTAAATTATTAACGTCATTAATAATAAAAATCTGTTAAATAAATAAACATTGTGATTTAACTAAGAAAAATAAAGTTATATATATACATATACATACACACACACACACACACACACACATACATACATACATCTTCCTTTCTTAATTTTAATTGCATTTTAATTACTTAGAGCCTTTAAAACTCATGTTGGCAAGGGGGCTTGCCTGTTACGTAAAGGTCCAATGCACATCATATGTGTGGTTCGACCCTTATTAGGGATCTCTCACAGAAAAAATTGGTCAACTGAGATTGCCTCCTACTTATCATATAACACTAATATCAGTTGTTTTCATATGTGAAAAAACATGTACAGGAATTATGGCATTGTTGACAATAGTTTTTTTCTCTGTTAACAAAATAATAAATTAGTGTTTAGATTGAAAGACTTAAATTTCTATTTCAAATTTAAAATCTTACTAGTTAAATTTATATATTTAAAATTATTTTTTGGTAATTTAAAAATTTTTAAATTTTAATATTAAAGTAATTTATCTTGGTTGTGCAATAAAATTTTACCTAAACCTAAAGTACTTTGTGAAGTAGGAGCCTATCAAAGTTATATATCTTTTACTATTTAACAAATAGTTAATTATTGACAATATTAGAGAATGGTATAGTTTCTACTAAAAAGAGGGTAAAGTTTAAAAATCTTAAAATCTCAATAAATTATTATTTTTTAGTTTGTGCATCATACTTTAAAATGCCTTGTATTTGAAATAAAGGAGTGTTTTCAAAATTTCTAAATTTTTGTGTAATTTACTATGAAACTTTTTTTTTTGACCAGATACTACAAAACTTTAAGGCAATTTGAATGTGCCTGCACAACTTTTTGTGCAAGGACAAAAAATTAAAGGAAAATTTTAATATTGCACTACGGAAGAAAGTTATTTACAAATAAGGCCTAAAAAAAATTTACTCTACAAAAATGTGAGCGTGAAATGAAATAAAATTGCTATTTGAAATGACTAAAATGTTCAAGTTGGTTGGAAAGTTGGTAAAGAAGAGAAAATATCATTTTGGTACAAAAGATGGTCAATTTTACCTAAGCCTCTTGTTACTTATGCTTCTCCCAAAGTAGAGGCCATCTTTCATGCCAGAGTCTCTGATTTTTGCTTTGTTACTGGGGGCTAGAATATTGAAAAAATTAATCACTACTCAAACCAAATGTAATTAAATTTATTTTATTGGTTCAACCTCCCAACCCTTATGGAGAAAATGATATACTTGTTTGGAGACCTTCTTTTGATGGTGATTTCTCTATCAAATCTGCTTATAAAGCTATTGAGAACTGTGAGAGAAATGCCAATTCTAAAATTTGGTCTACAATCTAAAAATGACCAACTTATGAAAAAAATCAAAGGCTACTTGGGATCGTCTCCACACCAAATTTGTCAATTTGGGAAACGCGAATCATGCCATAAGAGTTTGTCCCTTTCGTTGCAATTCCATTCACATCTTATATGATTGCACTAAATCAAGGTAAGTTTGGTTAAAATTAATAAAGTCCTGTCAACTTGACACTTTCTTTTCTTTTCTTTTTTTATAGGATTGGATACTCTGGAATGTAAAGAATAATGCTGGAGGCCTAAATATTAGAAAAACCCCTTAGGAAAAACTCTTTGCTCACATATGTTGGAACATTTGGAAAGATCACTGTTCTTATACTTATTTTAAAGAACATATTCTTAACAAAGACATCATCTTCTTCAGCACCCAAAACATCATCAATGACCACTGTCTTCAAGCTCAACTAGAAAATGTGCATTTAGACCATGATGGATCTTTTGCTAGATAGATCTAACCCAAATCTAGTTAGGTAAGGTTGGATGTTGATTGTTCTGTCTACACTAATATAGCCACAACTTGTGGTGGCCTTATTTGGGATGACGAAGGCAACTAGATTAAAGTTTTTATCAAATACATTGGTTATCTTTCCAGCACTGTCGCTGAGCTCTTGGCCATCCTTGAAGGTCTTTCTCTTATTGGGGGTACAAATTCACCCGTGTCAATGTTTACTTCGACTCTCTTAAACCTTTATCGCTTATTTAGCATTATCTCAACCCGAACTATCCCCTCAATGAAACTATAACA
Organism: Prosopis cineraria; assembly: GCF_029017545.1. Lineage (NCBI taxonomy): Eukaryota > Viridiplantae > Streptophyta > Magnoliopsida > Fabales > Fabaceae > Prosopis > Prosopis cineraria. The sequence continues at coordinate 5,845,919 of NW_026555346.1, forward strand.
AAAATCAGAGACCTTGTCTTGAAGGACTGGATTATCAACTTCAACCATGCATTCAGAGAAGCCAACAATTGTGTAGACTAGCTTGCTCATCAAGTGTCGAACGATAAAAATGACATCTTGATTTTTTATGACCCTTCACCAAAATGTCGCACTCTTATACGCTTTGACTTGACCTAGTTTGCATGGTTTTTCTGTGGTCTTGTATTAAAAAAATGATTGAAATGTTAAGAAAGTAAAAAGGCTCCGATCCAACGACTTGTTAATCATATAAATTTACTTATTAATTTCACAATAAAACTTGTTAACTATTTACTTTACTGGTTAATTCATGACTTCATATACTTGACTATATTACTTATTAATTTTCCAAATTTACTCATTAATTCTGCAACAAAACTTGTAAATCAAAAAAAAAAAAACTTGTTCAATCAATTGATGCGAAAAGTAGCTAAATTACTTATTAATTGCATAATTTTAGTTGTTAATTTCTTAACAGCACTTGTCAATTGCCTTTCATCACTTGTTAAATAACACTTAGTATCCTATCAAGCATCAAACCTCTAATAAATTCATTACTTGTGAAGTTGATATTTTAAATTGTAACTCACATAATATTACTTGTTAATCAAATAACATTACTTGATAATGCTTGACATCACTTATCAATTTATATTTTATCTCTAATTACAAATGAGAAATCACCAAATACATTCCATTTTTAATTAAATTTCAGTACTAGGAAGTCTTGTGCTGTTCATCAAAATTCCATCTCTAATTACAAAAAGAAGAATATGAAAAAGACGCGTACTTTAAATATGTCATCATCACCTTTTTGCATGGGTTAACTCAGTATTTGAAATTAGTGGAAGGGTTATCGTAGATTTTGAATTTGATGTATCGTTTGCCAACCACTATAGAACAAATCAATCCCTGACTATGGTTGGATGGGAGCGGAGTGGAAGGGAGGGATCCTCCAGTTTTGGGGGAGGGGGGAGGTTTTGGAGGGAAGGGGATGAAAAATTTTAAAATTTCTCTTTCTCTTCCCTCCAACTAAACAAACTCTAAGACAGATAGTTTATCTCATAGGACAATCATGCACAAGGTTAATATATATATATTATTTATAGTAACATTAATTTTATGATACTGAAATGGATCATTGGATTAGATCATTGCAAAGATTTACACTCAAGTTATTTATTTAATATCACTTATTAATCTTTTATACCAGGTTTGTTATCTTTTTAGGTTTACTTGTTATTGTGCTTTATACGATTTACAAGTCTACATTTCATTCAACATGACTTATTAATCTCCTATACCACTCTTATCAATTTCCTAATTTACTTGTTATCGATCTTCGTACCAATGCAACACATATATTAGCTGGAACCCAAATAAGTTATTTCATTAAAAAAAAAGGAAATTACACACTGAAGCCAATGTTGTGAGTTTTCGATCGGCGGGAAACAATTGACAAAACTACACACCCCGATAGTTATCCCAATTTCCAGAAATCACCGCCCCCGATTAAATTAATTAACACAAAGTAATGGAGTTACTAATTAATTAATTGTCACTGAGTTGCAACGTATAGATATGTGTTCACACACACACGTACTGATATTTAATTTAGTCGGCGATTCTCTTGAATAAATTGTTGGAAACTCAAACTAACAGACTGGAAAAGAAAAATAGTGATTTAAAAATATTCCAGCACAAGAAATTGAAAACAAAAGAAGCGACGAGACCTTCTGATTGGCCTCTTTGAATACAGGTCAAGATGAAGAGTGAGTATTGCCTGCCTGGGCCATCTTCCGGTGGAAGCATCCCTAACGAGGCAGGCCGAGGTCTCGGCCTCTGGAAACCCGGTCCGCCGAAAGTGTATCAATCGGATCTCTGAATCTTGGTATCGGCACAAGTAACACCGCCATTTTGCAGCCATTGTGGACCGACCCGATAAGACCTTGATCGGAATCTGCACCACAAGGCTTTTTCGGTGAGGGAATTGCAACAGGTCGGTGGTAATTGGCGAGGTTCTCAGTTCTCACTGGGTAACTTGAGTCTACATATTGTCACAAAGAGTATTTAGATCTTTTGATCATTGAGATTAATTTTATTTCTGTCTTTTTAGACTTAAAGTGATATTTTAAACTTTAATGGACCTTCACGAGTCTCTCGTATTGAAATTCTCCCAAAAATTAATGCCGGCAAATCATGCACGAACTCAATGGAAAAGTAGCGAAGTAAAAAGTAACGACTAGGGGCGGAAGGGATGACGTGGCAATTCCCTCTCGAGACAGTGACACGTGTCCGAGCGGGCTTTCACGTGAAGCCCCCCATCCCATGCGAAAAGGACTAGGAAACATGCTAAAACATTGTTCAAAGGGGGGGTTGGGAAAAGGTACGATGCCTTGTTTCACAAATGATTGGCTCCAAGATTCTCACTCACTCACACCACTTGTTGGTTAGGTTGTTGGAAGAATCACGTCTTCATCAATTTCAAAGAAAATTCCCCTTACAATGAGTATTTACATGTACAAAATTTATTTTTTTATAATTTTAAACTAACACAGCTATAGGAAAATAATTATTCAATTATAGATTCACAGAAATTTGATATTTAATTAAAACTTCGTCTTTTTATCTGTCCGAATCCTATTTCATTCAAATTTTCAACACTATTGTTTTAATTAGTTGGCATTCTTTTGCTTATATATGCGTATATCAATTGGCTCAATTTTTTTTTTTCATTTTAGAAGTTATGCAGGCAAAACTTTCAAAACTTATTTAGTATACAAATTAAAATAAAATGGAATGGGAACGGTGATTATTGATGTACGTACTGTCATTTAGATAATTATGACGAGGAGATAATAAACATTGAAAATATACTATTCGCATCACTTTGCCTTGACCTTCATATACGCCAGACGGGATACAAAAGAGTTTTGTTTTGGTCTGGTTCCTGATCATTTGCAGCTCAATCACACGCATCGCGCAAATGCCAATCGCCACGTGTTTTGTCAATTTTACATATGCGATTCCTTACCTCTTTTAATCATAAAAGATGATTAATATTAACGAGTGAAAAATGCAAAGGAAAAAGGTTGATATATATATATATATATATGCTGCGAAATTGGTAGCTATTCGTCCCAAACGTATTACACCCTGCGTGCAGCTCCAAGAGTTTTTTAATTTGTGCGCCTTTGAGCTTTATATTAGCCAATCGATCAAAGAAACGCGCGTGTGTATATACTGGATGTGGGACCTTTGTTGCTGAGCTGGACCTTCCATTCATTCATATTCTCTCTGGAACGCTGATGACGTGGCGAAACCAAATCTAAAAGATCAACCAATGACGAAAATCTTTTTCTACGTTGCATCATTTGAAAGGGCCGAACGTGCTCGAGGGAATGGAAATTTAAAACGTACCGAAAATACTCAAAATAACTTCCGAACACAATTAAAAACGTGAGGAAATTACACGGGAAGAAAATTTTCTATTTAAGAAAAAAAATTACAAAAAAAAAAATCATCATCACCTTGAACACACATACTGTTCCATTCAGCGATTTTCATTCCGCTTTAATTTCTCCTATAATTACCCACTCACTCTCTCTACTCATGAGTCAAACGACCTTGTTCTTGTTCACGCACACGAGTATATGATGATCAGAAGCGAGTAAATCCATAAAATTCTGTTTACGTAATAATTAGAAGGGATCTCTCTTCATCCCAATAACATTGCAGAAGCAAAGACGTTACACAAACTAGCACACCAGCAAACCAAGCACTTTCGGCTCTTAAAAACACCATGGATTGTTTAATTTATTCCTGGTATACGTGCATATATACATATATCCACAGGGCTATATATATGCATATAGCTAGAAAGAGGAAGCCAAACAAACAAATCCTTGCTAAAATATAGAGGAGATCAAAGTCTAGGAGAAGAGAACACTCGCAGGAGAAAAGAAAACACACCAGAAAGTGATGATGAGACGGAGCATGAAGGAGAAAAAAGAAGAATGGAGGAGAGTGGCATCAGATGTCGCGGACATGGAAGACATTGGGATTCTTGATGACGATATCGTACATGTAGATGGAGTTGAACTTGGAGAAGTCTCTGGGGAGAGAGATAAGGTCAATGGAGGAATGCTTGTGGAACTGATACAGATCAGGATCTCCACCATAGTACCTCTCCCACCCTAACCCAGTCAGAATCTGCTCTAGAAAGCCGTAGGACGACACTACCTCGCCGGTGGGCAAGTAGACGAGCACCTTCTTCCTCGACCCACTTCCCTTGCCGTGCCTCCCTCCCTCCGACCCCTCCGCCTGCGGATTCTCCACTAGCCGGTACACGCCGTTCTTGAACACCCACACCCCTGACATCGCGACGATTATATATATATTGGTTGTTTTGATCGTCAAGTTTTCGAGTTGGCCTGCTGGTTGTTGGAGGGGATGAGGGGTATATATATGTGTGTGCGCGTGTGCCCGGGAGGGGCAGATAACACAAGAGGGAAACACTCGAGTGTTAAAAGCTGGGGGATATGATAGTAATATGATAAAAAAGGAGGGTTTGGCATAGAATCTAGATATTGTGGGGCCAGGGTGGTTTAAATAAGAGAGCACATGGATGCCTCCCTAAAGGGCTAATGGGGGTTTCAGTTTGGCAGAATCTTCAAAATGGCTTGTTTTGATTATTATTTAGGAGGACACAGGGAATCTGCCATATCTGCTTAGTGCACTCATCCAAAGTCAATCGGAGGGTTTTCTGTGCGCCCCCACTTACATCACGAGAACTCCACGTGAACACTGCGACCCTAAATTCTTTCTTCTTCCAGATTTTGTTTTCATTGCTGTGTACTCATCATTGGGAACAATTGGCACATTTTTTAAAAGCCAATTCTCAAGCGCTTTACTTAATTTTTATCGCACAAATTAAATTAAATGTTCTCTTTTATCAATTCAATTTAAATCAATAAATCCTCCTCACTTATACGCAGGCCGTATTTATATACGTATGCACGTCTTTCGTTTTGCATCATGTATTTGTATTTCCCAGACTTTGTCATCGTACCATCATGCTCTTCACTGATCGTGTTTGTGTGATTAAGACTGTCCAATTATATTTAGTTCGATGCTCACTGGGATTAGTTTATAATATCAGTTTAAAGCATATTCGTAATCCTTTCTTATTTTTTTTTAGTTTGTATGTTATACATATGCGATGAGTCTGGAATCAATATTAATGTCGACCAAAACTATTACTTTATGCATAAATCAACTAATATACACATGCAGGTGCGAGGTGTGAAGAGATAGCAGCTAGGCACGGATTAGCTCCCTTGATCTCTACCCCTCTTGCCATTTGTACAATACCTTGTTAATTACTACTTTTCTGATATTAAAAAAATTAACTAAATATCAAAAACTTTTGTAACTTTCTAAAAGTACCCATTGATTGGTTTAGTTCGTTAAAGAGGGAGTATAGGAAACTCCCTATGAAGAGACAAGGACATTTTTGAAGATTAAGTATAAATATTTTATTAAATATTATGAAGTGTAGTATTGTGTTAAGGACTAAGAGAGGTAAGCTTTTATAAATATAATCGAATGAATATAGCTCAACGGAAGAGTCATTCATGGATTGAGACTTACTTATAATTTATGCTCTGTGGGCACCTGGTGCATGAACTTGTCGTGCATATGAGAACTTGTGTGGCCGACAAATACCAAATGGTTAGTACCAGACTAACCATGTAAAGGAGCATAAACTCAGAGGGTAATTAGAGTAATTGATTAGTTCTGGAAGCTGAATCAAGACAATTCACACGCAATTTCGTTTCTTTCTTTTTTCTGATATTCCTCAAAAGATGAGGTCATATCAATTAGAATTTTCTTTCTTTTTTTCTGGTTCGGGAAAGAAAAGAATCTGCGAATGACAGCTAGTACATAACTTTATTTGGCTCTTCTTTCTTTCAGTGCCTTACAAAACTGAAGTTTTCTTCCCTGCTGCCATGTTCTAGCTATTTCCAGATTCCTCATTATATTCCAAGCATTTTGAGTAACGGCGCAGCCCTCTTTTTTTCCCCCTCCTTCGCATGGTTGTATCGTTAAGGAATTTTCAATCGAGGAAAAAGAACGTGACGAAAAAATTTAATCTCATGCCTCGCAGTTTAATTCCATACACTGATTAATTAATTAGCCTTAACAAAAGTGAGCAAATTAATGAACAGGGCTTTGTCTGTGACTACAATTTCTACTTTTTGTGCATGTGCTGTTGAATTTCTTGTTGTCACTTCCTGGTTGGTCAATCAATCATATGCTTGTAATTAGTATTAGAGTGAGATATGAACAAATTTTGTCTGTCCTGATCAGTTTCATCATAAATCAGAAATTAATGATTGAGCCCTTCAGCAAATACATACATATATATCTTGAAAAAGACGACATACTCGGAGTTAATTCCAATATTGTAGATATATCACTATCATTGTCGGATAAAATTAGGTCTCCTGGTATAACATAATTCTTTGTTGCTTCCAATTGCTGGGTTCCCCACACGGCATCACATGGGCATGGCCCTCCACAATACCACCGAGAAAAGATACAATTGACAGAAACTTCTATGCCACTAAGTGTGTGTATTCTTCTCAATTAATAACACATAAATATTAAGTGGGTGTGACACATATGGTAACAGTTTGAGCTCCTTAAGCATTATTTTAAGATTAGATTCCTAGAGGCATGCATGTATACAAGTAAAATTGATTTGAATTGTCTCCGTATTTTTTCTCAATATTTTTTTATGCCCATAGAATAATATATCAATTTAATTTTTTCATTTGATTTAATGGCCATTTATTTATTATTGTCACTTGAATATTTTTAAAATAAGATTATAATGTTTCTTTATTGTAGTAAATAAATAAATAAATATATCTAATTTAATGTTACAATTAATAATAATCTTACACTAGGGTAGGTGTGAGGAAAGGGTGCGGAAATGATCCAAATTGTCATGCACATTAGGCATGCATAATGTGTAGAATAACATTCCAATACATTTACGTTTTGAAAAAATAATTATCAAGCAATGTTTATGTTTTCATTTAAAGGCAAATTAAAATAATTAAACTGTACAAGACTGGCTGGTGTACAAGAATTTCTCATAAAAAAGTTGGAATTGTTCCCTTCAAAATCTCAAAGAAGTAACCATGCATTATTATGATCTAATGGAACATGCATATAAAATATATAGAAACCAACACTTATAAGCAATAAATAACGACATAGCCCCAAAATCCGTGCAAAATACAAAAGTCTAATGTAGTGAATTGCAAATACTTATCCCTCTGCTTCTATTTATTAAAAAAAATTATCACTTTTTACTTTTTTTTATATAAGCAAAATTATATATTTCAATAAACATTTATTACACATTTTTTAAATTACCCCTTATAATTTACATTAACGAGAAATAATTATTGCATACTTATGTTGATTAACATAAAGCATTTTATTTTAATTTTTTTATTTTCAAACAAAATTATTATGATTAACTAATTTTCTTAAATTGTATGATATAATTTTTTTTTATATATAAAAATGAAGGGAGTATAAAATATATAAGCACAATTACTTGGGCTTGACGAAACAATATTAAAGGTAGTGGCATATTTAGGTTCCAAGATCATGGCTAGAATTGACAGGCATGAACAAATTAAAGTTTCATTCAATGGTGGTCCTTAACTCAGGCTCTCTCAGTGCCTGCTAGCTCTCTGAGCACCCCATGGGTTACTTCATGTTGGCATGTTCCTGTGTGTTTCTCTTTAGGACAGCCACAAAAGTCCTCTCGACACACACCTTACAGACAACACCCTATGATCTTCCCACAAATCCTACGTGACGCTGTCCCAAATCTTCTTTTTCCTCCTTCCATTTTCCACCTTCAACTTTGATCTCTCCCCCAGTTTTAGATCAAAAAAGAACAGAGAGAGAGAGAGAGAGACTTTGCATATTTTCCTGTTACGAGACCCTCATGCTTTCAATTTTTTGTTTGAAGTTTGGACGACACACACGCAACTCGATCGGTCATTGACAAGATTCTAATCCCTTATTTAACGAGCAAAGTGAATATAAAGCAGAAAGAGAACGAGCGCCCACCCTCCTAAAAAAAACAAAAAAAGAAAAAAAAATTCATGGAGGCTATTATGTCACTAAATTCCCCGAGGCACCAACAAGACTTTATGGAAAATTTATGCCCTAATTAACTAATAAGCACTTGAAAATGACTGTTGTTGGGTTATTAAAGTTAGGTCCTTTATATATAGAACCTTCCAACCGGTATTCTGCATATATAAAAGTTTGAAAACTAAATATGCATCCTAACAAAAGCCTAGCCAGCTGCTAGCTACCTAGTTTTCTCAAACTTGTCCTGCTTTACAATATTTGGCTTGCCTTCTGGAAATATCTCTACGACACATCTCACACGTCAATATCAGTTCCAGTTGTAAAACGTACCCTTTGCTGAAATTGACATTAATTATTCTCGTCCAAAGTTTTTCTTTTCCTATCAGCATTTTTGAGTAATCAACAAGTTTGGGAGTTATAAATCATGGTTTTGATTTATTATTAGAAGCTCATATAACGAGAAGACAATACATACAATAGTATTCGTTAAGGTATGTATTACGCATGAAGTGTTCTACTTCTAGTTGAAGTGGGTTAGCTAGCGCAGAAATTCTGATTCTAACAGGGTTATTTATATATAATTAATAATACAAGGATTCAATAAAGAGAAAGCCTTCTTTTTCCCCCCCAATTCACGTAGGGTTTAATTTAATTGTGTCATTTGTCCGTTCTTTCAGGGATAGGTAAGCCATAAACAGGCCACGACTAATTAAATATTAAGAATATATATCGATTGAATTGTATTTGATTCTAGGGATCGATGACATATAAAGCAAAGATAAGAAAGTTACACAGAAGATTAATTAGAATAGCATATTTTGGTTAGGTGAATAATTAGGTTTCTTTATCGATCGTAATAAAGAATATTGGAATTGTTTTTGTTACATTGTGAGAGATCCCTTAAATACCATATATAATATATATTTCTCTTACACACACATAATGAGGACTAAAGCGATCGTCAAGAGAAGCATCTAATGCCTTGTAATAACAAAAAATAAAAAAGAAAATGAGAGAGGTCAGAGAATGCCCTGCAAAGGTAAGCCAGTAATAGTGGCGAAGAAGTGTGAAGAAGCATATATTCCACCATTTACATGTAATTAATTATACATAATCATCATCATTTGATTATGATGGGACATTAATTGTGACTGCGCAAGTTATCTCATACGCATGTTTAGTTTATTACGTTAATTAATTATTAATTATAGACTAGACAAAGAGAATTCTGTGCTGTGAAATTTACTATTTGCGAGCTAGGTAGCTAGCTAACATAGCTGGATCCATTATATGTTTATGAATAAGTGAAAGATTACCAAAACACCTCCCGACAGGCAGCTATATACAAATCGTCTTTCAGTAGAATCACATTATAGATTAATATTTATAATTTGTTAATCACACGGAGCACACGAGAGTTGACATACATATATAAATTTGGGGGCCGGGAGCTGTGAATGTTGATTGCATATATGAGAAAAGAAAACAATTATTTAAATTAAATGAGAATCTGAGGAACAAAATAAGAATATAACTATCCTCTTAAAGTATGAAACTGTCACCAACAAGATATCATTCATGTATACGTACAAGATAATGTACCAGCTAGCTTCGGGTTCTTTGCCGATTCGTAGACACACAATCATTTATTTTAGCATATCTACAAAATGTGCCAATAAACAATTGTAAAATGAAGCTGTCTAATTCCCATGGTCCCGTTGAAGAACATATAGCTTTCTCAACCACACCGATTGATATGTTGCGCGCACTTGTAATATAACATTAATTATCAATATCGATACGTATGATAAATTTTATTTATAACAAAGTGCACTATTCATAAATAAATGAACGATACTAATTACTTAATTTAGATATGGCTTGAGAGAACCACAATCTAGTCATCATGCATTAATTTCATTGATTTTATATTTCCAATTTTTGAAAGAATATATATTTTTAACCACAAAAAAAAGATAGTGTCCAAAATAGTGATGCGTGATGACCTTTCAAGTTTCGACAAATGCCAAAATAAAATTTAATATTGATAGTATTGTCGCTGTTAAAAAAAAAAAAACAGAGAAAAAGTCCGAGATAATCAGTCTAATTGAATGCTTAGCAAGGATGTTTTCGAACAAGTTCACGTAGTATTCTTGGTCATTAGTCTGGATTCTAGTCAGATTATTTTGAAGAATTTATCAAGACAATAAAGAGAAATATATTTTGTATGGAGCAGTCACAGATACATTGAAGATCAGTAAAGTGCGAATTTATATTGATATTTATTGCACAAGTTACATCGTAATAGTCATGTAAATCACTTCTTGCACAAATAAAAAATGAACGACAAACCGACCAAAAATGAATGTGTGTTAATAATCTTAGACTTTAACACTCTTTATTTTGATGAATTTTGAGCGAAAACAAGTGGGAGCAAACGTTTTACAGTTTTTTTTCGCAAGCGATTCCAATGCCGACAAAGTCCCAATTCCTTCTCCATCTTCCTCTTCGTCTCCCCTCTTTCTTCTACTTCCCTTTCTCATTCATTCGTTCGTTCGAGTCACAAGGCGATCAAAAGGGAAGCGAAGGCCATGGATGTGCCTACCAATCCCGTCCTGACGCGTGCGGAGCTGCTCGGAGTAGAAGGCGAGTCATCGCTACTGTTATCGGCGGCCAAGTCATCGGACGGTCCCGGAGCATCTGCGGGTGCAGGCACAGGTGTACTGCTAGCTGGAGGGGATGAAGCACCGTCGTCACCACCAGTATCATCACTCGGTGCATCAGCCGCGCTGTCATCATCGGACGGAGACTGCGCCGGTGGCTCTGAATCGTCGTCTTGCTTCGGTGGGAAATTAGTTTGAGCTCCCGGTGCAGGCCATGGACTCTGAGCATCAATGCCGGGGGGGATGATCGGCTGCGAAACCTGGAGAACGGAGATATTGTAAGGCTGAGTGACAACGGTCTTCACGAACTGAGCGTTAAGAGGAGCGCCTTTCACGGCAGAGCCGAAGTAGAAATGACCGCCGCCAGCGTTGTAGACGAGGAGGAAACCCTGGTTACTGTTGGCAACGCCGCTGGACTGGTAGAGAGTGGTCAATGTGGTGCTGTCGTTCCTGATGTTCATGAGCTTCTTCTCGTCGTAGTAGTCAAGGATGATGTGGGTGCTGACGATGGCCTTGATGGAGTCCTTGGATCGGCCGGATATGGAAGAGAGGGACGAGTTGTCGACGGCCAAAACGGTGACGGTACCACGTCCGTTGATTTCACCGGCGAGACTGGAATCGGTGATGTATTGATTGAGCAACCCAAAATTCGGGTATTGTCCCAGCAATCTTGTGATATTGTAGGCCCCAGTGACCGAAGAGAAAGTCAGCAGAACAGAAAAGCAGAGGAGGAGACTAGTGGGGCCCATGCTTCTAGGCTTTTTCGAACTTAATATTTCTTTTTTAAGCTCTTCTTCCAATGAGAGCCGGTGGAATGGTACCCGAGAAGAAAAGGCTTGAGGATCTCGGAAAAGCGAACGAGGTATATATACGAGTCACGCTCGTGGAAGTTGAGTAACGAGTTCAAAACTGAAAGTGGGATTTGGTGTGGCCTGGGAACGAACCTCTCTCATCTTTACTATTTTAGGGCATGTTTTGGATGGTTAAGCCTGTCTTTACTTAAAAAGGAATTAAGAGATTGGGCAATGCTAGCACGTCGTTTCTCTAAAATTAGGATTTTTGCTATTTTTTAAGCGTCTGCAGCCCTTTAAAAGGCTGTAGCTTGTTGAGCAAGGTAACAACACTGCATGAAATCCAAACATTTAGAAAGAGCAGTGAGTTGGCAGGCAACATATCCATGGAATTTGATGTGGATGCACATCAACAAAACCTTACCAAAAACCACAATCTCAGCTCTCGCATCTCATGTTTGCCAACCCAAAAACAAAAAAACAAAAAAAAACAAAAAAACAAATACAAGACTCATTTTTCATGCTACTTGGATCTAAAAAATCACAATAGAATCAGACAAGTCTAGCTAAAATATTGCTTTCATCAGGACATTTATAATCTAGGGTGGGCACAAAGCCATGCCCCCAAAAATCACTTGGATTTGGATCAGCAATTCATCCGTTGTCTGAGAGGTCGTCAATTGTCGTTAATCTTGTCAATGATATCTGCTATCACCTTCTCCATATCTAATTGCTTCATTGGTGTAAACGGACGCTTCATGTCCTGCAACAAGACATGTCAGCAACACTAGACGTAGGTTTAGTGCGATATGAAATGCAACATTTATGACTCTTGAGCAAAACAACTTACAAATTTTATGCTGAATATCGATATATTGATATATAAAGCATGGTTATACAACTGCAGTGAGCTTTATTAAGAACTCCCAAATTTATTTACTCTCTCCATTTTGAAATGATTATTCGACGCTATTCATATAAATTAAAAAAAACTACTGATTTTAACAAAATCTAAGATATATAACTAAAATAATCTTATGTTAACAAGTAAAATATTATAACACTTGAGCCCCATCGATTATTATTTTCAGTGACAAAGTAAAATAATACATAAATGATTTTTCATTTAGATTTTGAAGCAATAATTATTTTAAAACTCTATGGCAACAATTATTCTGAAACAAAAGGACTACACAGTAAAAACTGCACTGCACAAGGAATTACAGTTTAGAATTTCTTTTTTTTTTTTCTCGTTTTAGCTATCTGATATATAATATTATTGGGTCTAGTTTGGAGTTTACGTGGTCATAGCTCTTTCTTCTAGAACTAGCACTTGTTAGTTGCTAAAGTTGAGAATCTCTTGTCAACACTCAGAGGTTTAGAGAAATGACATTGATACATCGAGCTTCTACAAGGAGGAAACAACAAAGATTTGCTTCACCGCACCTCACAAGTCATAAAATAAAACCCTCCACAACTAGGAATTCATTTTCTTTGGGACGATTTTCACTTGTCCTCCTCCAATACATTCATGATATTTCATAAATTCCGATTCCGATTAAATACCTTTCTTCAAAAGCCATTGATGTGACACTGCTACTTTCAATCTTCTCCATAATCCAAAAATAATATGACTTTAATACCTATTGTTAGGATTTCATCAATAACACAAGGAAAAACGAGCACATGCACACAAGGCAATATCTAAGATGATTTAACATCTAGAACGAACCTACATCCAAGATCACAAACCAGTTCTAAAATTTCCACAAATTAGACCTTTTCATGAAGCTTCTAAATCTCTCTTGATATGGGACTTAAAAACACATTCATTACCAAATGTTTAAGCCTAAATGGGAAGGTACTCTATAAATCCCTTCAACATACTTGATTCACGAGAAACAAATTAGCCTCAATCTACTATGAGAAAACCAAAGGGAATTTCATCTGAGCACTAGTTGGGAAAGACACATTCAAATCAAAACTCCGTTCAATCAGATACAGAAAGTAGCAACAATTATTCAAGTTACTTGAGTTTGATAACGTTATAATGGTACTCACCAAGAGGCTAATGAACTTCTCACCTCCTTCTTCTCTTATTTCAAAGCAACCTCTTCTTGGCTGATCAAAGCAGAAATCAGAGGCATAATCAACAATCAATAATAAATTAACAAGATCAATACATAATAGTCATTCCCATAGCATGACATAAACAATATACATGCCACAGAAAAAACAAAGCTACAAAACCTAAAGGTAAGAATAAAAAATTACCAACGCCTTTCCTCTCCAACATGCAAATTGCCTAGCATCCATATATAACTAGTGTTCCACATTTGGATTTCCCATTTGAATAAAAATATGATCAAGCATTCAGCTTCATCAAATGAATCGACCAAAAAAAAAAAAAGAAGCCAAAATTAACAGTTCTCGCAGCATACCTTTTCAGGGTTCAATATCACCAAGATCCCAGCAACACTTTTCTCAAGACCTTCTTTCACCTGATTGGCTCTCGTTTTGAATGAATTGCACTGTTTACTAATGAAAGCCAAATTCTTAATCATCAGCATTGTTCAAGAAAAGGATATCAACTTCAAATGAAACTGGAAAAACACAAATTTCACTGAAATCCGATGGCTAGTAGCCGAGTCGGAATTCCAGGACTCGTGTTAATAAAAATATCGGAGGACTCAGACAGTCAAGAACACAAAGGAAAAAAAATGTCTTTAGCCTGTTAACAACGCTCTTTGGGTAATTGACTAACATTTCAGCGTATAATGGAGCTTCAAATGTCGACTTATTTTGGTCAATCGGAAAAAAAAAAAAATCCATATTTGCAAGCACCAAAGAAGAAACAGAAACAAGGTATACAACAATGCGGTCCAAAAATGAATATTTGAGTCAATATTACTCAAGGAACTAAATCTTGAGCTCTCACCTCATCTTCCTAACAAGTTTAGGCATTACCGACACCAGCAGAAATGCCCTAAATCAAAATATTCACATCTCATAAACAATAAACCCTCCTTGCGCTCCTCTTTGTCTTTTATAAAAGAACACTTTGGTAGCCATTCACCAGAACCCAGAGAGTAAGGAATAAATAAATAAGCGATGAGATACGAAAAAAAATAAGTCAGAACAGGGCAAATAGCCAAAAACGAAACTTTCTGCATACCAGTGCTCAATCACGATAGTCCGCTTCGACCCATCAGCAGCACTAGCTGAACCAGCTTCGGGTTTCTCTGCTCGGCCTTCCTTCGGCTTTCCCTTGCCGGCTAGCTTCGGCTTCTTGGTCTTCTTTTCCGGCAACTCAGCCGCAGCAGAGACAGAAACAGAGTCTTTGGCAGCTCGCTTAGTCGTAGCACGAGTCACCCTGACGGACGAAATCGCAGTAGGCTGTTCTTGCAGACCCTTGGGTTTTCTGGGAGCCATAGCGGAGAACCCTAGTTTATAGTTAATGCTTCTTCCACAAGAAAATCACCAAGCTCTGGCCCTGATTGATGTTAGATGATAGATATATACTGAGGGGGTGATTCATGAAAATATGAGATGCTATCGCTGAAGCAGACTAGGCACTCAGAAATCAGGAATGAGATAAAGGCGCCCTTTGCCGCGACTCTGAATTTGAAGGGAGGGTTGAGATGTGGTGTGATGTTTGGCGAAGGATCTAGACCCTTGATGATCGGTCACTGACAGGTTGGGAAATCGAACGGACAACACCAGCTGAGATCCCCATTTCATATGAATTGGACCCTTTCAGATTCTGCTCAATCCAATAAGCGGCGTTGATTTGGGTCTTTCTTTTGGGGGGAAATGGGAATGCATGATAATGAGTGTTTTAAAAATTAAGAAATACAGTCAGTTAATACTTAATATGTTATGATGAAATTCTTTTCATGTTTCTAAACTCGTACTTAATTTATTTTATAGTTATTTATAATTAATAAAAACACGCGTAAATAAAAGTATAAAAAATCTAAAGAGATTTATTATATATTTGGAAACAGAAATATTATTGAACAATAGTACACACAACACCGTCGTCATCATGTTAATCGTTCTACCCTCCACGGCACATTTTTTACCGATCCCTTGTCTCCAGCATCCACTGTCGGTGTACGGCATATTATATCTTGTCTTAACTTGGCGTCAGGTATGACTTTTACTGTAATAATAAATGAAAATCCCACAAAAAAAATATTGATGAAAAGCCAATTTCACTCTAAAATAATAAGAGATCCAATTTTTTTTACTGAAAATCGATGTATCCTGTTTTATTAAAAATAGTTAATATATCAATACTATATAAAGTTAAAATTTACTTTTAATTTATTAATTTTTAACATCATACATAATTAAACGATGCTTCATTCATTTATTTATTTATAAAGAATAAACTACAGGAATATAATATTTAATTTAATTTGTAAAATATAGACATATAAGCAACCACAGCAAAATATAATTCACGTGGCCTCCATCCTGTGTTTTTTTTTTTTTTGTCAAAAGATACTTAATTAACATTAGCAAGAGAGGTTTATACAAACGAAGTATCTGACGTGGAAACCAGATACAAGAGTCCGTGCAATCTAATTTTTCAAACAAAAAGGAAACAAGGAATTTTACCCCAAAAAAAAAGGGGGAAACAAAGAAGGAGGAAGAAAGTAAAGATAAAAGGTCTTCAGCTATCACAGAGGTAGATGCATCCTCTGACTTGCAATTAGACAACTTACTGGAAATGCATATTCTTTCAATTTATGCTATTTCGAGGGAAATTTTGATTTCATATTTTCGATCCAAAGCCAAAGCTCTCCGAAGACAGGCCGAGGCAAAGCTCTGATTATTCACTCCAGGTATTCTGTCTATAGCCCAAGACAGAGTTTGCATGCAGCACCATCATCTCTTTCTTTTTCTTTTGTTTCTTGCACTGAAGAAACCAATCTGCTATATGAATGTGTTGCGGTGGTGAAAATAAATCCTTGAAAGATAGGTGTTCTGAATTTGATTTATCATCTTCCTTGAAAGGAATTAGGTTGCAAATATCTACTGGATAAGTTAATTTATTTTCAATTTCTTGAACTGTTCTGTCTAGCTTGGGACTGATGCCATAATGTAGGACAAAATTCCTGTTGTCCCATATTGAATTGATGTTTAGAATGGCTTTCAAGGGCATTCTGTCATGGTTACTTCGAAGGGGGAGGAAAAGTAAATTCTTGACCTTTCTCAGAGACTCTCCTTCGAATAGAACAATGGAATTAATAGAAAATGTACCAAATCATATTGCTCTTAAAAAAGGACATTGTAGGAAAAAGTGATGAATTGTCTCCAGTTAATTGCATCCGAAAACTAAAGCCAATAATTTAGACTAATCTCGACAGGCCAGCTCAAACACATTAAAAAAATTTAAAATCAAACTCAAAAAAAAATATTATTTTTTAAATATTTAAGCCTATTTGGGCAGCTCGAATAGGCCTAAGAAAAATTAAGGCTTAGTCCGTATACTAGAACAAAAAATAAACTTTTTAAAAAATATATAAAATATAATAAATATTCATTAATTCTTTAAATTTTATATCATTTTATACTAATATACTATATATTTGGGTGCACTACTATATTTTTTTAAAAAATTAAATATTTATATTTTCATTTTTTTATTATTTTTAATCAATAAAATATTTCAAAATATTATTTAAATATCTTTTAGTATTAATTTTTTATTTTTAAGAACTAATTTTTTAAAATTTTTTTGAATCTATACATCATTTGTGTATCCAAGAAAAATATATTTCATATTTTTTTATAAAATAATATGATTAATTTTAAAGTAAAAATAAAATTAAAAATAATTTTAAAAATAAAATTCGGCATATATGAATTCCCAACTCTATTACTAAATAAAAATAATAAATAGAATATTCTTGAATAATTATTTAGTTACCGTCTACGTTAAATTTGGTTAAAAATTAAGAATAAAATAGAGTAAAAATCCCTTGTATGTAAAAGTTAAAAAATATAAAAAGTTAAAGAAAAATAATTCAAAAAAAACATTTCACTCATAATTAAATGTTTTTATTTATATAATATAATGATGGTTATTTTTTATATTCTTAAAAACAAAAAGTATAGCCTCCCCAAAAGTTATTAAAAATTTTAAACTAATTGGAATAATAATTTTAAGTTAGCAGTTTAACTGTAATTAAATTGAGATTAACTTAATCGTAATTAAAAAAATATATAATTCAATTAAAATATAAAAAATAGATAATAGCTAATACATTAATTTACAAGTAAAATAAATATTCATGAATAAATTACATATAATACAACGAAATAGAAACAGAGCTATTTAAGTACAAGGTTAAAAATTTAGTATTTTTATTTTATTCTTTTAAATTTAAAATAATATTTTATACTTAACAAAATTATTTAAAAATTAAAATTGATTTAAAAAATATTTTAAAAAAGTTTGGTATTCGGGCCTCCCCGACTAAGCCCAAAGTTCGAAGGTGTTAAAGCTGAACTTAACTATATGAGCTTTGTAGAAGGGATAGAATATTCTAAGCCCGACCCAAATTGAATCTGATCTGAATAAGTTCGTTTCATCTGAATTACTAGCTCTATCGAAAACACGATATTTAGTGTTACTTAAATGATGAGTAGATAGAATGTCCAAGAATGGGATAGCTTCTGTTAGGTAGCTTCCACACAAAAAGCAGCTTTTTCTTCAGGAGCTTAAGTTTCTAAAGGAATTTCTAGAAAGGGTCAGATTGCTGATTGCCATGGAAAAGGATCTTGAAACCTTCTTTAGCAGTGTAAGAGCTTGACCTATGAGTTGACCAAATTAATTTGTCCCTACTTTCCATAAAGGAGATAGGGATTGATAAGGATTGACACAAGTTGAGTGCATTCGAGAAACTGGTGATCGGACTAACATTCCATTCCACTTGCTTAAAAGGATTTAAAGAGTAAGTCATGAGATCTGAAACTCTAGTGTTGATGTAATTCTCATAAAGTTTTTATTTGCCAAGGATCTAAAAAGGGGAATTAATCAAAACAGATTTCCTATTACCTATTCTCCACTTTAAATTAGAACCGACTAGATCAGAGCAGCTCAAAATTCCTTTCCAAATCTAGGAAGTATTATGTGGTTGTTTGACTGCTGTTGAGGAAGATAAATCCAGGTATTTCCTCCGAAGAGTGGAATAATAGGGGAATTATCTTCAACATTAATAAGCCTCCAGATTTGTTTGGCCAACAAAGCTTGATTAACTAAATTCATTCTTCTAAGTCTCAGACCTCCTTCTTTAATGTTTCTAAAAGGAGTGTTTTGGTTACAAAGATACCTCCGCTTTTTTCCATCTGATAACCCCCAAAAGAAATCAATTATTTGAAGATTAATCTTATCGCATATTGTTTGAGGGGTTTTGAAGCAAGGTAGCATGTAGATATTAAAGGCTAAAAGAACTGACTTAAACAATGCTAATCTAGAGGCATGTGAAAGAAGTGAGATTTTCCAGGTTGCTAATCTTTTATTAATAGCTCCCTGAACTTCATTATAAACCAAATTCCTGTCTCTGTATGAAAATACCCATGTTCCTAAATATTTACCAAGATAGCTAGAGACAGGAATACCAAGCTGTAAACTCCATGTCTTCTTTTTATCATTATAATGTGCTTGGACTGAATATAAGAGTCAATTTTTGCAAATTGATTTCTTGTGTAGATAATACACAATAGTATTTTATAACCCCTTGAATGGCAGTGATTGAACTATCCGTGCATTCAAAAAATATAATGGAATCATCAGCGTAAAGTAGATGTGAAATAGGTATTACAGATCCGCGGATTTTAATTCCATTCCAATTTCCGTTCCTTTCTTGGTCCAAAATAAGACAACATAGAACATTTGCTGTAATAATATAGAGGTAAGGAGATAAGGGATCACCTTGGCAAATACCTGTAGTAGGGCAGATATGATTAGATAAGCTTCCATTAAAGAGAAAATGATATTCCATTCTAGAAATACACGCAAGGATTAAATTAATCCATTTTACTGGGAAATTTATTCTTTTCAAAGTAGCTGTAGTGAAATCCCATGATAGCTTATCAAAAGCTTTGGAAAAATCAATCTTGATTGCCCCTAATTTAATTCTTCTCTTGGACGCATGGTGAATCTGGTGCATTAAGTCCGCTGCTAAGAGAATATTATCTGAGATCAATCTACCCTTCAGAAAATCATTTTGATGAGGATGAATCGGTTTATGCAAATTACTCTTCAACCTGCTGCAGAGGATCTTGGAAAAAATCTTATATATTGTATTACATAAACTTAATAGGCCTGAGATCTTTGAAACTCCGAATTCTACCCGACTTATATGAATTAAAGTTATAAAGGTTCTAGTCACAGCCGAAAGTATATGCTCCAAATGCCAAATATGTTAAACCATTTCTTGTAAATCATCACATACCAAATTCCAATTCTTTTGATAAAAAAAGCATGAAAACCATCTGAACCTTCTTTTGGGAGTCCAAAAATAACACTCTTAATTTCCTGAAGCGATGGAGGTGTAAGAAGGCTGATGCTTTCCATGTCCGTAAGAGATGGTGTATTCACATGGTTCGGCTGATGAAGAATTTGCAAGTGATTCAAAGAGTTATGATGAAAGTATAATTCATGAAAGTGGTGCCATGTAAGGTTTTGAATTTCCTTTTGATCATCAGTCCAAGTATTATCATTTTTCATGATGTAATGCAAAAAATTTGAACTTCCCTTCTTGAGACCATCGAATGAAAAATTTTGGCATTTCTTTCTCCTTCTACAGACCATTTCAATCTGGTTCTTTGCTTCCAATAGCTATGCTGGCAGTTATATAAGGATTCAAGGTGATGCTTCTTGTTAAAAAAAGTCTCAAGGACCATAAGATCACTTGAATTGGAAAGGAGATTTGAAATATCCAATATTTCCTTTTCTAGGATTTTAATTCTTCTAGGGATATTTCCAATTGAGTTCTTGCTCCAAGAATATAGTGATGAAAGAGTTTTGGCAAGCTTAGCGTGGACCTAAAAAGATGGAGATCCTGAAATAGAAGACACCCAACATGACGAATGATCCCAAAACAATCTTCAAAGTGATGCCACTGAGGCTCAAAACGTTTGATTATAGCCTTTTTATGAGCAGGAGAAGTGGTGGAGAAGATGAGTGGGGAATAATCAGATGCAGCAATATGGAGATTTTGAACATGAGAGAAAGGCATTCTGCCATAAGCTGTTGCAAAGTGCTAGATCAATTTTCTCTCTTACGATTTTGTCAACTTTCCTGTTATTAGTCAAAGTGAAACTTAGACCAACTTGGTGTACAAGTAATAATTGATTTACTTTGAGACATTCTTGGAATTGTGCACTGCCACTTGTTGAAGGATTGGAATTGATTTTGTCAGATGGGGCCAAAACTTGGTTATAGTCACCAATTAATAACCAAGGGATATTGATATGTTGATTGACTGAAGAAATACAATCCCAGAGTTGATATCTATAGCAAAGAGAAGGAGGAGGACCATGAACAGAAGTCACTAAGCTTTCATTACTGGGGAAGGATTGCCTAACTTTACAGTAGATGATATGCTTGGAAGTATAAAGAACATCAACATCATAATCACTCGTCCAAGCCGCAAAATTCCCCCCCCCCTTATTTACTGCATCCGTACCAAAACTAGTCTTAAAGTAATTAAAAGATAATGCAGATGAGGTTGCTAGGTAGCTGATCTTAGTTTCAAATAAATAGAGAAAATCAGGCTTGCGAACTTTGACTAGCTCCTGAAGCCTATAAACTGTCGTGACCTTATCAAGACCACGACAGTTCCAGCTGATCACCTTCATGGCTCTTTTGGAAGCTTCTTTTTGGCCGCTTGCTTAGCCATTTTGTTGTTGCTGGAGGAGCAGACAATCTTGAGCTTCTTGTTGACAAGATCTACAGTCCAATTTGCATTGATCTGTCTTTTCCTGATTGGAGAAGACATACTAGGAACCAAAGATGATGAAGTTGTCGAGATGGTTGGATTATGAATTGCTAGGGGAATTGGATTGTTTGCCAGAGATGGTTCGGGGCTTTTTTGGAGTATAGGGTATGGAATGGTGTAGTTTCATTGGGTAGGTTATTTGTAGCAACAGAAATTTTGATGGAGCCAGAGGAGATAATTTTGATTTTTTTAGAGCTGGATGATTTTTTTTTTTCAAATCCCTAGGGGATTGGACGGCTTGGGTTGGTCAAGGAGACTGGCAATTATGTAGGAGTTAGATGAATTATCCAGGTCGGGAGTCTTAAATGTTGACTTTAGATTTGCAAGGAAAGGTGGAAGCAGTGTTATGTTAATGGTATGTTAATGGGAGATGGAGATATGTTTGAGGTTAAGCCAATGGAAAGATTTAAATTAGCATCTAGGTAAGTTGTAGAGGAAAAAAAAAAACACAGCCCATCTTGGAAAAGCAACTTGACTCATGGGTGAGTAGGCAAAAAGTCCTTGCATATGAGTGAAATAATAAAGTCTGTTGCTACTATGAAGGACCAAAGCTAGAGCCAGAAGAGAGGAGGGATAGATACACCAACTGTAGCCCGGCCTATCATAGCCTTGCAAAAAAAAAAAAAAAGACGGAAGCCGTCCAAGGGCCTGTCAAATTCCTCACAGAGTTTGATCCACATATGAATCAGATTGCTTGGCATAGACGGCTTTGTCGATGTAGCTACCCATCTGAAATTCTGGACTTTAGGACAGCTACCCATTTATTCGATCCTGCTTCAAAATCCTTGCCCCCTATCTCATGTTAAGAAATGAAACCTTGGTCTTGGATTTGGTAAGGGAAAAAAATCATACTATGCCATCATGATACCTAGAACATAGGTAAACCAAATCTCTTATCAAGGATCCCGTGACGGACTTAGACGGAAAGAAGATTTTTTTTTTTTCGTCTCTAGCTCTAGGGAGTTGGGACCTAGACGTATTTATAAGTAAATGTATTCCATTGCTTGCATTTCATTAATACGGGCTCGTCTCTGGGCAAGAATCAAATAGTTATTATAATGTATGTAATACAATCTGATTGCTTACTGCTATAACAACAATGAAATGTCAAGATAATTTAAACAACAAACTCAATAATTGCGTCAAAGGTTTCAGATCAAAATTTCTTTAAGACACACTTGAATCGTACAAGCACATTGAACAACAGCATACTGAGCCATTCAGAAAGTAGCATGTGATGCATGGTTGCTGATACTCGTCCATGCATCAAGGTCACGCAACCACCTTTCTTCCAGGGTAAAATCCTGTAAGATCAAAACTTCTTTCCCTCCTTTCTTGTCAAATATACAAAATTTTCATCTTTGTTTTATAGTTTTCTACACTGTAAATAATCATCAGAAAAGTGAAAAATTGTAAGGTTGAATCAGCTGCTATATCTTCCTTCAGAGATTCAAGTAGCTGCTGGAATGTGAGACTTGGCGCGAATCTTATCAATTCAGAATGTTGTAAAATTGGAGAAAAGGTGCATCAATCTATCCAGAGTTCGAGGGTAAAAGATTCTAGCAAACAGATAGCAAGGTCGTTTCGACCCATTCCAAACGCATGGTGTGATCATCACTGATCTCTGCAAGGCGTATAAGGTTCAAAACTAGTAGTATCATGACATTGCTTTCGCAAAAGCCGAAACATTATCACTGCACTGAGAATCGAGGCTTGTACCTTTGAATCACTCGTATAATGTACACTTTCATCCATCGACTGCAGTGAATGAGATTATATCTTTAGATGAAGAGAGGGAAGAAAGTGACAATTTAAACACTGGAATCCAAAGTATCAAATAAACTTTCTGAATCTCTCTCTCTCTCTCTCTCTATATATATATATATATATAAAATATTTCTCTCTCACATTGAGTGACATGCCATATAAAACCAGTGGAAGAATAGAAAAATAGCGAGGCTCTAGTCACATACCGATATGGCATTCAGAAGCTTAGAAGTAACATCCTGAACCTTGAATAATCTGGGGTGCCACTTTCCCTCAGACCAATCTACGTATGTTACTGACCAGTTTGCTATTCCACTTGGATCAAACATCTGAGCGCAAACCAAATGAATTGGCAAGGAGACTGACATTTTATCGTTGCAGAAGAATAAGAAGAGATTAGTGCACTGACGTTAAAAAATGTTGGCAAGTAATGCTCACTGGCATAGCAGTTTCGTCCGTTCATTTTTGGCTGCAAAAGTTTTAGAACAACGAAAACAGTAGGATGTTTGTCAAATAAGCTGCCAAATTTCATGCTTCTTCCTAAAAACTTCATCATATATTTGTTAGTAAAATAGTACCCTGCAATGAAACTTGAACTTTGTGAGGTAAAGATTGTCAGCCAGGATCATTATAGCATGCTGCCGTTTCATTGAAAACCACTGCACCACAAACGTGAAAGACAGTTCAATTGCCCTACTTTAAGTACTGAACTGCCATATCGTCTGCCAAAACAATTTGTGAAAGCACGGAACTCTCATGCAGTTTTTTAGATATTTGCAATAAGTGCCTTATGCTCTATGGACATGAATATGCTCTTGATACTTGAGATTAATAATATTTGCATGGTCACTCTAAAAGGTACAATGCAGAGCATGGAGTGAGGTCATTGGATAAAGAAATCATAGACACAGGTAATCAGGAGACCAAGCAATGAAATGGCATGTCACTGGAAGCATATGATCCCGGTACTCATCATTTGTAAACATCATACCTGTGACCCCTTTCGAAAATTTTTCATCTCTACTTCAGGCAACATATGCTCTATGTACCTGCCATTTCCATGAGGACCAGGGTCCACAAAACTGTTTTTGAGGGGAAGTAAGGAAGACAAATAAAGAAAGATTAGGTCAAATTTTCACCAAAAAGCTCTGCAGCGACAAATATTTCTGACAAATTTAACATAACTTCCATCAACTTTAACAATAGAAGTTGCTTTTAAGTTGCCTTACCATTCAATAAAGCTGACATTTGCTAACAAGAAGTAATTGTACACAAAGTCAAAGCTACGCACCGGTATACAACTGAAACAAAATTTCAAAATATAATTAACCAAATTGAGTCTTTAAACAAGCACAGGTAAACAAAAACAACTAAATAACTAAAAACCTGTCCGATAGCAAAACAAAATGTTGGTTATCAGGATCTGAAAGTGCATTTGCCAAAAGTCTCCTTTCTGCTTCAACCGTGGAAATTGTTCCCCAACCTACCTGTTAGGATTTTAAAGTAGGTTTTAAGACTTAGATTCTTGCCTTCTTTTTCATAAACCATTCACAGCTAAGTGTCATGAAATCAAGTACTAAAGAAAGTTATCACTAGATTAGAGGACAATCTGCAAGTTCCCCCCCCCCCCCCCGCATTTGTAACGCGGTTCTTGATCCCGAAACAATGCCTAAAATTATTTTTAAAAAATGTGAGGGTATCTAGCATTAGCATTTGAGACCTCAACAATGAATTTCACAAAAATTCCATTTACACTATTACAAGAACATCACAATAGTTATACGACAATGCCACATATTCAACCAAGTGTCATTGCATACATTAAGATCTATAACAGCCAGATTTTTCATATCCCTTGAATGCCGAGATTCATTTCAGATGACAGCAACCACAACTAGTTACTTTGAATTGTCACAGAAGGAACAAGTAACTTGTATAGTCAAAGCATATGCTATTCCCCATACCGGTTTACTATGAATTTCTCTACCAACAAAATAGCGGCTCTTATGTATTGGCTTTTCCTTCGATGTGTGCACATAAACAGAGAATTTGCCTTCGTGACCCTGCAGTTTGTTGTTACTAGAATTCAAATAAGTAGTAGGACTTAAACATTCCTCTATATCATTCAAATGAAAGGAGTTGCAAAATGAAGCCATGTTTTACCCAAAAAAAGAAATTCACCTTAGAATAAATCCACTTTAACCATCAGTAACACCATACACCATTTTGAGATAAGTATTTTCTATGCTAAATTTCACCATATAAACTTGATTTATCATGTCATCGCATCTGAACAATATGAGGCAAACATAACACAAGGAAAATTGGGGAGATACAAGGAAAATAGAGGCACATCCTCTTAAAAGGTAAAAAGATCTCGTTGATTCATAGCTAGGTGCTTTTCTTTAATAATTAACTAGTAATTAAATTATTGCAGCTTATGACTTGATCATACAAATTAATCATTCAATGTGAAATAAAAACCATGGAGAAACAAACAGAAAGAATCTTTCTCCACCTATAGATGATAGAATCAGATTCTGTCCATCACTCATTTAAGTGAGAATAAGTTTCTCGCAAATTTCCAGGTTATAAACTCATGGTCAATCAGTCAGTGGCTTTGTGCCACAAGAATCATAATGCTTCAAGACTCTAGTTAATCCCGAGACACCAGTCATAGCCACCCATAACACATCCCCTTTTCTGAAGAAAGCTCTCGTCTTCTTACACATATCTGTTACTGTAACAATAGCAACACAAAGAACCAGACAGCTTTTACTTGTCCATTCATTTGTGGCTTATTTAAAATCCATCCCAGAATCCAAAAAGAACAACGTAACACAATTACTTTTCAAGATAAGATGACTTCAATTCAATCCTCCAAAAAAAAAAAAAATTTGCCGCAGCCTTATATGCATAAGCCTAAGACTACTCTGAAAACCTGAATACACATCTAATACCATAAAAAATGGTACAGATAAAATGAAGTAAAGTCAGGAAATGAAAGATAGAATCATGCTCGTGAAGGTAAACAAGAAAGCAAAGATTATGAAACAAGAATGCCGTACTTCAAAGAATGTGTGCCAGAGCTTCTCAAACGGCAATGGACCTGGAGTCATAAACAAAAAGGCAACCTTGGGGTTCTTGGTTTCAATAGGTGAAATCTTCAGAATTTCCTCATTAACAACCCGAGATTCAATCTCATAATCAGTTATTTGAGGAAAAGCATTCGGAGGCGTATCATTGGATAGATAAATATAGGCAGCAACAAGGAAAATGATCACTAAACAAATTGTTACGATAGTCCTAGAATGCCTCCTTAAAAGCAACCGATTTCTTGCCCCCACCATGATCAGAATTGAGAAGCTTTCTTACACCTTACAGCCATGCATTTACTTTCTTCATCCAAGTTGAGGACACCTTGGAACCTTCCCCCTATCATATTAATGCCGACATACTATCATTATTCCTAAGGGAAAAAAAAAAAAGAGAAAAGAAAAGGCCATGAATAATTTATATCAATTACTAGAAAGATGAAATAAATACAAAGCTTCAGGAACTGGTTTTGGTCGCTGAACAAATGTAATTATCAATCACTTAGCAGTTACAGGAAGGGAAGAGTGGCGTACAAAATCATCAGTTCATTAATAATACATCATAATTTCAAGATTTAATTATGGACGTGATGCGTTTGTTACATATTCCAGACGCGGCATTGTTACCAGACAATTGTTATTGCGATAAGGTACGTTAGCCGTGATTTGAAACTTGAAGCATCTCGATCAACAAAGCGATGAAGATCTATGAACAACAAAAAAATGACACTGACAACTGAAACTCATTACATTACTTTTTTTTTTTTTTTTTTAAGAAACTCATTACATTCTACTTCAGGCTTTGGCCTGCCTTATCTATTCAAAAAAAAAAGAAAAGAAAAGAAACTCATTACATTACTCTTTTTTTTTTTTTTAAGAAACTCATTACATTACTCTTTTTTTATGTGTGAATAAAAACCCATTACATTACTGATTATGCGTACAAGCGTGGCATTTCGCAAACACAATTGATTCATTATCAACAATTACGGACAATCGAAATCCAAATCCCAACGCCGTTCAGGAATATTAGTACCTCTAACCCAATGCAGGGGATCCAAAAAAATTGCGATATCAAGGAACTCACAATGATGAAGATCCAGAAAGTATGTTTGATCGTGGTTTTTGAAAAGAAGCGTCGTTGTGTCTTTGGTCGTTCATATGCTGACTCAAATTTGCCAAAAGAAACGAAGACGGGGGAGCAAAAGCCGGTTCTTTTGCCACGTCACATAGCAATATCGTCCCTGTATATTTATGTACCTATCATAGGGGAGAGGAGAATAAGTTCTAGCATTTTTTTTTTTTTTTTTACAAATAACAACTTCTGTAACCGTAACTACATAATAGTAACTTCAAGTGGTTGGCCAAAGACAATAAAACAAAGTCTGATTAACCAAAAAATAATAATAAAAGAGTGGAGTCTGTTGGGATATAATATGGGAGTAAAAAATGGGACGAAAGATGAAAAATGATATTCAAAATTTCACCAAACAAATTAAAAATAAGAACAGTAAATTTTTTTTCCTCAACTTTATCTCAATTGTTAGGGTTTGTTAGGGTTAAGGTATATTTGTATTCTTAAATTTTTTTTATGGAGCGCTAGACACTCTAAATAATTTTGCTCTTGAACTAGTTTTTTTAAGAGCAAAAAGTTTTGTCTGTTAAACAATCATTAACTTTACTATTTTTTTGTTGACGTGGCAAATGCATCTTACACGCAAAGACAGGCAAAACTTTGACCATATTCTTTAGTATTAATTTATCCTAAATTTTTTTCAAGAACACTAAGCACCCTAAAGTATTGTTTTAAAAACGTAAGGTGCCTTGAAGTATTGATAAAATAAAATTTAATAAATATTATTAAAATATTTTAATATTTAATAATTTAAATATTATCATTTATAAATATTTATCCAAAATTTATAAAATATTTTTTGAATATTAATAGCTCAAACTATTTTTTGAAAAATTCATAGATGACTTGTAATATTTTATATATCGATCATATTTTTAATATGTATTGAGTTCTTTAAATTTTTTAGGTTATTCTTTGTAATTTTTTTAATCAACTAACGATTTTCTTTTAAAATATTATGTCACTCAATTTAATATTTTAATATTTTTTATATTTTACAATTTTGTATTGAAAATAAAGAGAATGAGCCTCCAAATTAACGGAGAGATTTTTTCCCTCATCTCTTCATTAATCTCTTGTTAAGTAACTTTTTGTAACACATTAATGAAACAGGTAATATCTTTCAAATAAGTATTTTTATTGGCATATTGTTGGTCCTGATCTGTCATTTTTTTAATTTTACTCTTAAAATTACAGTGTGCAAAGAGTATTAAATTTGAGTAGTGTAATATTTTAGTGAAAGATTATTAATTGACAAAACAAAATACAGAGAATGACTTCAAAATTTAAGGAACTTAACTAACATTAAAAATATGGGTAAAATTTAACCCGCACAAAAGGTACAACAATCTAGGCAATGTCTTAAAGACATGATTGATATATAAAAAATAATAAATTATTTATAAATTTATGAATAAATTGGTTTGAACTGTTAATATTTTAAAATTTTATAAAATACCAAAAAATAATGAAAAATTCCTCATGATTCTGTTCTTGCAATTAAAGTCTCATTTTCAGTTTAAAAAATTAAAAAAAAGATGAAATAAAAAAAATTAAGTGAAGAAATTTCCTTTGATCCCTTTCCAGCAAATTAGGTTGACAGTTGCTGAAAATGCTCTCTGTTAATGTCAAAGATGCTAATCTCTTTTATTTGATTTTCAAATCCTTCGTGATAAAAAAATATTGGAAAGTGCTTGGAAATCATAATAATGATGGTCAAATAAAAATAAAAGAAAATTTTGATTTGGAAAATTGTGTCATTGTGGAGAGAAATCCTAGCTTATATTTATAAAAGAGAGGGTTAAGGAGACAATGGAGAGAGAGGCAGAGGGAAAAAATAAAAAATCATACTATGCTGAAGACTTGGTTTCCTCATTCATACTAGGTTTATCAGTGGCGTGGAAGAAATATGATGAATGTATATTTTTTGGGTGCTTCCATTATTTTCCAGTCTATCATCTGGTTTCTGTTTTTTGCTTCCATTTATTTTTTGGATGTTTGTTTTATCATGTCAATGCATGGTCATTCTTATTTGACACCATCATACGTTGCTTGAAAAATGGAAGACTGAATCCCCCCCCTCTCTCTCTCTCATAATGATACAGTAGTCCAGGATAAAATGCCATATAGACAAAATATGCGTAGCATCTATTTCATCCACGAAGAACTTGGTGTCCAAGTCATCGTCCTCATCCTTTGACTATGAAAATATATGGTAGTCATGGTCTTCATCTACGTTCAATTAAGGGACATTTAAATTCAAACAAACCATAAAAACATTCATTGAATGTGTAACTGGATGTGCACGCGAATCATAAAAACAACTACTCCTGATTTTGAAAATTAAAAATACCTGCTTTCTCATTGTCACCAATTTTCAAATTTTATTTTTTGGTTTAATTTTACTTTCAAAGTTATAGTACGTTTTCGATGAAAGCGGGTATGGTAAGTGATAAGTGTCATGGTAATATAGAGAGAGAGTAGCACATCTTCGGTGAAGAATGAAAATAATTTTTAATTAAGCATTTATTTTTGGGAAAGGGAGTAGCGAACCTTTTCTTTTAAATGGACAGTATTAATAATTAATAAATTAAGAAAAAGAGTGAAATTAAATAAAAGAATATCTTAATCCAATTTTTTATTTTCACATACAATTATTAAAATTAACCACTTTATTTAAACTGTATGATGCAATTGTTTTCTCTTACATTTAAATACAAATGGAGTATATAAAATGATTAATGTTAGTTCTCAATAATTTACTTTCCCATTTCAGTCCACAGTTAACAGTGGCCTCGTTAATAATAGCTAATGGGGCGAACGGGAAAGGAATGCCCAATCCAGATCAAATTAATCATCGTGCTGACTGTGATAGTGAGATAAAATGTAGCGACGAAAAAGATTTTACGTCATTAAACGTTGACAACATTATTGCAAAACGTTTTCTTCAGTCCATTTCAGCTCTGAACTACATCCAACACATTGGTGGAGTTCAGTCGGATTTTAAATCAAGATCGCGTCAAGTTTAATCAAGCAATACAAACAGAAATGAATGAGAAGGACGATTACAAGGGGGTCTAGCCAGGCCCCACTTTGGGAATATCGTAGTGCTCACTTAGATTGGCCAGATACAGATTGAATTCCTGAATCCGATCACGATGTGACTTGCCTGCCATTTTTGCCAGCCTTTGTAGCTCCAGTTTTTCAGTCTGCTGGAGAAATCGCCTCTCAGCTGGTGTTAGAGCATCATCAAATGAAGCAGCTTGATCATTGCTACCATCTTTATCAGCCTCAACCATGCTGGATAATGTAATTCCGCCTAACAGCCTCCAAAGTGAAGAAAATAACATTAGCAAAATATGTTGTTAACCAGGACAAACAAAACTCATGCAGAAGGCAACTGACTTAGAACGCGATGCTCATGAGCTGAGGTCAAATATTCTTTAGAGCAATCCACATTGTCAGATTTCGTTTTTTTCGCATCAACTGTTTGGATCATGGATTCAATAATGGAAGTCGCTGTATAAGGCACACAGAGATGGACCTTCTGGATGGATTATGACTCAATTTCACACAAACTTCATTTCATATACGCAAAATAATTTAGAACAGGAGTGACTAAAATAACTGTTCAACCAACAAAAACCCGATTACCCCCATATTGAAAGGTGATAGTTGAAGCCATGTGGCCATAGGCAGCATTGCACTATCATCTGAAAGTATGCTTATATCTGTGGCATGGTGCACGAACAAAAGAAAAGAATGCCTCTTTCCTGACTTGTTTTTCCTCACAGACCCGCGAATAGTAACCCACGATCTAATTTTTGTAAACTTGTTAAGATCATAAAGACGAATTTAGTATTGAAATATTTGCTCATAAAAATTCAAAAAAAGACTATGAAGTCTGGAAGAGACAGCAGCTGCAACAATAGAAGATAACATCAGACAGCAGAAGAAATTATATCAAATTAACCGAAGAATAGTAGCTGCAATGCATCTAAATTTGTGGTCCCAATATTACAAGATTAAATCAAAAGATATCCCCAGTTATGACGATTCAACTCCAAAGATTCACTCCTGAAACTGAATTGGAAAGGGGAGATACACAAGCCAAGTAATACAAATAAAAGAACAACCCATATAAAGTCCCCATATTAAGTCCATAAGCTATCGAACCCCCATCAACAATGCAGAAATGACCTTACATTCCCTACTTCATAGGAATAAATAAAATCACACAAAAAATCAAATATGTCTCACGTACTAAAATTCAATAGAATGAGGTCTGCATCATGCGATGAATAAAAAATTGGACAATCTTTCAATGTTACTTTGCCCTTGAGTTAAAGTAAAGTATATCATTTGTTTAAGGTTTAGTTTGATTTTAAATTTTTCTCCCCCGCACACATATCCAGAAAAATTTAAAAATGGGGGCAAAAATTTTACTTAAGATAAATATTAAATTTTTTAAAAAACATAATTTTAAATATTTATTAAATTAAATTAGGGAATTTTTTTTAAATAATTATCAGAGAATAAGGCATAAAGCATAAAATTGTAATGATGAATTAGATAAAACTATCTAATATAAATAAAATTTAACCACTTTTGTGTAGTAGAGGCTTTTTTGTGATAAATTTTTTTTTATTTAAACAAATAAAATTATTTTTTATAATTATTATTCCTTCATTCTCAAACTATATCATTATTTGAAATTATAACATATAAGTTAGATTTGAGTTAAATTTTTAGAGAGATAAGTGAAACTTTGAAGGAGGGAAATGAATTTTTTTCCTTAAATAAGGGCCAGTTGAATTTTTTTCTGAAGGGGCAAAGAAAATTTTTGGATCATTTCATACAATTTTTTTTCTGCAAAGTAGGTCCGTCCCTGCCGCACACAATGTCTATGTTGATTTAAAAGGCCAAAGAAATCAAACTTGTTCGACTTAACAGAATTCCAGCCTTGCACGCTCATGTTGCAAATCAATGGGCAAATGCATCCCCCACAACTCATAGCTCAGTTGCCTTAAGATATCTGGCACCATTGATTGCTAATAACCCCAGCCCTCTTCTAAACGGTAATGGAGACGTTATCTTATCGCTTCCCCACACAACACAAAAAATGTTACCTTATTGAATGAAGCAACACGACAAAATCTATGTCAAAAAACAGAAGCCACAAGATAACATCACAAATACATTCATTTTTCCATGAATTGCAACATCAGTAGTGTTACTCAGCTAAGACAATTCCCAGATTCACAGCTTCTCGTGAAATAGGTTGCGTGAACAGTCTTCAACTAACTATCCAAAACATTAAGAAAGCAAACAATATAATCTTTTCTCAGTGAATTGCAGCATCAGCATGAGAATCCCAACATTCAAATCCGCTCGCGAAACAGAATATCTTAACACCCTCAACCAACAAGCAATTAAAGAAAGCAAACATTAGGGAACACAAAAACAACTCTTCCACCATTTTTAATACCAAACAATGGTAACAAAAATGAAAAATAATTTAAAAAGAAAGATCCGAACCAGGATTTATTTGAGCTTGACCCTGTTCAAACTTTGTATTCAATTCCCATAGCATCTGAATTAAGTAATTCTGAAAGACAGAAAAGGAGCATCATGCTCACCTTGATTGATCAGAGCCAACTGATTGTGACTCTTACCGCGCTGCTTCTTCTTCTTCTTCTTAATCCCACCGGCCTTGACATCCAATGCTTTGCCCTTCAGCTTCAATTTTCCAATGACGACGTTATCGTAGGCCGACATCTGTCCGACCGGATCCTATCTCGAGCTTTGGAACGTTTCGGTTACAAATCTAACCGCAAAACTCTGGCAATCGTCTTCCAACGAATAATCACCGAGTATTCTGAGAACCATTAATATCATCTGACAGGGATGAGAGCGTGCAAAAGCTAGCAAATAAAAATAATCTTACAAAGCAAGGTCCGATTGGATGTGCGTTAGTTTTCTGAGCTGGCGAACGTTCTGGAAACAAGTCGAATCCTCTTTTACCCGCCAATGTAAAGAGTCCGCTGGTTGCTGGCCTAACAGAGGCCCGCCCAATCTCGTTGAAGGATTTTTCAGGCCTTATCAAACCTCATTTCAAGTTAATTCAATATTAATCACCATCACCAATCAACATATCAATATCAAGTCAAAAAAAAAATAACATAAATAAAATTTATAAAAATGTATACTATTTATGAATAATAAACAGTACATCGGTATTTTTCATCGGTGTTTTGCAAAACCAATTTAAATTAGCAGCATATAAAGGTATTTTTACATGAGAGCTTGAGAACCCAAAAATTAGATATAAATCCATACAACTTTAATTTATAGAAAAAAAAAGAAACATCGAACCAATGATGATGAGGTTTTAGGCAAGAATTCGAAGTTATCTAAATTTTTGGCTTCAGATCGAACTTACCCAATCAAATGAAAGAATCAATGAGAACTTGAATGCTTGAGAATCAACAATGATTCGTGAGAGTAAATAATGATGCCATCCAAAGGCTTGATTCAATCTAAGGAATTATAGTTGAAGATTTGGGAATTTAAGGTAGCCCTTGGTTGAAGATTCTATTCCCCCGACAATGTCATTCAAGCTTTATTAAAGATTTGAGAATTTTATCTCGCTTCAATTTGAGATTAAATCATTAGATTCTCTTCATCATTAGAGTTATGTATGTTAAAAGCTTTTTCACCCTCGATGTCTTGGGTGAGGTTTCCTTCTCTAGGCACGACAATGGAGTGTTTGAGGTCTTTAGCAGTGGAGGTCTTGATCGATCATAAGAGGGGGCGCTTACTAGAGAAGAAGAAGCGGGAAAAGATGATTGAAAAAGATAAGAGGCCATGTGCTTCTTTTTATAATATTTTTAAAATGTTAAGTATTTGCCACCTGTAAGTCAAGTCAAACAAACATGAATAAATGGTGAACTTTAACGGCAGAATAGCATTGTTTTTTAAAAAAGTTTAAAATATTAAAAGCCTTAAAAAAAAATTCATGATATTTTTACCTTTTTATTCTAAAAAAATTACCATCTAGACGCTAACGAGAATAAAGGCATTGTTTGTAACTTTTATTTATATAATTGAAATTTATTTCTTTTTTGCCAATCATGAATTTCAAAAATTTTGAATTTTCTTTCAAAGAGCAGAAGTAAGGAAACATTGACCATGAATGTAGCATGGTGGGGGATTCCAGTGTGTGTTTAGTTTTTAATTTATTAAAAGCTTATTTAATGAAAATTTATTTAGTAAAAGTTAGTTCGATGAAAATTAATTGTTGTAATAAAATTTATATTTAGATGCATTTTTAAAAAATTAATTTAATATACTGAAAATTATTTATATTATAATAATAAAATGTACCTTAAAATGTACAATTATCAGAAAAGACATAATTGATGATGATTTATATTTTTTATTATACAAACGTAATATATTTTAAAAATGTGATAAAGATTTTAAATAACGTAAAATTTAATTTATGATACTAAAAACTTGATTTTTAATTATTTATACTTTGTTAATTTATAATTTTAAAAAATGTGATAAAAATTTATAATTTTTATTATACATTAATATTAAAAATTAACATAATTAATTATTTAATTTATAATGTTAAAAACTCAATACCTAATTATTAAAATAATTAAATTTTTAATAAATTAATTATGTTTTAAATAAAATAATAAAAAATTAAACTTAAAATAAGATGAATAAATAGTTATATTTTTTATATTACTTTCACCTATTATTTAAACGTGATTTTTTATAAAATATTTTATTTAAATAACTTTCAGCGTTTGAAAATAAAATCTTACTTTTCGAATGCGAAAATAAGATTTCCAAACGGACCCGTTGCATATTGAGCCTCCACTTAGTTCTCTCCCCGTGGTTATGGCACGACGACGAAGAGACATTGAGCTGTTTGATGAGCCGGGTGCGTTAATTTTAAGCTTGTGATTGCCAGTTTCCGTGTCTGCAAAGTGGAAATCCCGAATAGGGGACCCACACCTTAATTTCGAAGTTTCTTCCCTTTCTTTGCTTCCCACTCCACCGTACACGCGCGCGCACACATTTCGCTCAATTGACAACAGGAGTGAAATCGAAGCATTTCGCATCCACCTTCAAGCTTCTTTTATCAGGTTCGTCTCCTCCATCTGATCCTTCCTTCTTATCTGGCGCCATATTCTTTCTCATTCTTTTCTTTTCTCTTTAATGTTCTTCCCTTTCGAGTCTTGATTTTTCGCCTTCATTCCTTGATGAGTGGAAGAAAGTTTTTAATTAACGCAGCATTAATTTATTGATTCCCCCCCCCCTTCATTCTTGCGATGGTGAGCCCAAAAGGCTTGTAGTCTTGAACTTCTATGGTTGTCTTTTTCCGGTAGCTTTCGACTCAGGAAGTGTTTTCTTTACGTTGCTTTTTCTGCAGTGGATCGTTTTAGTTTCTCGGAGCTGTTGACTTAGGGAGGAAGGGTGTTGAACTTGTAGATATACAGCTTGAGTAGATTGACGAACAGGATAGGGTGGTATCGGTTATTGTTCCTACTATATTTCCCCCGTTAAATAGAAATTTGCGTAGTGACGTGATGAATGCCCGGATTAAGTAGACCCGAGGCATTTTCGCTTTTGTTTTCATGCTATAATGACTACGGATTCGGTGATCTGGTCTGTTATGACTTACACATGTTCTAGGAAGTCAGAGAGATGGCTGATGACAAAGGAATTGGAAAAGGCGAAAAGGAAGAGACTATGTCTGCTGCCACTGGGAATATAAAGAAGCACAAGGGACTTCTCTCCAGAATTTGGAATTTAATATTTAGATTACATGGGGATGATTTTGAAAAGAGACTAGAATGCATTTCTAAAGAAGAAGCTGTTGTTCTGGCGAGGATGAGTAGGAGATCTCGATCTTGGAGGCGAACAACTCGGCATCTCATTATATTTTCTGTTATATTTGAGGTGTGTTCTCCCCATCCCCTTCGCCACTCACCTCCAAAAAAAAAAAAAAAAACGTGCTGTACATTATAAGTGAGCAAGATTGACATATAATTCAGATTTTCTTACTTTGTCCACCATTTGTGGAATTTTATTGCGCTCTGGAGAGAAGCTTTTACTGTTCCTGAAGCAACTAAGAATATCAAAGGTTTTTAAAGTTTACACTATTCTGGGAACGTGTTAACATTATCCTACAGTGAATTTTATAAAAGAAATTTCAGGATTTTGCTTGATTTGAATTTCAATTTTCAGGTAATTGCCGTAAGTTATGCTACAATGACAACAAGATCAAAAGATATAAATTGGAAGACGAGGGTAATCCGGATTTTGCCAATGTTTCTTTTGCCTGCTGTATCAACTGCTGCCTATTCAACATTTATCAGCTTCACCAGAATGTGTGAGTGTCAAAAAGTTTACAATTAAATTATAATATGTGTTGGAGCTCGTCTATTTTGTTAAAAAAACACAAGTTCCACCAGATATACGCTCTTCATCTTTTACTTTGATTGAAATTATTTGTGTTCCTAAATGTGTTGTGCAGTGGTAACCCAAATCAACAGAATGACTGAGTTGCTGAAATAATTCTCAAACAGACTGATTGTAATGAGAACAACATCTGAATTTATCGCTTTCACTTAAATCACTGTCAATTATTCTGATTTCTATTCGATGTTATGCTAGGAAAGCTTTAAAAGTTAGCTTTCTGCCTATATATTGACATCTCAAGTTGAGGAAATGTCTTCGAAGTACCATGTCAGTTCTCAACAAGAATTTCAGAGGGGAGAAAAATGCTTGAAGTGCATTTATATTAACAGCTTGGTTAAAGAAATCTGGCACATTCATTCATAAGTTATGCAAAAGCTTTGTTTCACAACTGTGATGATTATCACTTCATTCCAATATAATAGTGCAGATTCTGGAGAGGATGCTTGTGTTAAGATATAGATATGCGAACAAGATTTCTTTAGTTTTTGAAATTTAGTATGATTTGTGTTTTACAGGTGATCGGAGGGACCAGAAAATTCTTGAAAGACTTCGTGCTGAAAGGCAAGCTAAAATTGATGAACTCAAAGAGAAGACAAATTACTACCTTACGCAACAGCTCATTCAGGTGATTGTCTGTAGCAACTCTCGTTATGTAGCTGTTATCTGCTTAGCCTTTTGTCCATCATCATCATCTTAACTATCTTTGGGCTTGTATTCATTTCATGTTACTGAAAATCAAAATCATAAGTAGCAGGACAGAATATTATTTAATTTTTCCAGCCCACTGGAGTTCAATGGCAGCTCCTAAATTTTAATTAGGCTGAAATTTGTTCACATATGACTTTCTTGGCCCAATGTTTTCTTGTTTTCTTGTTGAAAGAATCAATCCTTGGGAGAGGATCTTATGTCTGATTAGCGATAAAATGAATGAAACTGTATGTCGCCTTTTGTTTTTTTTTTTGGGAGCTAGGCCAAGGGCTCTTCTGGAGGTGCTTTGTTGGTAAGCAAGTTTTTGAGGGTATATTATAGCTACTGTTTTACTCTTTTTCTTTTTAGAGATTTTTTTTATTTTAATGCAAGGCCACGGTAATAACCATTGAAAAAGACCAACTTCAGGTTATGTTAGAAGTTATAATGCTTTTACAATCTATGTGGGGATTGTCAAATAAAATAATATCAAAATGCTCGCTTGAAGTAAGTAAAATAAACTGAGTGTTGCCAATTATCTGATTCAAGTCACAATCTTGATATATCACTGTGAACTAAGCCTAAGGCTGTGCTGTGAGGTGCTTTGTTGGAAGGTAACTTTTGAGGATATCTGAGCAATTGCTTTACTAGTTTGTTTTCCTTGGTTGTGGTCTACACAGAAATACGACCCAGACCCAGCAGCAAAGGCAGCGGCTGCAACGGTTTTGGCTTCTAAATTGAGTGCTGATTCAGGAATCAAAGTGCATGTTGGAGATGAATCTAAGCATAGTGGACCTACAGGGAAGAGCAAGGATCTTGAACTTGTGGAATCCAGTGGACTTAGAAGTCGCAAACAAGTGATTTCTAGATCCACTAGTCCTGAGACAACTACACCTATGCATTTTGATAAACAATTTGTTGGTTCTGGAAGAATTAATCAATCTCAAATTTCTGAGTACAATCGGCTTGTAACTGTTGTTGAACGTCACCAACCTCAAATTTCAACCTCACATGACGGGGGATGGTTTGCTCAAATTGTGGCATTGCTTGTGGGTGAGGATCCAAGGCAGTCTTTTGCTCTTATATGTGTTAACTGCCATATGCATAATGGTGAGTGGATTGGATTGGATATTTCTAGCTCCTCTAGTATCAAGGTTATTTTGGTGGATCAAAGCTGTTATGCTTGTTATTTGATGTGGACCAATGTGTATTTATGAATACCGTGGCAGGAAGTGTGCAATAAGCTCCTTGTTTCTCTACAGGTCTTGCTCGGAAGGCTGATTTCCCGTATATTACTTACTATTGCCGGCACTGTCACACCCTGAACAAACCAAAGCAATTGGATGAGCGCATCTCTGGTTTCAGCTCCCAAAATATTGGGTGTCCAAAAGTTGACGAGGCAGCTCAAAATGCTAGCACTTCTACAGGTGACAGCATAATTGCGAACAACAGTCTTGTAAATGCTAGCCTTGAGATGGAGGAAGTATCCAAAAAACCTAGTTTGGAGGAGAAAGTTGGTTGAAAGGTATATCTTTGTCTGTGAATTGGACTGTTGGTTTTAGATGCCTAACATCTTACGTCTTATTTGTAGGCATAAGGAGAGCAGCTTTGTGGTTGTTTTCCCTGGGTTGGTTTTGTAACCTCAACGGGACTGAGATATAGCTTTGAAACTCGGGGTTATGATGCATGAGTTACGTTACATGCATAGCTTGTAAGTTATGGCAATTTTGGCATTTTCGGGATTTTTAGCCTGGTGTTCTGAATGCCTGACTGCACACTTTTATTCCGGGATTGCACACGAAATATTTTATAAAACTAAAATATTTCTTCTTTTATAGTTGAGTCCTTGAGCTTAAATTTAATAGTTTACACGTCATTCCTACTTGCCCCCAAGGATAACCTCGAAAAGCTGCTGCTGATGGTTCTGAATGTTGCCAAACCCTGATTCTATGATCAAAACTCTCAACTCCAGCCCTTTCTCCTGTGAGTTAAATAGGACTGCTGATTTTCTTGCAAAAATAGGATCCGAACAAATCAGAAGTGGCAGATCCTTCCCTGTCCCACGGGAGATCTTCAAGGACTCGCTCAACTTGGAATCTTGCCGGTACCACGGTTCCCATGGTTTGTGTAATACTTTTTTGTTTGAGTTTTGCCAAAACAAAACATAAGGCAAAAAACAACTGCAATGAAAAAAAAAAAAAATCTCAAGTAGACTAGTAAGATCCTTGCAACCAAACCAACGTCCGAGAAGATGAATCTTGACGTTATCATCGATTTAAATTTTAAGTTGTGCACATTTGAAGCCTTGACATATAATCATCTCCCTAAATTCGCTAAACGTCTTTGTCAAAGCACTGACACTTGAAAAGGATAAATCTTAAATTTTGAAGAACCTTGTCATAATAATTACATGATTATTACCAGAAATTCAAAATCTTCATATCAATTTCATAATTAATATTATTTAAATTTCTAGAATAATCTTTTATTAGAATTACTGGAGCAATTAAATGCTCTTAAAAAACAACTCTTCTATAAAGTCAAAGTGGGATTATAAGATACACACTCAGTCGGTATTCTACAACAAAAGCATTCTAACAGCCCAAGTTAGCCAACAATTGACAGGCACGGGAAGGCGGAAAATGAATAATATAACTAAATAGCAGCATGATTGCAAAATTCAGTCAAACTAGATTTTTGCATGGACTGGAGCGCGGGACGGGTTGAACATTGAGCTATAGTAATTCCGCAAGGTCTATCAGAGACCATTCAACCTCGTCTTCTAAACATGCTCTTCTGAACATGCATGCCACCCAGGGTGGTGTGTGGTTGCTAATACAAATACCATAGTTGCTAATACAAATACCATAGTTGAAGTACGAGTTCCCCGCTTTCCCGGGGGGGGGGTTAAAAAAAAAAGAAAATCAGAAACAAACTTTCGACAGAGGCTGTTGAAAGCGATAAGGATTTTTTTTTTTTTTCTTTTGTGGGGGAGGGTGGTGTGGTTGGCATTTGCATCTACCCAGCACTTTCAAGATCTCTCGTGGCACCACAGAAACGATTTCAATCCCTCAGCCGTATTTCACCATGTCCGTCAATCGTCACTTTCATGCCCCTTACTATATCACTAACGTATGAATCTTAGTACCTGGCTCTCTTGGAGTAATCTCTATAACTCTCCCTCTCATAACCTCCTTTTCCCCGATCTCTGTCTTGCCTATCCTGTGTTTCATCCATTCGGTGCTTCCTTTCTCCCCGGTCAACATCATCCCTGCGATGCTTCCTTTTTTCACGATCATCCTCATCCCTTCTGCGCTTCCTTTCTTCACGATCATCCTCATCCCATCGGTGCTTCCTTTCTTCTCGATCATCCTCATGCCTTTCGCGCTTCCTTTCTTTTCGACCATCCTCATCCCTTATGCGCTTCCTCTCTCCACGACCATCCTCATCCCTTCTGACCTTCCTCTCTCCACGATCATCCTCATCCCTCCCATGCTTTCTTTCTCCACCATCATCCTCATTCTTTCTGTGCCTCCTTTCTCTAACATCATCTTCATCCCTTTGGTGCTTCCTTTCTCCATGATCATTCTCATCCCTTCTGTATTTCGTTTCTCCATGATCATCGTCGTCATCATCCCTCCTGTATTTTCTCACTCCACAATCATCTTCATCCCTTGCATATTTTTTCTCTCCCAAATCATCATTCTGTTTATGCCTTCTTATTTCTTGATCATCACCATTTCTAAAACGGGATTCACTATCCCTACCATACTTTCTGCCTCTATGCTCAACAGGTTCACCATCATACCCTCTAAGCCTAACTGATTTTGAGGAATCACCTCTTTCATCTTTGTGACTAAACATCCTAGATTTTGATTCAGACTCAGACTTGCAAAACTTCCCATGATACTCATGCTCTGCATCTACTGCAGAATACCGTTCCCCCCCACCTCTGTCTCCATCAAGCTTGCTCTTGCTTCTCATCATTTCTTGGCTTCCACTATTTGATCCCTCCGCCAAATTTCTCTCCTCTTTCATACCGTAAAATTTTCTCAATGAGTTCAAGCCATCAGCATTTGGGCCATTTTTTCCTTTTCCCTCAAGATCTTCAGCTTCAAATCTGAATTTTTTCTCTTTCACATCATATCCTTTAACATTTGGTCGAGAAATTCTATCATATACCTCCTCACTGCATCCATTTCTTTTTCTTGAAACCGTTTCTCTCTTTCTGGAATCCTTGTATCTATTATCAGTAGAACCACTATCTGAATCACTGTCACTGCTGCTGTCACTTACATCAGTAGAAGAGAATGATCCCCTCGCTGAGTCTGTATCAGGGTCATCATCAGAATCATGCCTTTTCCTCGGCTTCTGTTTTCCATGTACACTTTTTTTCTTCTCCTCCACCACATCATCATCATCTGAGTCATGCCTCCTATGAACCATTTTAAATTTGTCCTTTCTTTTCCTCACATCATCACTACTGTCAGAATCTGAACCAGAACCAGAATCAGAACTTGAATCATCACTTTCCCTACCCTTGCCACTCTTGTGACGATTACATATCTTCTTTGAAACCACCTCCACATTCTTAGCATCACTGTCAGAGTCATATTCATCATCAATCTCCCTTGTTCCTTTAGGATGCCTCCTTCTACCACTCTTCACCATTTCCCCGCTGCTATCTGAATCAGATGAACCATCCTTTTGCTTTCTCTTTTGACCGTCACCCTTCTTGATTTGCCTTGAGTCTTTGATGCCCTTCTTATCATCATTTTCAACTTTTTGACCTTCAATCATTTTCTCCTTCCGAGTGAAATCTCTATCCAAAAAAGCATGTTCACGTCTCAGATTATGCTTGTCATCCCCATCAGTACCATTTTTTCGTTCAGCCTGTGGTGCATCATCATTTCCTTCTACATTCATTTCATTGACTTCAGCTGAAGTTATGCCAAGAGCAGCTTTCAAAGTTTCCATTTGCTTTTCCTTTCTAGCAGCAATTTGGTGGGTCTGTGTGTCAGAAAACCTGGCAGCCAAAAAAAAAAGGGTAACAGCTGAGAGCACTGACCATAATATATCAGGCAATTTATCAACATTAAGTCATTCACACTTATTTATCATGAATTCCTAATTTAAATGTTAAAGCAATCATTCAAACTGTGTCTTTTTTAAGGAGGAAATGATTGATTACCATATTAAGGGTAAACAACAATAACAAGCTTTATCCCACTAGGTGGGATTGCTTATATAGATTGCACAATGCTATTGTATTCTATCATCAGCCAAGCTTTTAGGAATATTATTAACTAAGAAGTCCAGTTTAACACCTATCACAAGTGTTCTCTTTAATCTTTCTCTATCCCTCTTTACTGGGCTCAAAATTATCCATTCCACTCTCCTCATTGGTGTTCCCCACAGCCTTCTCTGTACATGTGAAGGGTATACAAAAGCATAAAATCCATCCAAACAAACCCTGTTTTGTGTTGAATATATGCCTCCACATCACTAAACCTCCAAAGACTAGATTACAGCCAAGACCATGGAAGAATATTATACACTGGGACAACCATCCAAATAATTTGTTGGCACCAAAAATAGAACTCGACCATCGACCAGTTAGTTAACTTAAAGCCACAAGCATCTAACAGAGATTTAAAAGCAAAAGAAAATATCAATTATACATTCAACTAACAAAAAAGCTGAATTGAAGAGCTACATTAAAGAGGCCAAAGAGCATCCAAACAATAATTCATAATCACTTAGCAAGAAAAGAATAATTGTTTCAAAAACATATCAGTGAATCTTAATAATGAGACAGAAATTACTTTTTCTCTGCAATTGACACCGGTATAGGTCCATCGCTTTCCTGAGTATCTGCTTCCGCTTCCAATTTCTTCCGGGCCTCATCCAGTTTCTCAGCAATCTCAGTATCAGTGTAACCCTGATCAATGAGTTTATCTTCGAGGATCACCAGCTTGAGCTGAATCTGACGTTTGCGGTCATGCTCAAGGATCTCTTTATTAGGCTTCCTAGTAACACCTGCAGTACCCTGATCAGCCTCATACCCGCGGGTGTTTTCAGCAACTTTGCTAATCTTGGGCTTGACAAAGAACTTGTTGCTCTGTATGTATCCATTCGTACCAGAACCCCTAGGGGTCTGTAACCCTATTCCGTTGTACATATCTGTTGCTCGAGTAAAACCTCTGCAATTAAAACAGAATTAAAAAAAGGAGATAAGA
This sequence comes from Prosopis cineraria, assembly GCF_029017545.1. Classification (NCBI taxonomy): domain Eukaryota; kingdom Viridiplantae; phylum Streptophyta; class Magnoliopsida; order Fabales; family Fabaceae; genus Prosopis; species Prosopis cineraria. The sequence continues at coordinate 5,890,024 of NW_026555346.1, forward strand.
AACCCTAATTTCAAAGGCAACTATAGATCTGAAAGCATAACCCTAGACGAAACAAATCATCGCCAAACAAAATCACATTTTACAAAGTCCGCCAGTTTCTAATTCAATAATCAAACTAAAATCTACACTGAAGAAGAAAAGAAAATAAACGATAAAAAGCGAACACTCACTTCAGATAATCGTGTTCGCCGTCCTTCTCGCCTCGAGTGAAGGAGGGAAGAGAAAGATGAATAGCAAGCCGCGTCGCTCTGTTGAAAGAGGGAAAAGAAAGATAAATACCAGGCTGCACCGATAATAATCAATTAAGCGGTGATTTGAGAACAACTAATTTATCTAATCTCATCATTATTAAATTAAGAAAACGACTAATTTATCTAATCTAATTATTTTTAAATTTAAAAATATATTTAATCATTTAATTTCACACCATATTTAATTTTAGTGTGAGTTTAGTTTTTCATTCATATATAACAAAAGTTTATTTAAGAGCCCAATTATTTATTGTATTTTACAAAAGTACACTGTAAATATAATTTGAATGTAATTTTTAGTGTTGTCCAAACAGAAGTTTAATACTTCTATTTTATAAAATATCTTTTTAATTTTTTAATCTTAACAATATTATCAAACCTTTAAGTATTAACAAAATAATTTTAAATATTAACATATTAAATTTAATTTTTCTTGAAATAACAATGAAACAAAAAATAATCATTTAAAATAAATAGTATTAAGGTTAGAAAATTGAAAAATTATTTTATAAAATTAAATGATCAAATTGACTGGCCTTCATGTAATTATATTTAATATATAAATTTCAATTAAGCTAATTATTTTTTGAAATACCATTTAATCCAATTTGAAATTTAAAGATAATTTCAATTCAATCTATTTATTTAAATGTCAGTCAATTTTCTGAATAATTTGATTTGATAGTTTTATGTTTCGAAATCATACTAAATCTCGTAATAATAAGACCGATTCAATTAGTTTCAATTTAGAAGATCAATTCAATTATACTAAATACAAACCAATTAGCTTTAAAATTTTCAGATTTAGCCATTCAAAGTTAAACGTAATTCAAAAAAATTCAAATTTTGGTGAACATTTCAATGATTTGGACTTATTTTTTGTTTTTACATTGCAAAATGCAGCATTTAACCTTCAAAATGTCATATTTATATTTAAATATTACTTTCTCTGTTAAAAAATATAAGGCATTATTAATCAAATCTTATTCTTAATAAAATAGTTACTTATCTTTAAATTAATACTATCCTTTTATATTTATCCCTATGTAATAAAAAATTTTACTCTAAAATAAATATAAAATGATTATTTAATAAAGATATTTTTTTTAAAAAAAAAGACAATATTTATATTTTAAAATACTAAAAATACCTTACATGTTTTTAAGATCCAATCTCTTAAAAAACTTTTTACATTTTTAAACAGAAGGAGTAAATGCTAATTCAATTTCACATCACATCCAGGGAAAAACTAAGGAAATGAAGTTATCAGTCATCATAATTTTGATAAAAAAATTAGCACGAGAAAGGCCCAAATCAAGAAGGAACATGACTTTTGGGAATAAGATTTTCTTCTTATTTATCAAAAGGATGCTGACACATCTATTTTAGAAATTGGATAGCTTGGATTTAATTAATTCCTCAAGGTGCATTAAACACTTGAGGTATAAGGTCTTTAATGTAGTTTACTATTCGCAAGAATTGTTAAATCTAAGTTATAAATAGATTTTCATTTGAAAAAGTTCAATAAATTTTTCCTACCCTAATTTCCAAATGACTTCACCTGTTTCTTCTGCCGCTGCACCTTCTTCCACTTCCACTGATAGTCTGCCAGATTCTCTAACAACTGTCCGTAACACAGTAAACCAATTAGGCAGTCTCGTAATATATGAACTGAGTTGATATTATCCATCTTAAATAATCATTCCCCAAAACTCCATCTAGGTTGCACCAATATAACTTTTCACACTGAGAGCAGAATCCCATCTTTCTAAATTATTTTGAAGAATTGGGGACCAGTTCAGAACTACTTATGAATCTTTATCCTACTTACCTTACCATGTATCCACTAAGACAATTGCCCTCATACACATCCATAAATCCTATTTACATTCAGAGAGTGATGACAGTAAGATCTTTAAAATGTCTTACCCTACTTTGAGAAAGGCTAGACAAAACCCAGTCCTAAAACCACCTCCACCACCACGAACAGAACCATCTTCAGTCCAAAGACCTATCCATACCAAACTTCAAGAACTCCAAGCTTCACCATCTTTTACAAAACCTCCAGAAACTTGTCCAAAGAAGCCCTTAAAAAAATCAACACCTCCTACTTCACCAAAACAAGTCAAAATATTCATATTAACTAAGATAAAAATTGATTCGAGTGACCTTTTCCACCTGGGGCAAAAACGGTCATCTCCCCATGCTACCATGACAACTATTTACTCGTCCGTGGGCAGCCAAACATGAAGGAGAAAATTGAAACTGAAAAAACGCAAAAGAGATAAGAGACCTTCATCTAACGGAAACTATGAAGCTATATTACAATTCAATAACGCACTGGCCTACAGAATTTGTCTCAAACATCTTATTGTACAATAAGAATTAAGGGCATTATCCGGCGGACCACAAAAAATCAGTATTCATTCAACTATGGTGGAAGATAGAACTTTGAGGGTGAACTATCAGAAAGCCCCACGATGTAACATTCGCTTTGGATTGTCTGAAACTTGTAAAGAAAGCCACTAAAGGCCAACCCAGTAGGAGCGTCCACTGCTATTGTGAATTGGAGACGGAGAGGGAGATGTAACGCACCACTCATACCAAACCTGATTCAGATTATGAAGTGACAAGTCAATGCGATGAAATGGAAATAGTTTCAAGGATCATGGTTGAGAGGATTAAATACGGAACAACGTATGCTCAACACCAACCTTTGTTGAACCACAACAGCGCCAGAAATGTACTTCTAAAGTAGCTCCTGGTTGCACATGTACGGGATCCCTTAATGGGAAAAATATTGCAAACCTGCAAATAATTTGAAGATGCCGCTTATAGACAAATAAAATAAATAAATAAACCCTTGCATTCATCATCCACGATGACATCATGAAAAACACTACAGTAGGCTTATCATTTCACTTCAGGAAAGTATTCTTTTACAAGTTAAGAATTAAGAAGCACAAGACATACTTGGACATCTGAAAGTACATAACAAGGTAAAAAAGATATTTAGACAAAATCTACATCTGCCAGTGTCAATCAACAGATCATCTTGCAAAATGTTAGTGGTATTAACGTGTTCCCAGAAGATCTAGCATTTATTTCTACACAAACCCCGTTCTCACTATAATGATAACAATGACGATTCCAGAAAGTATTCATAGCTGAAGAATGCAATTGCAAATATTATTGGTCAAACAGCTGCTAGAACCCACAGGACACGTGTCAGCAACTAAATTTGAACACGATGGGCCTGCGAAGTCTTCTTAGCCCTAATATAAGCCATCAAATATCTTTTACTTACACAAATAATTATCAGAGGCTTCTACTTCATAATGAATAATAAATTTTTAAAAAATGCTAAAATTATAGCCTAATTTATCTCAGATCAACGTTAATTTAATTGTTCATTTCATTTCCAACAGCTAAGTTTCCAATTGGCAACTAGTGACAGCCAATTCCTGCCTTGCATGTAATAAACTGCGTAGTATGATTTCAAGTTTAATAGAGAAATAAAACGGAAACAAAGATCAATACCAGCTGAACATATTTGGCGTTGCTGTTGAGGGTTCAATTCCAAGATGCACATCATTGTAAAGTGTAGCATCAAAGTAGCCAGCAAACCCTACAGTCAAGGTGTAAATATATGTCAACTTCAAAGAAGGACCATCTCATACTGTAACAAAATAGAAATTCAAAAAAAGATACTAAACATATGTAAAGAATTAACCATAAGCTAACCATGGGCAACAACACACTAAACTTTATGGAAAATTTGTCATTATGTGTCATTTTATAATCTCCACACTAAAATGCCTAATTCTTTACTTTAGAAGCCAAAGGGAAAACACGGACAAGAATCCTATGTTATTCTTTTGTGCATGCTATCAGAGTGTACAAGAACAACCAACTCTTGTTCCCTGACAACAGTAACAGGCCCTCGTTTTGTTTATGACAAAACAGACACCAGCACACACAGAATAAGAATAAAATCCAAAAACATGTGTTACGTTTGGATGCATGAGAATCTGAATTTGAACCAAATCCACTATTTGAATCCATACAAATTTATGGATTTCAAATCCAAATCCATATTTTATTATAATTCCTTTGTAATTTCAAATCCCTCCTACAGCCTAATTATTTGAAATGTAAGCTCCTCTAACCCCCTTATCTCTTTCCATTTTCATTTCTCATTTCCGGTTTTCATTGTCTTTGAATTTGAAAATTTTTATACCATCAAAACAAAAAAGATTTTAAATACATGAATTTTAAATCTAAAATCTAAACCCACTGCGTAAAACCAAATTTCTTTATTTTTTTCATGGCACAACACTTATAAGCCCATACTCCCTCTCAAGACATTCAGAGATGATAAAATAAAAAGATATTTAGGGTAAAATCAAACTTCTTAAGTATTTCTATGAATGAATAATTCCCACGAAGACTATGATACAATCTATGTGACATTGCTCTATATATATATATATACTGGATACAAACTACACAATATGCAGTGTCTGAATTTCTAAAATCTGAGGATATACGCATGGGATATATAAATATATATAAAGACATATATAAAATTATTTACATATAAATCAACTTGTTAAAAGAAAAAATAGGGTATTGAATATTCTAAAAATTATAGTATAGATGTTAAAACAAGGAACATGAGTGAAAAAAAATGTCAATAAAAACTAGGAAATAAAACCTTTGTTCTTTCTTCCTAATACAAAAACATCATTGGACCAAAAAAATTTAGAAGCATCACATTATCACAAACACCCATCAGACCTTATTCCTGTCTCACCTTTAAAACCATGAAGGATCCTATTTTGATGTCAAAATTTGAAGAGAGTGCACGTAGCAGTACAGATGGGTTTGTATCCACAAATATGAAGTGCATATTGTATCATATTCCCTCCGGACCACAAGATAAGTTGTTTTTCAGAAGCTTTGTTGGGTCCAAAATATAGAGCATTGGGGTGTTATATATTTTTATCCAATTACAACTTTACTTTATTGAGTAATTAATGAGTGTTTTAAATAAGTTAAATGCTATATTTATAACACTCAAACATGATTGGACAGATGTGGAAATTTTTAGAAAATCAAGATTTTAACCTACTTTCTTTTATAAACATAAATTAGTTAACAATGACTTATATTGTAGTTTGGAAGGAGTATATCAAATACAAGCACATGAAGTATCAGCCTTTATAGCCTACATTAGGAGAAAAAATGCACTACATACCATGAACCGTTGCTGATCCAGTGTCATTAGGTATCACAAACTGCAACTTCTTATATCGATGGTTGCTTTCCATATCAGAGGGTTTTGGATGAGTAAAAGTAAAAACCTGTCCAAGATAGAAAAATCACAAAAATAAGGACCAACTACTACCCATAATCTTTTTAGCCATGAAAGAGAACTCTAATTCAAATGTATACTAAAAAAATAATTAGCAAAGGCATACATGGACCTCAAACAGAACAGTGTAAAGATCGGAATTGTGAATGAATTGAATCAAATGAAAGAAAAGAAGGGTGCATGAAGAGCCACTCACAGGTTGAGATGGCGCAAGCCTGGCTACATTATGTAATTTCACAACATATGCTGTTTCAAAGTGTGCTATATCTTTATGTGCCTTAACCTGAAAAGTAACCATAACCATGTTAAATAAAATCTTAATTAAATGTAAGCTTGACAGTGAAAGTACAAGTGATATACATCATTGTATAACTTTGAAGCTGTCACTGGTTGGAGGAAACTTGTGTACCTGAAAGGAGTTGTCAACAATGATTAATATAATAACTTAACAGAAACAAAAAATATCAAAGAAAAAGTCCTCAGGCATTAAGCTGGTTGGCTAATAATATCCATATGAAATTAAAGTGGCCTTTTTGACACTGATCTAAAATCATAGGCTACCAAAATAAATAAAATGCTTAAAAGCACTCAAGCAACAAATGGCTTTCTAGATATTTCACGTAATGCCAACATAATAGGACTAAAGACTATTTGGCTATAATCAGCTTCACATGTTCTTCGATTCTAACATTATCCAGCAGGAGTTTACCATGCCATTCAATCAAATAACAACAACAATGAGCGTGCGTCTGTGTGCACTTGCAGAAGGATTTACTCACGAAGATGGTATTGAAATTCCATCTTGCTTCAGAAACCTCTGGGCTCCATCAAGGCACTCAGGAGACAGCTCATTGTCACCAAAAGAACCTAGCAATTCGCTTACCTAGATCAAGACATGGAGCATTAAGGCACCACATTAGAAATAATATAATTCAAACATATGACCAAAAGAGATATGCTAAGATACCAATATGTCAGCCTGTTCAGGGGCATTCCAGAAGCGCATGTCGCTTGAGACTATGGTAACTGTATCTTCCCAGCCCTCTAACCTAATCAAACTCTGTCGTTGAAAAAAAAAAAAAAACAATGCCATCTCTCAGATAAAAATGATTCAAACATTTAGGAGCTTGGAAACTTCTTCTACAAGCTATAGATAACAATTCCATTAACAATTTGTAAATTAATAATAATAATAAAGGGGAGAGAAGAAAATCAATTTATTGAAACACTATAAACAACAATATGCAAGAGTTCATCAATGTTCATCATTAGAAACTTAAATACACTTAAAAAATAATGATCCACAAAATATAAAAACAGCAAAATTCTTTTAACTTACAGTGCTAGAATAGCAAGTTAATAATGCGTTAAATTGTTCAGAATGCAAACTTTATAAACTTTTCATCCATGATTTTAAAAAGGAAAAAATGATGATATTCTTTTACACACACATCAAACACTTACATGTTGAAGAGTGATGATCAAAACTAGAATCAATCACTGCTATTATAAGGAAAAAGAAGATTAACAAACGCGTTCGAATTTAGTTAACAAAATAAGGAGAAAAAAAATTAGTATATGGGAAAATAAATGTTTGAAATCACCATAAACGAAAGGGGAGAAAAAACTACATTAAGTGTAACAACTGCATTTGGATTCTTTTCCACCGCATATACTTTTAGCTTCCTCCCAGTCTCTTCAGCTGCCTACATATGAAGATAAAAGTCACCCGATAAATAGGATAATACCCAACCATAAATTCAACACAAAGTCTAAGACACCATATCCAAAAATTCATGACATAGAAAGTAGAAAAACACACCTCTATTGATGCCCGAACAAGAGGCCCACGCCCAGCACCAACAACCATCAATACCTAACCATAGGAATTCCAAAAACCATTATATCTGCCAAAAAATGATTGCACACAATCCAGAGAAATGCATGTTTAACTTGGTGTTAAAAAATAACACTGAAATAATCAACATGCACAAAGAATCACCAGAAATCTTACAGTGGTAATTTCAGACACCTTTTCATCAGGAACCCTGTCCAGCAATGCTTTACATATAGCTCTTTGATACTACCCAAGAAAAAAAAAATTAATGGTTAGACTAAGATGTAGAATATATCACATGATACGGAAGCAGAGCCACCAGTTACCAAATCCTCTAGCATCAGGTTCCAGGGGACAAACAGGACAGAGGCCTTTTCTTTGCAAACTCTACAATAAGGTAGACAGTTGCCGGCCAAAATCATGGATTTGAACACATACGACAATGCAAATATTAAACAACTAATGTGTGCAGCATAAAATTAACATTGGATAGTCAGGAGTCAAGTCAAACAAGTTTCATGGAAGAAAAAATGCCAACATGTTTCATGGAGGAAAAAGACGCAAGAAAAAAGAGAAGAAAATGAAAGAGGAATTAGGGAAGATCAAAACTCATTAAGCAATAAAATATTTATCTTGCACATGCTGCAAAAATTGGCATGTTTGGTGCGCACCATACTGCACCATCTGAATCCTGCAACACCACATAATGCATGTGGCAACCTTTTCATGCTGCATGATGGACTAGAATGAATTCCTTACTTCCAGGAAATCAATTAATTCATGAAACTGACTTCAAAAACTTGAGTCCAGCTAACATCATGAAAAAAATGGAGGATTGACTTTTAGGGCAGTCAATCATAAAAATCTGCAACAGCAAGTGTGCATTTGAAAACTAGCTTGCAAAATGTGGGCTTGCCTTAAATGCAAAACCAAAAAGCAAGTTCATGGTTGCTTTGGCTCAAAAACAGGGGTTTAGAGGTAGATTTTATTTGCCTCAAATGTGGGTATGTGGAAACCAAACAAAAAAAGTGATAATTCATTTGGCCCTAACATGAGTTCAGTCTTGCAAACAGCAAACCAAACATAGCCTAGGAGTGCAACAGTTACTACAGTCTGGACTATGTTGTTTAAAATGGAGTTCAAGAAACTCATTGCACTAGAGTCCCATCCAATGAACTTGAGGATCCACGTTAACCAATTACAATAGCTTAAAGAATCAGATTTATGTTATTACAGGATGAAAAAAAGATAGAGACTGACAAATATACAGAGACAGATAAACAAAATTGAGATGGATTGAATGCATTACTGCACCTGACTGTATAAAATTGAGAATAGATTGAATGTGTCACTGTACCTGACTGTATTTCACTGTGTCTTTCTCAAATGTTTCATAGGTTTGAGCCTCTAGATTATCCATGAGAGGCTGCACAATTATAATAAAAAGTACCTCATCATTCATCAGAAAACGTTGAAAGATCATGCAGAAACAAAGGCCAAAAACAATTGAAGGGACAGAAAGGGAATGCTTACTTGCAAGGGTGCCTGTAAAAAGTCCCTGTAACCAAGCTGGCATAAGAGACTGAAGGTCAAGAGGAAGATAATAGCAGATAATGCTATGCCTTCATTCAACACTAGGAAAAATAGATACCTCAAAACGTTCTTGCTCAGGAATGGGATCCATTCTTTGGTATAGATAAGCAACATAGTCCAGATACGGCCTCAAAGGATGTCTTTCTGAGGGGAAAAGTCAAAGTTGAATACTCTTGGTCGAAGGACAAATGGTCAAACGTAGATAAATACAACATAACACCAAATAATAGCCTTAATATAATGCATATGGAAACACAGGACCAGTTACATCCACAAAGAAGAAAGAAGGGAGCGGAAAACATGCAAATATAAAAAGTGTAAGTGCTATAGAACAAACATGGTGCTCATAACCACATTCAGACTGAATAAAAGCAATTCAACAGAAAAAGAACTTAAACTAATTTATTGCTAGTCAAAGTATGATATGCAGCATTAAGATGATATGTGTGCGTAGAAATACACAAATAACAGGAACTTACCCACAGCAGCATGAGAAGCATCTGGATCCACACTTGCTCTTGGATGAACTGATTTTCCAGATATAATTATCTGGACAGACATTTCAAGAAAATTTAGTACTTTTTGAAGGGAGGACAGGAGGCTTGAATTTGCCTTGATCAGCAAGTATCTGCTGATAAGGACTATAGTATCCCAAAGAAGAAGAACAAGATCCCAGGAGTGTAAGAATAAGCTCAGACTACAAGGTTATCCACAGAGGAAGTAAATGCTCAACTTGCTATGCCATCCAACAGTGACTACTAACTTGGTAATTGGATAACATAAGATTCAGAGAATTTAGATGGATTACCTGAATAGAATGGTTAAGAAAGCGAGTAATTAGCATCTGGTGGCGCTTTGAGAGGCATGGATAACCCCGAGCATTAGTCAAAAAGCACTGCCAAAAATCCAGTATGATTTCTTATAATTTAAAATCGGAATCAGCAGAATCATAATCTGCATAAGTTGTATAATATACCACAAGGTGTCCTTACATCAGTATTTAATATAGCTGCTCTAACAGGCTCCCCAAACCAGCGTCCAAGTGAGTTTGCCGATGGTAAGGTACTCCTAATAGACAAGAACATTGAGCATATCATGGCCAAAATAATTAATGACATTGGTGCAACTGTACAACAAGCTCAACAAAATTTAGCCAAGTTATGCGATACAAGATCAAGTATAAACTACTATGAATAAAGGGCCTAATGCTGAGCCACTCACACAATATCAAGTGCAATGGACAATTGACTATGATGCTCACAGAGAAGACGAAATGAATTCCAAGTTTCCCAAGAATCAATCTGTAACCCAGGAAGTAAAAAGCTTGATTAGAAATAAGGCTAGCATCATAATTTTCATAGATAAGAAAAACTAAAATATTCAAAGATCAGAAAATGCATCCCCTCAATAGTCTGATCCTCAACAAAATTTACAACCTTTGAAATATTACATGTCAAAAGGACTATTCCATCCCAATACAAGCTAAAAAATATGGTTGTGATATATGTCTAACACGATGCAGGCTGATATATCCTAGGTGTAAATTTAATTTAATTAGATGCTTAGGAATGGCTGTAATGTTGCATCTCTAACAATATAAAAACACCACATGATTAGCAATCATAACGTACTGCACCAAGGATCAATTCATTCAAAAGGCTAAGAAATCTCATGAAAAATCAAGAACAAAAGCCTCCCCAAGCAAACAATAAGTTCAAAATTGATTTTTAAAATCAGAAAAAGGAGAAAGAAGTTGCAATAAATAAAACTAGACAATCATACAAACAGGATTTTAGAATATTTACTCACCAAAGTATCAGAATTGGCGCCCATGGAATCATCATCAGACATAAACAATGGAATCCTAAGAAACAGCTTTATAAAAAAGTTACATAAAATGAGAATTTTTGTAGAGGGAAAATGACATCTAAGAAGGAAAGGCAAACACATCAGCACAAAACTTGAATTAAGAATAGCACCTGCATATGATTTAGGTTCTGCAAGATTTGATTCACACATCTAGCATAATTAGCACAAGATGTTCTCTTGGGAGCTGGAAGAAGGCAAGCCTGCAGAACATCCAAATAAATTAGGAAAAAACCATATGCAACTCACAGCTATAAAACAACAAAAGGCAGTGATAAAGGTAGCCACAACATCAAAATACTAAATGATGTGTGAGAGGCATATACTAGTCCAATGTACATTAATATCCAGGTAAGATTTCATATAAAAAAATGGAATTTGAGTCACATCCTAATTTCCAACAGAGAAGTTAATAGTTTCATATTTTATTTGTTACATACACACATAAGTTTGCAGATTCTAGTACTTCAGAAGTTAAAATACCGAAATCCAATCACAGGGATTCTCAAGTGAAACAATATAATTCACGTATATTTTCATAGGTCAGCAATTTTCACCCCATAATTTGATAGATTATACACAAAGGGTTCACTTGCATCAAGTTCTTAAACAAACAATTCCCCGTGTCATCATTTCCCTTCAGTTCTTCAGTTTATAATTTTAATCAGAATCATACAGTATTTCATTATTGGAAGGAGCCACAATAGCTAACAAGAGGAATAAAACAAGGAAAAGATAATCAAGTCACTTCTGCTGAGAAAATGGTCGCTAATTAAGCATAGCAGAAGTTTCAAGAAGCAAGAGTAAGCATGAGTACATCTGCAGGGCATATTAAGAAATCAAAACTAAGGGCAAGCATCAATTCAAAACTTGCCCCAAATTGGTCATGCCAAAGCTCACCTGTAAAGAGAGATGAGATGCCCAAGCTATTTCTTGTCTGAGGGTGGTTTCAGAGTCCATCCTTAGGGTTTCATCCTCTGAATCCAAATCTATCCATGTGCTAATTTTTCCTGAAGATATAATAAATCATCTTGTAAATTTAACACAATCATGAACTTAACAAGTTTTAGAAGGAGAAAAGAAAAACATGTTATACTTTCAGCACAACAAACAGCTTGTTTCACAAACACACTAATGATCTATTGAAGAGCAACACGGTTTAGAAATAATGCAACAGCCTCCATACTATGAATGCCATTATTTTTTTTTATTACATGACAAACTTTCAGTCTTAGAAACTAGACATGCCTCAAAAGAAACAGCTCTGCTGAACCATCAATCAAAGTAGAATACATCATGATACTAAGTTTAGGAAAAAAAAATAGAAATCCAAGTCAGCAGATCACCATAATCATAGTTGCATGAGGAATACATGACAAGAAACTGAAGAATATATTAAGCAATCGTTAACTTCAGTACAGAAAGCAAAAAGAAAGTGCTCAGAGAATCATGACATTCTGGTTTAACTCATAATCAAAACAAAGCATTAAAATTAGATATTTTGTTGGGATGCACTGTTTGGGCAGCTGCTAAGGGAATCAAGATCAATTAGAGGCCCTGCACAAAGGTGCTTTTTGTAGGCTATTTTTAGGAAGGGAAATTTGATTTAAACAACCAAGGACAAAGCCCCAATATGAAGATCCTAGTTTTTTAAAAAAGAATGAAAGTAGTCACAAGTAAGTTTAAATGCCAGCAACGAAAGCTGATAGAAAATATAGGCAGCTCAAATCCATACCCACTACACGGGTACTCCACTGTGAAGGGCTCAAGACTAAGTCTGATCCAGCAAATGGAGGAACAGCAGAACCCAAACTATCCTTCTGCACTAAGCTTGGCCGATATGCAGGATCCATCTGAATTGCACCATGGAAATATATAAGTCAAAACAGACGGTGAGAAACCAGATATCCATGAATACTTCTTTGACTGCAGCATAAACCCCTCGAAAAATATGCATATCATCGATAATACACACACGTGAGGAAACATAGATACAGCAAAATGCCAGCATGTTCCTTCTCAATTCAATGCCGAAACAGTTAGAAATGCATATTCTACAAAATTTTCCCACAAAAACAATTATCAGTTTCCACCATTTCATGTCGATAATGTTGAAAGTAAAAAGTGAAGGCTAAGAGGGAAAGCATCCGGCACTAACCAAAGGAGCAACAACGAAATCGAATCCCCCGGAAACGAGATGGAGAGTCAGCAAGCGTGGCATGTCATCGCTGAATTCCGTCTCTACACCGCAATACCGGGATTCGGTCTTGTCCCCAGCCCTTTCTCCGAGTGGCATTTTCACCAACTTTCAGGAAGTAGAAGAGCAACAGAGAGAAAATAGATAGAGACCAGAGAAAGTAGAAAAGAAAAGAATTTTGGGGGAAAAATGGACAAGAAAGTGTAATCAAATCTCCACATGTGACCCTCTTGCTACCCGAATCAGTAATGCCAGCCTCACTAACTAGTCGGCCAGCTCGATAGCTAACTAACAGGCATGTGATACAAACAGGAAGAGATCCAACAGTCACAGATGACGGAACGTGTTTGAGAAGCTTGCGTGCTGAGCTCAAGGTGAGGGTGAGACAGAGGGCTTAGGTAGGGCTTTACGGTGGAAAAGAACGCAACGCTACACGCCTACACCCGCCTTCCCTCCGCTGCTCTCACGTCGTTGAATTATAAATAAACTCAGGACTAGGGTTTTGGGTTAACGGGTCGGGTTTGGACCAACCCAGTGAATTTTCCATGTTAGGCTTTGAGGTTCGATTTGAGCAGCCCGAACTGTGCAATAAATTTTGGCATTGAGTGCTGATTAGTAAATTCGTAAAAATATTAGCACGACGCCAACGAAGATACATTACAAGGAATCAATTTTTGTTTTAGTTTTTTACCGAAAGATTTCATTAAAATAAAGGCATTGATTGCATTGAGGATGAATATAGATCATCTAACTTTTTTTGGCTAATTTTCATTCAACTTGGTTAATGACGATGTCAAAAGATGTTAAGTTTATTAACATTTAATAGAGAAAATCGGAAGCATAGTCAGCAAATATCTACCAGACAATATCCAATATTTATGCTAATCATAATTAAAGAATACATTATTGAAAAACCATTACTTGTTATGCTCGATAAAAAAAATCAATCAAATGCCCGAAATATGGTAAAAAGCTAAAGTGTCACGGGTTGGTGGTCAAAAAATACAAAAGGGGTGAAATATTTTGAGGCCACCAAATCCATTCCAGAATCCGATGACCCAATGCTTTAGTATAACTTTAATAGCATTGTTCAAAGTGTACGTGGGACTTTGATGTGCTCAGATTCGGACCAGACAATGCACAGAAACGGTATGAATTGTGAATTGTCACTGGCCCACTTCTACCCATCATATTCGTAGCCCACCCAAGTGGCCAGCTGAGTCAGAGCAACAAGTGTCATGAACCCGAACCTTTCATATGCTTTTCAATATTTTCTTCAGTCTCTATTTCTAACGGCTCAAGAAAGAGCAGGAAATCCTAATTCCGACCATGTGGTTGTTTGGTGGATGGATTAGGACCCGCCTCGGGGATAAGATCAGTAGGGAGGTGGATAAAAAGGTTAATGAAAGCAAACTTAAACGTTAAAGTTTTCGTCTGTTTCTGAGAATACTTTAAAAATCACGTAGGTTCCAGACTCTATATCTCCCACTTCTACAGTCCTAAGCTCTCTTTTAATGTCTGCTTTTTTTAAAAAAAAAAAAAATATATATATATATATGCAATTCTTTATTTAGAAAATACTTCTCATTTTTAATTTAATTTTTCACTTCTAAATTATTTTTTGTTGATCTCTAAAACATTTTTTAATATTACCAAATTTTATATATATGAAAACATCGAATAATTTCAACTAAATTTAAAAAAAAAAAATCAGTGTAATTCACCCCTTTTTATTTATATAAGCTTCAAGGAGGAAACTTAGGAGACTGGGACTGAAAAAAGGAAAAAGGTCCAATGCATATGAGTGGTTTGAGGCTATTTCAGTTTGCGAGGGGCATCTGAAGACCATGGTATGAAGGAAGGTACTTGTCTGAGGAAGGAAACAGTCAGGAAAATTGAAGGCTTCCCACTCGAGCAGTGACGCTTCTGTACCATACGAATCACTAATAATATAATTAATTCGTGGATGTCTCATACATCCATAGTTTTCCATATTTTTTTAAAAAAAAGCCACTACTTTGTTGCGTATGATTGCCTTCCAATTGCACACACCAAAAAGGAGATTCTCCACCATAGCTTCTTTTTCATGTTTCGTTGATCATTCTCTTCTCTTCCCCCCCCCTCCTTTCCTAAAATCCTTCTGCGCCTCTGTCGTATGCTTAAGCTTAACTTCACCAAATTCTCAGTTTACTGCAGCTTCTTGTTCTTCTCCTTCTTCGTGGCTCTTGCTTGGTGCTTTCCCATTAGAATTTATAACTGTATCAGTATATTTTCTTCATCAATAGGTGTTTTCATCCATCATGACGTAACCATCAGCGATCACCAATCAATTCTGAGAAGTTTGATGTATGTCTGAAGCGAACAGACATTTGAGCTGTGCCTTTTAGCCATCCAGCTGCTGATTTCTGGGGCTAATCGTAGAACAAATAGCCAAAAAGCAGATTTGTTGTGGTCTTTGTTGCTGGTTCTCTAAGGCTGAAAAAGATTGATTGAGAAGATGATGAGAGGAGTGAAATTTAGCGGGGTTATTGTCCGTTTGTTGTGTAGTGTGGTGTTGGTGGGGATAGTGAGAGGGATCGGGGTGAATTGGGGGACACAATCAACACACCCTTTGCCAGCACCAACAGTGATGAAAATGCTCAAAGACAACGGAATTCAGAAGGTGAAGCTGTTTGACGCTGACCCAAATACTCTGGATGCTCTCAAGAAGTCAGGGATTCAAGTCATGGTGGGCATTCCAAACGACATGCTCGCTTCACTAGCCAACAACATGCAAGCTGCTGAAAAGTGGGTCTCCAAGAACGTTTCGTCTCACGTCTCTTCTGGTGGAGTAGACATCAGGTAAACTTAAGCCCTTTTTACCAATCTTTAATTCAACCATCACTTCTCTATGCTACAACTTATAGTAAATTTATCCACATGCATGAGCAATATTGGACACATAATAAGAGGTCATGTGACCAAGTTTATTGAAGTATATGTGGGCTTCGGTGAATAATTCAAACATGTTATTCGTTGCTTATCTCAGTTGTTGGCTGATGAGATGGATTTGCATTAACCAGAGAACTTGCTTTAGACATTGCATGACAGCAATGAATAACAGATTGCTGTGGTGTTAAAGCAGTTATTATATGTATTCCAAAAAAAAAAAAAAGCGGTTATTATGGAGTAAACTTTCTGTCCCGCTATAGAGACATTGTAATGTGATTATAGAGTTTGATGTAATGGGGACTTGAAGTTACCAGTTTGGGGTGGTAATAACTAGGAAGTAGGAACACATGTTATGAGTATTTACTGCGTTGCATTGTTAAATCAGATAGTTGGAAAGTATTTATAAACCTGATGTGACCATTTTTTTCAATGTCGATGTTAAAACTTAGACCTGCGAGTGTCTGGCCTTTCTAACTTATTTACTGTTACTTCTAATGATTTTCGCAAGGTATGTTGCCGTGGGAAATGAACCTTTCTTGTCAACATATAACGGCACTTTTGTGTCAACAACTCTTCCAGCTCTTCAAAACGTCCAATCTGCTCTCATCAAATCCGGTTTGGCCAATCAGGTCAAAGTCACTGTCCCTCTGAACGCCGACGTGTATCAGAGTTCATCCGACAAGCCCTCCGATGGGAACTTCCGGCCAGACATCCACGACCTTATGCTGCAGATTGTCAAGTTCTTGAGTGACAATGCAGCCCCATTCACAGTCAACATCTACCCATTCATCAGCCTCTACAAAGACTCAAACTTTCCAGTTGACTACGCCTTCTTCAACGGCTACCAGACCCCCATAAATGACAACGGAAAGATCTATGACAATGTGTTCGATGCCAACCATGACACGCTTGTTTGGGCATTGCAGAAAAATGGGTTCGGAAACTTACCCATAATTGTGGGAGAGATTGGCTGGCCTACGGACGGAGACAGAAATGCAAATCTTCAGTATGCTCAGCGTTTCAACCAAGGTTTCATGTCTCGCTACATTGCAGGAAAAGGGACTCCAATGAGACCTGGCCCTGTAGACGCTTACTTGTTCAGCCTCATAGATGAAGATGATAAGAGCATTCAACCTGGTAATTTTGAACGTCACTGGGGTCTGTTTTACTTCGATGGTCAACCTAAATACCAGCTTAACATTGGATCGTCGGCTAAAGGTTTGGTGGCTGCTAGGGGCGTGCATTATCTGGAGAAGAAGTGGTGTGTGTTGAAGCCTTCAGCGAACCTTAATGATGAGCAACTGGCACCGAGTGTGGCTTATGCTTGTGAGAGAGCAGATTGCACTAGTCTTGGATATGGAACTTCTTGTGGGAATTTAGATACAAAGGGTAATATCTCTTATGCATTTAACAGTTACTACCAGGTACATGACCAGCTTGACAGCGCTTGCAAGTTCCCAGGCCTTTCCGTCATCACCAATCAAGATCCTTCAGTTGGAGATTGCAAGTTCAGAATCATGATCCAGACAGATTCTGCTAACCCGGATAGGAGGATTGGATCTTTCACGATAGTGCTGTTTTTATATTTGCTTTTTGCTATCCTATAATCTAAGCAGCTTCAAGTTTTCATTTTTAGATATATATTTATATATATACACACTTTTTTTTTTTGCACATATATATATGACCATGAAAGGCATGCTTTTCTGAATCCTACTGATCCCCCGACAGAATCCTGTCTTCTGTTTTTGTTGTTTTCTATTATTTTCAAACTCCCAAAGCTGTATGAAAGGCACGTTTGGGTTTTCAATAACACTGTATAGCATAAACTTCAAATTACCCCTCATGAAAGCATAAACTGATGAATGCTTGCTCCAAATGTGGATTTAACAGGACAAAAATCTCAACAAAAAACAACCCTTGACTTGACCATAAGGTGTCTGAGGTGGAAAAACTCTTTACAAACACTATTGCATCATATCATGCTCTAGCAGAATGCTATCATTCTAAATTCAAGCTATAGTTTCCAAGCCACCCACGCCCAACTACACACACCACAGCTTTCTTGGCCAATCAATCAGAATATTCCCAACCAATGCTTCTCTGTTAATACAAGAAGGGCAAAAAAAAAAAAATGATATACTTATCGATATGAAATAAAAAATTTATGACAGGTCAACCCAGAGCTACAGATCCGGTCACTTTCTCAGTTATGTCACAGCCTTCCAAACAAGATATATCTATTAATTGTTTACAAACCTTTTAAAGATCAAAGACGCTCTAGCACTACTTTTTAGGATGTAGTCTCACATTCCTTTCCTTTTGGGAGCCATTTATATATAAACTGGCTGAATGGATGGGATACCGCTTTCAGTTAAATTGACCATTATGCTGTAGCTTGTCAGAGACGAGGACACAACTAAACTGCAGAGACGGTTCAAGTATTTACTGAGGTCTGAGCAGGTGATTGAATACTCACAACCAAGCTATGAAGCTAAGATGTTCCAGCGTCCTTGGTTTGACCGTTTAATTTCACTTGCTGGTCCTATCCACGCATTTCGAGTCATCCATGGCAAATATAGAGCAGGTTGACCAAAAAAGTTCATCCATGTCCCTTGCGTATGATTAGCCTGTCTAACTTTATTATTTTATCTCACCCAAGCCTTATGACATAATCAAACCTACCAGAAGGTAAAGCCTGAAAGAGATTTACATAAGAAGTCATTGAATTCCAGTGCAGAATAAAGGAGTTGGGAACCAACAAATTATAAAATAGTCCAATCACATCATACTTTATCTCAACAATGAGATAAATGAGTGCAAAAGACGAGATAAAATCTGCATCATTCTAGTTTGTGCCAGGATTGTATCAGGTGAATGGTTCAAGAGATAAATTATATTAAAGGCAAGTCCTTGGGTTCATTCAACCATATACCTGGCTGTGAAAAATTATGATGATTTAACTACTTAAAACGCCAGGCTACTGCAAAATTCAAATCATTTTAGCTCAATGAGGTGTTTAAAGTGAATACTGAATAGCAGCATACCATAGTAAAGTTACATAATTCGGGGGTTTGTTTGAAGCTTCCGGATATAGTCTCTAGATCTTATGTCAGCCTGCCATTCAGTTGAAGAAGACTGAGATTGAAATTGAACTGAATGAATAAATGTATCAACTAACTGAATGTGAAAAACTAAATCAGTCGGACGGTGAATAGTTGTAACATGGACATTAGGAAGATGTGATGAAATTCAAAGTATCACTAAGGCAACAGTCTACAAGAGAAGGCTTGGTGATGAACTGCTATGAAATTATCTACAGAATTGTGTGAGTTCAAGAAAACAACTTCGAGGTGAAAAGGACGGTGTCCCTTCACCACAAGTAATTTGTCCGGTAAATCCTAATAACTCAATCAAATAACTGGAAGCAGCTTTTGAACAAGAGAAGAGTCAATAATGACTCTAAAGAGAGAAGAATTTGACAAGGCATAAAAAATTTCCACGTACTTTATCTGCTTGGTGCAATATTATTGTTGTCCTTAGACTGGTAAGATATATGTATTATATCCCTACAATGAATTCAGTAGACTTCTTGTGCTTCCAATTCTCAAGTGGCAAAAAGTTTCACCTGCCTAATGGGCTCGGGCACACGATATTTGGAAGTCATCAGAACAATTGCAATAGCAGTGGGAAGTGATATCCGATGACCAATTGAAACAAATATTGGCTTTACAGATCCCTGTGTAGATCTCACGGCCTGTGTGCATTAAGCATGTAGGATCAAGAGGCCAAACACAAGTTCAAAAATGCTTATATAAATTCAAGCTTGTTTGCATTTATATCAAGCAGACAAAATCAAGATATAAAGTTAAAGTGCAAAAACACATGAAACTCGATTGTGGCAGTTTATGTAATCTTGTTTACCAGAGTGTGTCACGTGTAATACTTTGCAATGGCATATAGAAACCAGCGCGTGATTATTAATATATTATTATATCAAATGACCCCAAGTACCAATAAATTAATGTCTTACCGCCCCCCATATATGCCCGGAACATCCTGCCAAAGTAATAAAATCCTTAGCATGGTTTTCTTCAGCTTCTAGAAGCTGTCTCACTCTAGATTGATTAAGACCATCCACATGATGCAGCTGGAACATATAAAGCTCAGTAAGTATATAGGTACCTACTCAGAACTCCTTAACAAGAAATGCATATATAATTTTCTTTCCATGAGTAAGGGCAGCGAGACCACCATCGTGTAAGTCTATAACATATCAGTATTGTGGTACATGGTGGGACTCAGAAAAGAAATAATTTGGCCTTATTGTAGAAAGAATAAATTACTAATACTATCAGGACTGACATTCTTTCCTATCCCAATTGTTGGCAGATCAGCCACAACTCCAAGATGACAGGCCAGGCCAAAACCTGCAGAAGTTAAGGGTTTAGAGGCTTTCTCTGGGATACCAAAAATATATGAAACTGGGGAAATTATAAACAGTTTATACAAGAAACAGTGCTGGTGTTTCAATTTCTAACTTAACTTCAGAAAAATAACTTACCTCGAGGATGGAGTATTCCATTTCCATCGACAAATAACAACTGTCAACAGTATCAGCATAACCTTTTGTTAAAATGATGAAGAAATTAAGTACAAAAACAATCATACTGGACCTAGAAAGTACGAGGAAGTCCTAAAGCGATCCGTTAGATACAAGGTTTTTGTCGCAGCTACCAGGACTGGTGCCACCAGCAAAGTGAATATGCCAATAATAAAAAGGAAAAAATTTGGGTAGATTTTCCTTGGTAATATCAAGTCCTTCAATGAAAACTTCATAATACCAGGACATCTCTTACAACCAGTTGCCACTCTTTCAAGAAGGTTCCCCAGAATGCCATAATTCTTTTGTTTGCAGCTAGCTAATGAAAACGGATCTAGCTTCAAAAGCACCGGAACCAAATTCATATGAAATTTTACTATGGGATATTCATATCTTTTGTGAAATACACCGCAATCACCTGTGGGTAGAAAGAATTGTTGCTTCTTTTCATTTTCTCCAGAAGCTCTAGAAGAACAGGCGCCTATAAATAGAAAACAATTAGATAAAAGCTCAAATAAATATTTAACGAGAGGTTTTGGAGGCTGAAAGAAACAAATAGAACCTCTCTAAATGCAAGGAAACCGGGAACGTAAGGGACATGAACAGTGACCAAAGAGAAGTCCTCGTAGACAACTTGTAAAGTTGGAAAGTCCAATACTACAAGGGTGCCGCATGCCATTGATGGGTCATCCTTAGAGAAGCTTATATCAACCCCACCTACATAGCTTAACACTTCCAACGCTCCTGGTCTCCTTTCAGAATCAGCTGCCCGTCTGCTTGTGCCAATAGGTGGGTTTAGTTTCCATGTGAAACTATCTTCTATGATCAGTTTAGTCCTGAGAAAATCTTGTGCACTGAAAAGGAAAATCGAAGGGTTCAAAAAACAGAGATATGATTGCTTGCGATTGACTGAAAGATTCTCAAATTTAGATATGGAAAGAGGGGGGAAAAATCACACACGCAATCCAATTCTGGAGATTTTGCGACGAAGCGGATGAATCTGCTGGTACATCTCCGGATTGTTTTTCCATTGCTTGAAATCAGCAATGAACGTCTACCCAACTATTACTGGAGAACAAAAGTCAGCAGCGTCTCGTGATTCTGATTGCTTTGTGCCAATTTTTATTACGATTGAAGAAAAGTATCGGTGCGAGTGCGACTTGACTATTTTGTTTAGATGAACGCAATGGGGAAATAGAGATGGAATAACTCGTAACTCTTTTCTTTAATTCTTAATCTTTTATTACGCAAGACGTCTTTAAAAAATTAAAAGAAAAAAATTAGCACAAATAAAATAACAATAATCAATAATTTGGATGAAAACTTTGAAAACCGTTATTTTCAAGAATTTTCCTGCATTTTTCCCTACTTAAAATAAAACATTTTAATGAAACAAGGGCATCAAGCGGCGTCTCAGTTACAATCATATTTATTTTATATTATTCTTTATCGGTTTTTTTTAAAATAAAAGGAGTTTTTTTTGTTTTTTTGTTGGGGGGGGGGGGTGGGGAACATAACCGCAGGTTTGCACTTCCTAAACTCCACGCGGATGCGTACCTTGATGCTGCTGGAAAGACAGGCTTTCATGGTTTCACCATCATGAATACGTTCTTATAATAACTATTGATAGGCTGAACCTTACAAAAAGCTCGAACACAGTAGAAACTAACAGAATGCATTAACTAAACGATCTATCTACATATTCCCAGGCATTACAAAAAGAAGTTCTCCGATCCCACCTCACAAAAATGCATCAGTTCGTGCCTTCGTGGATCCACATGTACAAAAAAAGCTGTTACATATTCATAAACCCCCAAGTAGCAGAGCAACACTAGATCGCCAAAAAATAAGTCTAAACTCTATACTGCTGATGCACTTGCATTCTTCAAAAACTGTCAATGGACGGAAGGCCAGGGCGTGGACTGCTCTCCACGTCATGCTCTTCATCGTCTGAATCAAGAACAATAGCTGGAAGTGCAGAATTGCGGATGGGTCTCTGTCTCAGTATATTTGTTGTGAGGCCTCTGCTTTCTATCACAGTATGGCTGCGCATTCCGGCTAGCCTCTTGCTCCGGCGAACTCCCACTTGATCAGAAACTGCACACTTCACGTCTGCTTCAAATTTTCCAAATTATCATCAACTCTATAATATCTCGCCATAATTCTCAATTCCATAAATCATGAACCATGGCTCCAATTTATAATATCAGTAAAGCGTAATGTTAAAAGAAAAAAATGGCAAGCATGGTGAAAAGCACTTTCAGAAAGCATTCTGATCCAAAGTCCTGATGACATTGGTAAGTTTATGCATGGAACATGGTCAAAACAGAAATTCTTCAGAGAATGTGCCAGACAACGAAAGGGTGTGCCATGTAATTCTAAGAATATTGTGTATATCTTACCGATAGTTCTACTTAAGAGCGCCTGTTTGCTTTGTTTCCGTTTCAGTGATCTTAGTTTATTCTGCAGAATCGATCAATAGTTCTACTTGACGTTAAATGCCAAACATAGATGAGTGTGTGTCCACCACTGAAAAGTGAAAAATGATCCAACAATTATGAAAAGAATTCCCATTTACCATGTGGATTTTTTCAAGAGTAGGTATAGAGTCTCTCTGAATTTTCTTGCCAATAGCAACTTCGGCTGCAGTATTGCTAGATGAGAATTCTTCCTGCCATTGTAACCAACAAAGTAAATTAAAAGTTTCTAATCCAGGAAAAGCAGTAAATATGATCTTACCGCTACTTTGGAAAATTCTTCAAGATTGGAAGCTAGTGTTTCCCATTGAGAACTGATGGTGGGAAGTGGACGGAATTCGGTGCCGTTAACCTCTGTATTTGAGTTCAACGTGATTATTTCCTTGTACAGTCTGTGGCCTTTCGCACTTGCATCATACCTTCAATAGGAATGGACAAATAAATCAACAATCAGCAATAAGATTTCAAAAAGCATACAAATCTCGGAATATCTTGAGAAAAATTACCAATAGAAGGTCTCCTTTCCATCTCTCCAAAATGCTTCTTTGCGGAAAGAAGATATCTGAGTTCCTTCTTTCAAAGCATCTTTTATGTGTGACACTGCATCGTGTTGCTGAGCAAAAATAAGCACAAAGAAATATGGTAAGTTTAAATTAGGACGGTCTCGTAAAGAGAATGAAGAAATATCTTCAAGGGGGGAAAAAAATCTTTGGAGACGATGATGAAAACTGATGTACATCAGCTCTAACTTCACATAGCGCTTTTAGGAGTAATAACCGATCCGATGGATCAAGTTCTTTGTACTTGGATATCTCCTCTCTGCACAAGCAAAAAAAGATGTCAGTTATTTTTATGCCCTCAAAGTTAAGGTCTCCCTAAAATTTTTGGTGCATTACTAGTACCCTTTGGAGGGCGCAAGTGGAATCTTCCCCTCAGCAACCTACAACAAAGAGACATTACAATAGGTAACTCCTGTCAACAACAGGAAGGAACAAGTCAAACTCGGGCAATTAAGCTTCTTATGACTCACCCATGGCCACCACACAGTCAGTTTCTTACACAGTTCAGTCACCCATGCACCAGATTCATCCAGTTTCTTACTTACAGGTGGCAATCCCTAGAAAAAGTACAGACGAAACTGGAATTCAGAAAGGAAATAAGGCAGACCCAAATCGAAATAAAATAGAAAGCTATCAAAAGAAACACGTAAACAATGTGAAAGCGGAGATCGATTTATTTATTTTGAGTGGTTGTGCCAATTTACAGCATAGGTATATATGACCGCTTTGCTGAATGCATTTAGCTTCCCTTGTTATTTTTCAAGCTATAGAAACAAAAATGCTTCTTTCCGCATATAACTTGCATTCACATACTAAATTTAAAAGGTCCACAGCAAATTTTGCAATTGCTTCGAAATATGCATTTGAGATACGCATTTGTCTCGCTTGAATGACTTTAAAATGTTACTAATAATTAGGATGAAAAGAAATATGCATTAAGATTATTAGTGAGTATCAGCCACCTTTAGAAGTACAACATGGAGCCGGGCTAGTGAGGCATCGGGATTTATGAGCCCCATCTCTATTTCTTCAGCCGACAGCCTTAGGTCATTACCAATTACTGGCCCAAAAACCTGAATCAGGTCATTACGATGTTAGTCATTCTATATGACCTACGCCAAAGCATTTATCACAGAAGACGAAGTACATGATCGTTCTCTATACTATTCATTTGAAAATCTCGATTTCGCATAACCATACACTAATACATAGCCCCAGTAACGAAAAACAACGTCAGACACTTACCATAATCCATAGCCAAAAAAGGATTTTCACCGCAGAAGTCAACAAACACGTCGAAGTATTACGTCCAAGAAAAGTAAGACGGTGATTCATGACCCCAACCACGAAAAACAACGTCAAATACAAATGCTCGTAGCTAAGAAAAAAGAAAAGATTTTTTGCCGTCAAATTCAACGAGTGCCATGAAATTTTACGTCTAGGAAATTCACAACGGAAGCTAGTTCCCATCGTCTGCGTAGCTTCAAAACCTCCGCTTGTAGAGGATTTTGTTGCAGAAGGGTGTTCGGCTCGCCGCTCCCGCCTCCTACGGTCCCCATTGCCTGACCGGCGGCCTCGCTCACAGCAACTGCAGTTTCGGAGGGCAAACGTAGGGTTTAGTGAGAGAAATCGAACGCCGAGTGAGGAACTGAAAAACTCGGAAGTCGAAACGTTCGAATGGGGGGTAAATTTAGAGAATGGGGCGCCGTCCCGCCTAAATTTTTGTCTTGTTTCCAATGAATTTAATTTAAACATGAAATTAACTCCCCACGCCTAAATTTTTGTCCTGTTTTCATTGAATTTAATCATGAAATGAAACTCCCCACACCCTCCCCAAAAGAAATTAAGTTAAAACTAAGTAATTAACTGTTAACCAATGACTAATTAATTAGATAAATATCTGGCCTGAAATTAATTAGATAAATAGATATTTTGGTGGGTTAATTCACTAACTGAGGTTAATATATTATATAAAAATATATTGTATTTCTCATTAATGTAACTCATCTTCATTTGCCCATTGCCACAATATACTATTTCACGAAATAGTGCGAACCAAGCGTAGACGGAAAACTATATAGTACAATTCTTCTTTTAAAAATCACTTGATACTAATTTTTTACTAATTTTTTAATAAAGTTTCAGTTAATAAATTATATGTTTTTCTACATGGTTGGCTAAATCAGTGATGGTTTACTGTCATGCCATGTCTCGTCTTTCTTAGAAGTAAAAAATTAGGTGCAAAATACTATTTCACTAAATAGTGCAAATCAAGTGTAGATGGGAAACTATATAATTCTTTTAAAAATCACTCAATACCAATTTTTTAACAGATTTTCAGTTAATAAATTGTATGTTTTTCTACATGGCTGGCTAAATGAATGATGGTTTACTATCAAGCCATTTCTCGTCTTTCTTAGAAGTAAAAAATTAGGCGCGCTTATTGAGAAAGTTGAGTTTTATATGTCTTCAAAAGATCAAATAGAGTACTGAGTGCTGACCCAAGGGCGGTCTGTGAGATCTGATGATGTTCAAGTGACAATTCCAAACCTCATTTTATCAACAACCTACATGAAATTGACCACCCGCAAACCTGCATGTATACTACTGTGGAAAATTCTATGCAGAAGTTGAAACAAAACTTTCTTGTTTGAAAATGGAGGCCTTGAATGTCATATAGCCTGACATTCATTTTTTGTGAGCATGTCCAGAACGGCAGAAGCAACTTTCTGAAATTGATCCTTATCCTCGTCCAAGGTTCTCTTCCTCTGAAGAGCGGAATCTTTGCATTTCTCTATTTCCTCCTTTATTGCATCAGAGTGTTCTTTAATTTCACTGCAGATCATTATTGATGTATAAACAGTCAAGATATATGGTTGTTAGAGAGTACTAAATTAACATTGCAAAATGACATGACATAAGCGATGGCTTAGAATCCACAGACCAATCCTAAAGGACAGCTCCGATCGGCTTCATATGTGTTAAAAAATATCATCGATATACATATATATAATATGAAGAGAACGCTGAAGCAGAATTCCAAGCTGAGATGTGCAGCCAAAATAGATGCATGCTAGACAATTCAGCACTTCGAAGAGGAAGCATTGGTGAGGGATTGCAAAAGCATTAAATAACAAATAAATTGCAAAGATCTCGTAGTTGCTGGATCGGTTATTAAAAAGTACGTCGTCGTTATCATAATTCTGATTTCAGACTAGCAAACGACTACCCAAAGTTAAAGACAGCCAGTATTCAGCACAACTCACTTGATCTTCTTTAGCATGTTCTCCACCATCAGTTGGACTTCATTCGGTATGTCTGCGCGAATTAGCAGAGTAAAGCAATCGAATGAGTAAAATTATGCAGCGCTCCGATTCGATTGCTCGAAGATCGGTCCGTTAGAACTCCAAAGATGAAAAAAACGCATCTCATCTTTAGATTCAAAACTCGGGACCAATTAAAGGCAGGTGAAGGAGTAAATGGTGTTATTATAGATATATAGAAAACATGTGGCATTCATGACAAAACAGATTAAATGCTTTGCAAAAAACACCGTTATGCATGAAAAAATCGGGACATTATTGAGACATTTCAAAATCGGCATGTTGAATACTTGAATTCAAGAGCAAGATTCGATGAGAAAAATTAAAGCTGGTATCGATAGCAGCAGCAGCTGCGGTTACAGTAATAATCAGATTAGAAGGAGCAAGGGACTCACTAGTGATGAAAGCCGAGAGTTGATTTTCGGGCTCAGGGATCGGTGTTGAGGCTTCCATGGCTGTGCGCGCTCAACCACAGTGCCGATCGTTAGCTGGGACTTTTGGAGGGAAATCAATCTCAGTGCAACAAGTATGATGGCAGGGAGAGGGGAGCACGCTTGGCGTGGGCGGTTTCTTTTTTCTTTCTTTTCTTTTCATCCCCCCCCCCCCCCTATCTGGACTAAATACATTTACTCAGTGAATACCTCACATATCACAATAATAATAATTTAATTTAATTAAATAGCTGTAAGAGATTTTATCTTTTAATATATATAAAATATTCAATCTCAAATTTTTAAAAAGAATAGTGTAAGGATTGTTTTAATAGTAAAAATTATTTTAAATTTTTAGAAAAAAATGTAACTCAACAATTTTTAAATATTAATAAAATTAAATAACTATACACGAAACACTTATTAAATAAATGGGTTTAAGTTATCCACCAAATTTAAATCCTTGACACTTACCTTAGGAAAACTCAATAGTAATTTAACAAGCAAAAAAAAATTGTTATTTTATTGTGACATTATTTTTTGAAGAATGTTGTTTTAATATATCAAAGGGGATACCTTGACCGCGAGTTTTGAACTAGACAGTCCACATTCAATGTGATTTATTCTTATATTTTTAATAAATAACTAGTATAGTACTTGTGCAATGTATATTGTATTTTTGTAACTTAAAATAATTTTATTTTAGAATATTAATCAATACAGATGAAAAAAATTTACATAAAATAAATTACAATATTAACTAATAAGATGAGTGTAGAATTATAAAAATAAAATTAAAGAATTCATTATGAATTCTCAAATGTCTAAAACCATAATGGCTTCTCTCTTCATACTTTTCACCTCTTTTACTTGACTCATCTATCAATTTTCTTTGCTTTGTTTTATTTTCACTCTAACAAAGAAGCTAACATAGTTGATCAAGTCCAACACCCTACAGTTATTGAAGTATCTTTTTTATAAACCACAATATACTTTATTATTTTTATTGTGCTGATATTGTGGATTTGTATTTTTTTTTTTTATCATTTGTAGGTTTATCTAATAATTAGATAGTTTGTAATGTTTTTCTCACACATAATCCATGAAAAGTTAAGATTATAAAGTAAATATAAAAATTGTATGGCTTTATCTTTTCTATTAAATCATGTGAGGGTAGAAAATTTTTTGAAGTACTATAATTTTTATGATCTATAAATGTCAACAAATAAACATTAATATATATTGAAAATTTAATTTTCAAACCAAATATCAATATTTTCAAATCTTGTAACCGAGCTATTACAATATAAAATATCATCAAAATCAAAACACAAATTTGATAGTTAAATGATTATTTTCAAATACAAATTATATATAATTTTAAAATTTAAAATTTGATTAATTCATTTGACATTCATAATTCAAATAAAAATTAAAATTAAACATAGATCATTAAAATATCATTTGAAATTAAGAAATTTGGATCACTATGAGTAAATTATTTTGAGCATGCTTTTCAAAAAAAGATTTATAAAGAGATGCCCAAGAGTCAAGATATATGAAAAGTGAAAGAAAAATTACTTTGTGTTGATGTGAAGAACCATGTCAATATATATCTTCCTCTTCATTCAAATTTAATATACCTGCAGAGTTGTAAAATAATTAACAAATCATCATATAATTTACAATAAATATTCCAAAAACTAAAAATTAAATTATATGAAACCATAACTTTACAAAAATGGAGCACAGTAAGTTTTTTCAATTTCATTGCTTATGAAAGACAGATTTAGAATGATGGAGGAACCTTCAGTAAAAAAAATTACAAAATGCACACTTATGCGCAATTACCTAATATCTACCATGAATATGAGATATGTCAAAAATTAAATTGCTCTTTTGATATCTACAAGCACATAACAACCTCATCGTACCATTGATTAGGAATGAAAAATCATTATAAAAAATGACACAAGAGGTGAGAGGGCACTGGTGACGAAGAGAGAAGCCAAAGATAATGAGAGTTTTGTGATTCTGCTTGTCTTGATGAGGAAATGGAGTAATTGAATGATATTAGGATTGAAAGAAAATCTTGTGTGTTTTATAACTGCTCAATGTGATCGTGTGTTTGTGTAATTTAAAATTTTAAAATTAAAAATAAAAAAAATTATGAGAAGTTACAATGATAGGAGAGTGGGAGAGAAATGAGGGAAAATAAGAATTAAAATAACTCATTTAATTTTAAGTATAATATTTTTTAATATTTAAGAATATTTGATAGAAAATCTAATGTGCATGCTGAAATTGCATATTTTAGGTAGTGAAGAAGTTGAAAATTTATAATAATAGATAAAATCACGGGAGAGAAAATTCAGGAAAAAAAGAAAGTAATTTCTGCAATTTAAGATAATATTATTATCATCTATAAAAAAATTTGGTATCATGTAAAAAAATTATTGTTAGAAATTAATGTTGACATGGATAACTTATAAATATTTTATTAATTTATACATTTATCATTTAGTTTTTATTTTTTATTTATATGATTTAATTTGCAAAAAATTATTTAAATTATTATTCATAAAATTATCATACCAATTCAAAATTATTCACAAAATGACAATACTCAGAAAGTTATATTTGAAATCTTGAGAGAGAGTATCAAAGATAAAATTTTTAAAAATAAAATTTTAAATTATGAAATAGTTAAAAAATTATATTTGAGATTTTGAGATCATAGGAGAGAAGTTACATTTTTAAATTATAATCTTATAAAATAAAAAAATATTCTTAAAAATTAATAATGATGTAAATAGCATAAAATTGTAATATTTTAAAAAAACTCATACGTGTCAAACTTGAAAAAGTGCTTTTCATTTATCTATTGTACATATACATACATACATATATATATATATATATATATTTCTCACCAAATTTTACGTGAATCATGGATATAAAAAGTTATTAGAATGATATAATAATTTAAATAATTATCCATATTTAATTTAATTATATGCATGAATTAAAAAAAATTACAAATTAAATCGTAGAGCAAGGAGGTTATTAGAATGATAGGATACTAAATAACTAACCATATCTAAAAGAGGAATCGTGGGGTTAGGAAATTATTAAATCATGGGTTAAGAAGTTACTGAAATAAATAATTTAAATAACTATCCATATTTAAATTTAATTATACGCATGAATTAAAAAAATAAAAAACTAAATTGTAGAGCAAGAAAGTTATTAAAATGATAGAATATTGAATAATTAACTATATCTAAAACAGGAATCATGGGATTAGGAAATTGTTAGATCATGGGTTAAGAAGTTATTGAAATGAAAGAATAAAAATGAATTATATTCATGAATTAAAAATAATTTTGTAAATGAAATCCTATGTGGCTTTCTGAAATTGTACTATTTGAAAAAAAATGACACTTGTCATTCATACTGGAATGAATAATTTAAATAACTATCCATATTTAAATTTAATTATATGCATGAGTTAAAAAAATAAAAAACTAAATTATAGAGCAAGAAAGTTATTAAAATGATAGAATATTGAATAACTAACCATATCTAAAAGAGAAATCATGAGATTAAGAAATTGTTAGATCATGGATTAAGAAGTTATTGAAATGAAGGAATAAAAATAAATCATATTCATGAATTAAAAATAATTTTGTAAATGAAATCTTACTTGGCTTTCTGAAATTGTACTATTTAAAAAAATGAGACTTGTCATTTATAGAGATGTGCTTGTTATTCTTCTATTTTATATATATATATATATATATATATAGATTTTTTTAATAGGCATGAAATTTAAAATTAAAATAACTTTATGTTATCATGCCAACTTATGATTTTATATAAAAAATACAAATAAAAAAGTTTAAATCTCGGTTACTATAAAGGAATTAAATGGAATGAATAAAAAAATTAAATCACCTTTTTATTTTATGATAAATATAATAAAACTCATTAATATATATTTTAAAAATTTCATGAATCATGGTTTCTAATCACGCAAATTAATTACCCCTTTTTAATCATTTTATTTTTATTTTTTTAATATATTTTATTCTAATATTCGCTAGTAGGAGACCTGTATCATTATAATTAATCTTTAAATTATCCAAATTTCATCACAATAATCAGCACCACATTTCCCATTGTTGCGATGACTGATCAGCAGTGGACAAAGATTTTCGTGAGGGGGTACCCAACAGGCCAATACAAATGCCATGAAGCAGGTCCCGTTCTTCAACTTTGCTCCCCTTATGGCCAATTGGGCCGATTTTTTTTTCCCTGAATTAGGCCGTAGGTTATTTGGTTTATGAGGCCCAATTTAGCGTTAGGTTAGAAATGAATGTTCCATTTATTGCTCCAAGGACGTGACTTGAGCTGTGGAAACCAATGAGCACCTGTCTTAATAGTTAGAAACCTGAACAGTTTAATTTAAAATCTCATATTTAAATCTCAGGATATGCAGCTATGCAATTAAGTATGTAAAATATGTCTTATCAATAATACCCGCAAAATTTTCTTAAAAAAGAGCCCCACCTAAATAAAAATTCGAATTAGTTTGAAATAAATTGGACAGATATTAATGCAAACATATCCAAATGTTTCAGGACACTGGGTGTAAAAAGGGGGAAAAAAAAAATAAGGCTGTGAAAACAGAATCTTCTTGCCTCTCGCACTCATCAATTCCTTCGCCTCTCGTTTAATGCTGACTGTTTCCTCTTTCTTGCATAGGAGTGCTCAGTACTGTGTCTGTGTGTGTACCGCTTCTTTTGTTTATGGCCAATGTACCCCCTCCTGTTTAAAATATGAGTGCTCTCTTCGTTTTAAAATAGAGAGAAATCTTTTCACACTAGATTTTCAAAAATACGAATATAATATATTTTTATTTTTTCAATACATAAGCGATAATTTCTTAAAAATATCATTAATGAATACATTAGTTAACACTTCACCTTTAAGCAAAATACTTTATTAAATAAAGATAAATATAAAAAAATATTAATTTAAAGATGGTTAACTAACTTATTGAAGATATAATTTAATTAAAAATATTTTGTATTTTTAACATTTTTTTAGTTCATGCCGGTACATAACGTATGACACTATACAATAAAAATAAAAAATTAATATTATTATATAAAAATAAGAAATTAAAAAATTATGATGAATTAATTTTAACTAGAATGTAATTTTAAAATATAATTATAATATATTATACAAATTAATCCTAACAACTTTTTTTAACGCTTGTGAAGTGTTAAAAGTATGTTATATTCAATAAAAGGATAATTATATTAAAATCTTACATAAAAAAAATTAATTATTACAATATTTATTTAAAATTAAATTAAATTATATTGATAATATAAGTGTTCATTGATATAAATTAATTTAGTTATTAATAAATTTTATATTAATTAATTTTTTTTTATAAGATGTGATTGTAATTTTTCTTTTAATAAATAGGATGAAGTGCAGATTTTAACTTTTAACAAAAAAATATTAAAACCTCAAATATTTGAATGACATGGCAACGGTACTTTGCACGTGTATCCGGGAATTCATGGCATGCCTTTGAATAAAAAATAGTGACGTGGTTGATATGAAATGCCGAGCGAGCATTTTTTGGGACTCGGAATCGCTTTGTTTTTTAATCTGGCATTGACAAAGTTGTCGCTAATGCATTTTCATTCACTACTATTTCACGTCGGCTTCCATGTGTCTCGCCAGTGTATGGCCATCGGACAGTATCGAAACTTCACCACCAAGCAATTTTTTTTTGCCTGAACCAAGCAATTTTAAAATTACGCCTTTTTACTCGTAACGTAGGGTAATAATAAAATATAGCGATAAATATTACTGATTTCTCATTTGTCAATTATAGATAATTATTTTTTGTGTCATGTTTATTTAATTATCTCACTGGGATTAAAAAGATAATATTAAATTATTGATTTTATTTAAAAATATAATGAATTTTTAATTTTATTTTTAATCAAATGAAAAAATTTAAATTTTATATTGCATTCTCTACATAATTAATGAACTTAAATAACAATAATATTGATAAAATATAATTAATATTCTATCAAATATCTTATATTAAAAATTAAAAATATTTTAAAAAAATACTTTATAATAAGAATTAATGAAAAAGTATAACACATTGTGACTTATAAAATGGTCGAGGCTTTAACTTTTCCTACTCTTTCGGGCCCTATTACAGGGCATCTTATAAGAGGATTATTTAGTCTTTAATGTAAAGCACTTAATATAAGTATTAATAAGTTTTTTTAAAAAATGTTACTTTTATTTAAAGTCATTAATCATGAGGGATGAGTCTAACGTGAATTTAAACAATTTCCATTTGAATAGAGGTGGATTAGGGAGTTATTATATTTATAAGAAAAGTTAATAATTTTATCATCTATTCTTAATTTCAATGAAGTAATTGGATGTATCTTGTAATAGAGATTAGAATAAACACTCTTTTCATCATAGATTATAAGACACTTTAGATAAAATCTCATATACTAACAAATCTTATTAAATATACTTAATAATTTTGTTTTCAAAATAAAATGTATAAATTTTCAAAAACATTCTTCATTTGATATACTAAAAAGAGAGAGAGACAGTGATTAAATAAAAAGTGAGAGTAAGTATGATGAATCCAAGAGTGAAAGCATGGTCACAAAATTAAAAACTACTTAAAATATGGGAAGGCTGAGGCTAACACTGATTTTTACATTCCCTTACAAGTAAGAT
Source organism: Prosopis cineraria (assembly GCF_029017545.1). Classification (NCBI taxonomy): domain Eukaryota; kingdom Viridiplantae; phylum Streptophyta; class Magnoliopsida; order Fabales; family Fabaceae; genus Prosopis; species Prosopis cineraria. The sequence goes on from NW_026555346.1 coordinate 5,924,274, forward strand.
GAAAAATTTTTAAAATTTTTTCTAAGCACCAATTAAATTGTGGGGAGGAGAAGCAACCCCTGCTCCCGTAATGCGTCATTGAGAGTGCGTAATATTATAATAACTTTATTTAATAAAATTTAACATTTTTAAATAATCTTATATTTTAAAACGTGAAATGTCTTCTTGGAATGGAGGAAGTATTTATTTACCACGCGAAAAAAATTAAGAATAAAGCAGATAAATGCTTTCATAGAGAGGACAAAAAAGAAAGCAGACAAACGTTCCCCCCATAAAACGACATTAAAGGGCGACACCCCGCACGTTCGAGAATCACACGTGTCAAGTCCTAGCTCCCAGTCCCTCAGGCAGCGCAACGGGTTGAAGAAATGCTTGAATGCGAGTCACCTAAACGACAAAACCCAAATATGGATTCGGTAGGTTGGGTAAGCCATATTCGTTCAGAGACGTAAAATACCTGAACATATGAACAGCCATATTAAAACAAATCTATGCTGAGCCCAGGCTCTCACACTTTTTTAAGTTGATTCAAATACTTAAATTATTAAATATTAATTTATTTTTTAACTAATTTTAAAATTTTTTAATATTTGAACTAAGCTCATTATGTTCAGGCTCATTCAAAATTTCTGTAAGCTTATCTGAATTATTGAATAAGCCCGGAGTAATTTTTTTTCTTAAATTCTTAAACCCAACCCTAAAATTTTCTAAATTTATTTGAGTTAACTCGATCACCTCCACTGAAGCACCTAACCAACCCAGGGGAGGAAAGAAAGGCAGGCTATTGATTATGCAAGCGAAGAATGCAATCTGAGGAGTCTGCCTGATTCGGATTAACTTATTGAAGAGAGATTTTGACATTCAGGTTAACTTATTAGGATTAACATTTACTTATAGTATTTTTCACGCGATGACATGAGTCTTTTTAATGCGCAAACTTAATTTTATCTTTTTAAATCCATATAACAACTCATCAAGTGAGAGAAGAATTGTTATTGCCATTATTAATTATTAATTGCGAATATTTTTTGTATCAAACCACCATCTACACCCGAATGTAATAAATACAGCCGATTGTCTGTACGAATAAACTTAAAAACTTATTATATTTTTAGATAAACCTAACGACTTAATTAACTTTCATTATCCCGTGAGATAGTTCGAGATGTTTTGTACTAATAATATGAATCGAGATGAAGTACCCATCTATTCTTCCTTTAATTATCATAACACGCGAACGAATCTCCCTACGTGACTCGTCGGCATCATCTCCCCATCACGCTGAAGTTACTCCACTACTCTTTTAATCATAAAAAAAAAATGATTACAATTCTTATAGTTTTTACATAGTTATAATTTAATTTTTCAACTTTGACTCATTATAACTCAATCTTTAAAATTTTAATTTAGTTATAAATCAGTCACTGAGCTTTGCCTCTTACAATTTAATCCTTAAAGTTTAAACCCCTTAAATATTAATCTTTGTATTTAAAAAAATAAATTTATAAAGATTAAAAATATTTTAAAATTTTAATATTTATAGTATTTATAAAAATTAAAAGGGTTTAATAATTTAAAATATTAGTAATAAAATTTAAAATATTTTTAATCTTTATAAATTTATTTTCTAAATTAAAGGGATTAATATTTAAGAAACATAAACTTTAGGTATTAAATTATAAGAGACAAAATTCATGGACTAATTTACAATCAAGTCAAAACTTTAAAGATCGAGTTATAATGAGTTAAAATTTAAAAATTGAGTAACAGTTAAATCAAAAATACAAAAATTACATGATTAATTTTTCCTAGAAAAATTAGAAATACAAACTCTCTTTCTCGAGTAAAATTTATTCTAAATCAGCGTACACGCAAAAGCTTCAAATCATTTATAGGGAGAGCGATTGGAAAAAAAATTACTGACTGTTTTTTTAACCCCCAATCTACTCATGAGTTATAACAAATGTTTTCAGTAGAAATGTACGATTTATACCTATTCTGATTGATTCGGTATCATTCTGATCATATCAAGACGGGTCTCATTTTAACTCTAAAACAATTGGGACTAGACTTTGTGGAATGAAATAGGAAAGGGATTCGAGATGGGACAAGACACGAGATTACTATTGAAACATCCCGTCACATCTCAAATATCATATATATTATTTTTATTTTAAAAATATATATTAAATATATTCCCTTTGTTGAAAAATGTAAGGTATTTTTTGAGAAGTTATATGTTAAAAAATATAAGGTATTTTTAGTTTTTCAATATGTAATCATTGTCTTTTTTTTTTCAAAAGTGCCTCTATTAATAATAATTTTATATTTATTGTAAGGTATTTAATAAGGAAAAATATGAAAAGATAATGTTAGTTAAAAAGTAAGTAACTACTTTATTGGGAGTGAGATTTGGTTAAAAATGCCTTACATTTTTTAACGGAAGGAGTATTAATTATATGAATATAATTTATACTCATATTAATTATATCAATTATAATTTTAATACTTGCAATGTTCATATAAAACTAGAGTTTTCTATATTGATAATTTTAATGGCATAGAGTAAATATGGCGATATCTTTCTTTATAATATATTAATTATATTAATACAATTTATTCTTTTATATATATATATATATATATCTATTTAATAAATTTTATTTATATCGTATTTCATGTTTTATTTTTAAAAGAGTAATTAATTTAACACATCTCAACTAAAGTAAAAGAACAATGATTTGATATTGTGTTTAGCTTATCTATTGTTATTACTCTTATAACCTAAAAATCACTTGTAATTACTATCATAATATGTAGTTGTGATTAATATAATTCAATAATTAACTTTAAATTATTGTGAATTTATGATTTATGTACTTGTATTGTTTTAATTTTAAACTTAATAAATTATATAATTTAAAATTTTAATGAATATTATTATTCAAATATTTTTTTGATATCGTTCGAGTTATCTAGACGGCGAGACGTCTCGATCTTATCTCAATCCAGTCCCAATTCCTAATGTGATGGAACAAGATACGAGATTAAAATTCAATCCCATTTTTTTTTTTAGGACAGGATAAGAGACAAGGGTGCCCCAATCTCGTGAATACCCCTAGTTTTTAAAATACAACTGGACATTAAATTGTAAAGGTTAGTGGCTTACTATTCACATGATTCAACCGGATTGAATTAATAGTCAAATTGATAACGTAATAATTAGATTCAAAAATTATATATGTATATAATAATCTAAATATAATAAATAAATATGAAATTAATACTTAACTTAGAAATAAAACCAAATATTTTAATCTTATCGTGATTTAATAAGATGACATAACATAATATCAAATGATTAAAAAAATTAATCTTTTTTTAAAGAATTTTTTGAAAAGTTTGGTTTTTAAAAATTAAATTTGGTTCGCAGTCTAACTGCTAGCCCAAAAAATCCTACCCAACTCAACCCCTAAAATAATTTTTACGTGTTGATCGAACTGAAATTCAGACCGGCTGACCTACCTGACCATCTAGACTGGTTCAATTATTTAATCACTGGTTATAACCATCACTTATCTCATAAATAATTTTTAAATTAATACTCCATCCATTTAATATTATGAAATATTTTTAATTAAATCACACTATTACTGAATTAATTAATTATCTTTAAAATTATACACCATTTTTACATTCATCCCTTAATTTATTAATTATACTTTTAATTAAGGGTATTTTGAAAAAAGTTATTAATTATTTCTTAAAAAAATTTTAAATGTTTTATATTTTTAAATATTTTATTTAAAACAATATCTTATATAGTCGCACAATAATAGAAATCAGGGGGAGGAGAGGGGCTCGTCTTGAACTCAAAGGAAGCGCGCGCGCGCGCGCACACACATATAATATATGTATGATTATTTCGGTGCATGCATGGTTCGGATGCGCGTGAAAGGACAGGGCGAGCAATGGGCCTGCATTTCCCAGTCAATTGACCAGCACTGTGACACCTCTCTCCCACACTTACTTTTGTCAGTCTCCCCTATTTTGTCGTCTTCTCATCACTCTCTCTCTCTCTCTCTAATGCGATTCTCACTGTTCCCCTCCCAATTGCCCGCCATCCAATCCCATGAACAAAGCCTTGTTCTCCAAAGAAAATTGAATTGAAGTACTCAGAGGCGAAATAATGTCCTGAATTTGACGTGTGAGAGTGTGAATAATATACGATGCTTTAATGAATTGAAAATTTGAGCGAATCGCTTAAATACAATTGGACGTCTCACTGATGATCAGAATGTGCAAATGGCTGTCAAGTTAAATAAGAGCGAGTTGCTCCAGCCTAACCCCTGGACTCATCCAGGAATTATCACCGAGTCTGTCTCTGTCCTATTTTGCTTACCAACAATTTGCCATGAACCCGTCGAGCCAGAACGGGAAAAGGTACAAGCTATAGACAATCCCGTGGGCTATTGGACTGTCGTGTAATTATTATTCATTTATTCTGTGGGGGGAGAGAGAGAGTCTCTGTCAATTCTGGTGAGGGAGGAGAGAGAGGGGACTGGTATTTCAGAAGCTCATTGCCTCGCTGATTTTGAGGCATGAAAGGGAGAGAGATAGGAGAGTACGGCACCAGTTTCACCCCCCCACCCTATTTTTACTGCATTTGGACCTCTTCTCTTCATCATCCTTCTCTGCGAAATTCTCAGAGCACCAGGAGAGAACACCTAGGTCGGTTTCTCTCTCTCTGTATTTCACTCACACTCACTCATGTTTATTCGTGTTTTCTCTCGGTTGAACGATTCTGATTTCTAGTCTATTTCTGTGTTTTGATTCTGCTCAACCGTTGTGTGTGTGTTTTTTTTTTTTGGAGGGTTCCGAGGTCTCCCTTGAGGTTTGAATGTCATCTTCTTCTTGTTTTTTTTTTTTGAGCTTCTGATAGTTACAGAAGTTTCTTCCTTTTTGTCTTGGCCGGGTTCTCCTGCCTGTGCGATTACTGGTAGTTTTACTTTTCTTTAATTTTCCTTGGGATTTTATTCGCTCGCTGCTCTTTTGGCAAAGGGATTTGGATTTGGATTTGGAATGACTCGACATTTATTATGAATTATGATGGTTTTCAAAAAATTTCTTTACCTCTGTATTTTGTTTTTTTGCCGTCAACGTCGTTTACTGCCCTGTTGTTGAGATGACATCGTCTAATCGGAGCTCTATCATTGCTTCTTCATTCATTTATTTTCTTTTCCGGTTTCTTTAATGAGTCTTGGAATTAAAGCGGTGACGCAATTTTCTTTCTTTAAATTTTCAAACATGAATGCTCGCCTTTTTCAGCACGCAATCAAAAGGTCCAATCTTTTCACAGGTGTGGCGTTAAGTCATTATATGTTGATCTGTGTTGTCGCTGGATATTGGTATTGCTTATTAAAAACTGGTTGTGTTCTTCTGTTTCATGTGACCAAACCGGGGTTGTTTTCTGCAGGTGATTTGAGCTAATGCTGCGGAAGAGGAACAGGTCCCTCCAGAAGGATCAACATCACATGGGTCATACTTGGGACTGTTATTCTCAGTCTCATGGTTTGGGGAGGAAACTCAAAAGCAACTTAATTTTCAATATCCCTCGTTTGTTTGTGGGTCTTGTTCCTAACAGCTTGTTAGATTCTGATTCAATGAGGAGCCCTACATCTCCTCTCGATGTTGAAGTATTTCCAAGTTCAGGCAACCCAGCTAGAACTCCAAAATCATGCCAGAGGAGCTGGGATTGCAGCAAAGTAGGCCTAAGCATGCTAGATTCTTTTAATGATTCTTCTGAATTTTCTGGGAAAATTATATCTTCATCACAGAGTAAGTTTCCAATCATCAGTCCCAGAATGAGAATGAACTTCTCAAATTGTCTAAACTGTGCTAATTCTTTTGAGGCATCTAGGTCCTTACCCAAAGATTTTTGTAAACTTCCTTATAGCCAGAATGGATCTGCTATCCCCAAGGGTAATTCCAATACTCTTTTTGAGATTGGAGAAACCTGCCTAGAGTATGAACCATTTAGGAAAAGCTGGTCTTCAATGGATTCCTGCAATCCGTTTAGAAGCTTCTCCGGTTTGACCCTTCCCAACAATGACTCGAACTCCGGGTTTTTCCCAGTGAAAGATATGTCCACCGAAGCAATCTTTCCTCATTTTGTCGAAAGAAACCATGACTCAAACACTTCGTCGCTGCCTACAGAATTGAACTCAGAACATTTATCATCTCTTGAGCTTGTTGAGTCTCTATCTGCTGGTGAGATTGAGGAATCTGAGGACTACACCTGTGTAATTTCCCATGGTCCCAATCCTAGAACGACCCATATTTTCGGTGATTGCATCTTGGAAACTCATTCTGATGATCTTAGGATTCATGGTAAGAATGAAGAGAAGGAAGATGGAGCGTGCCCCGTGGTTAACTGCTCACAAACTCCAAACCAGTATCCCTCTAATGATTTCTTGAGTTTTTGTCACCACTGCAACAAGAAACTGGATGAGGGAAAAGATATTTACATGTATAGGTCGGTTAGCCTGATCAAAATTGCGTATATTGTTTTGAATTGCATTTCCTTTGATGGGTATAGTTAAATTTATTCTTAAGACTGGATTCCTTTGTTATCCTGCAGAGGTGAAGAAGCATTTTGCAGTTTGACTTGCCGTGATCTGGAGATCATGATTGATGAACAATTGCAGCAATCCAATCCGTCTGAAAAATCTCCCGGGCAAGAAATTGGTGAGGAACTTTTTGAAACCGCTATCCTCACTACTAGGTAGCTTGGAGCCTTTTCTATCACCGCCACCATGGTCATGAGAATAGGAGATGCAACTGATCATCTGTTCACGTAAGTGCTGTCTTTTATGTGCATCTATCTGCAGCCATGGATGATCGTTTTGTACGTCACTGCATTTGCCTTGGGCCTTTCGGATTTCATGTTCTTGGTGGATGATGGCTCCTATTTAGCATCATGGGTATCCATATAACTTGATATATATGTTATCAAACTAGTGATAGTTTAGTATTCATGTGGGAAGGATTGAAGCCGATTTTTCTGGCTTCTCCTCGTGATTTTCCTGCATTAACTTCTATCATGTCAAGGATCAATGTATACAGCCCGAACAAGTTTTTGACTGAATGATATATTACTATTGTTGTATGTACAGCTTGCTTCCCTTCCATCGATTATTTCACACTAATAGAAGATAATCGAATGCATGTTTGCTTATATAGTGATTCACCAATTCCTGGTAGAGGGCAGAAGCGGGTTGATGAGACCAGTAATTAACTTTTTTTTCCCCCACCCGGTATCCCGGGGGGAATGTGTATATTCTGGGTTCATTGCCTGCCTATCCCATTCTAGACTAATTCGGATCCGCGCTTAGGTGGGGCCAATAATTAACTTGTTGATTCTGCTAAGGTCCAGTAGCTTTCTTGGGAGTTGCGATGTTCTGCATTAATGGACTTGGGCCTTGACGTTCCCTAAATCAAGAGAATACCAAAAAGGCCGAAGCATTATCCAACGATCACTGCATTTTCGGCCGATTGATAGGCGTTTTCGCCTCTGGGAAATCCATAGTTCAACATATTGGATCTTACGTTGATTTTCTGAATCTAAAATACAGGTCCAGTCGGTCAATAAGAAGCTCGAAGTCATGTGAAATGAAATCTGAATGCTGTACCTTTCACAACGCCCATAATATACAGAGGGAAAAACAATCAGGCATCGTTGTCAAAGTACTAAAACTCAGACTGAGTATCAGTCGGTCAAGGCTAAGTTGAGGTTAATCATTTTATTCTTGTAATTTTGATCGATTATAATTTAATTTTTAAAATTTAACTCTTATAACTTAATTTTTATATTATTAATCATTTGATTCCTAAATCTCAAAAAATAAAATTATAAAGATTAAAATTATATTAAAATTTATCTTTAAAATTTAGATTACCAAACATTTTTAATCTTTATAAATATTCTAAATATTAAAAGTTTAAAATACTTTCAATCATTATAATTTTATTTTTAAAATACAGGGATTAATATTTAAATAATTAAAATTATAGAGTTGCAAGAAACAAAATTTAAGAACAAAGTATCAATTAAATTAAAACTATAAAGATCGAGTTACAATGAATTAAAATTCCGCGATTAAATTATAATCAGGTCAAAAGTACAGGGATCAAATGAACAAATTTTTTTTATTTTTTGAACTCAAATCAGCAAAGTGAGGAAAAAATATATACTCCCTCTATTAAAAAAATGTAAAGTATTTTTTTAAGAGTTAGATGTTCAAAAATATAAAGCATCTATAGTCTTTCGAGATGTAATCATTATCTTTTTTCTCAAAATAACCCTATTGATAATAACTTTATATTTATTGTAGGGTGTTTAATAAAGATAAATATAAAAAGATAGGGTTAATTAAAAAGTAGGTAACTACTTGATTAATGGTGATATTTGATTAAAAATATCTTATATTTTTAAATGGAGGGAGTATAATCTAACATGCTAGATCCATCCGAAACTTTAGACTCGATTGACCAAGGGACTCATTCATTAGTCTAACCAAGCAATGTGAGTTGAGTTTGAATGGTATGATAGTTATTAAATAAATCCAGCGCAGAGGGTTTAAGCTCAAGTCATTATCAGAATCGCTGAAGGCAATTCCTGATTGGACACCATATTAACTAGATTTGAGAATTCCACTCCAAAATCTTGGAGATGCGAGCATGAAATGAGAAAGGGAAAGCGAAGCAAATAGGCTGACCGTGCCCGGCATCTTGACTCGGTTCAACCAAGGCAAAATTAGAGCAACTTTTGGTTCGGATCAATCTAACCGAATTTGCTTGCACACCTTTCTTGAGCTATCTCTTAAAAGCGCATTGATCAAATTTATTATCTTTTCGGTGAAAAAAGCATGCATATTAGGCTTTTTGCAATGTGTACGAAAAGTTATATGTATGTCAGGCTCCATTATTTTTCCACCGAAGTTATCGCTCCCGTTATATTATACTCCCCCCCCCCTTTTTTTTCAAATTATAAAATAACTTTAAAAAAATTTCTCATTCCAAAATATAAAATAATTTTTTAAAAACAAAATTTTATTAATAATATTTTTTAAATATTACCCTTTAAGTATTTAAGTAGAGGGAGAATTGAAATAATATTACTGTATAATGATTTTTAAAGTTTATAGTTTTATTTTTTAAAAAAATATTATTATTGTGTCTTATTGGTACGTGTAATCTTATTTTAAATTGTTTTATAATTTGAGAATGAGGGAAGGAGTACCTCTTTGCTAGTTACTATTTTTCTTGGATAACAATTATCAGTAGTATTTTTGTGTGCGCTGAAATAGAGTAAACATGAAGCTCCTTTGATGGGGTAACAATTCTTGGATATTGATTCAGGCCCAGCTCGCGTCAAGACTTCCCACTCTGGCACTACCACTACGCGCCTGGGCTTTTTTTAGCCCGTTTGGTTGGATTCTGTCATTTCCTAAATTACCAGAATGGCCTTATGTGGCAGGCCGGGCACAATGCAATGGATGAGGTTGAACTACCCATAAATGGCAACCACCCCACTTGGCGGATAAAGCTTTGCTGGCTAAACAAATTTGGAGATTATTAGATTCAAAAGTTTTGCTAGCACTTTCAAGGTAAAATACTTGGACTTAAGCTCTTCTGAGATTATAAACCAACCTTATAATACGTCTTGGACATGGAAGGGCATCTTGAGCAGTGCAAATTTAATCACATCTAAGCTTCGTTGAAGAGTTGGTTATGGGGGAAAAATTCTCTCACACTCAAATGTCTAGTGTTTTTGATGCCACCATCTGCAAGGTATCTGATCTCATTTGTCAATTCTAATCCACAGATTCCTCTCTCTCTCTTGGAACGAATCTTTTGTTTATGACAATGCTCCGGCGTCAAGAATTCTCAGCTAGTCAATCTCTTTGCAAGACAAGGTAGATAAATTGATTTGGGCAATTTCTTAGGAAAATACTTGGTTCAAGATGGCTTTAGGGAACTGTTAGTCCAAACCATACCCAGGAATTTGCAACCATAATCCAAATTGGAAGCTTCATCTCCCTTATAAGGATCTTCTTTTTATATGGAAATTGCTAGATAAAGTAATTAGCTGATGTCCTCCAACATCACCATCTCTACTGCAAATAGACATGCTTGTCTGGTTGTGAAGAAGATGAATTTTTAACACATCTTTTCTTTATGTGCCTTTATACCATGCCATGTGGGAGGGTGCATTAGATATTTGACCTAGAGAACTCATTGTTGGACAGGACTTCTCGAAATTCCATGCTATGTTATCATCCCTGATAAAGGAAAATAGAACAGATTTACCGAGACAGGTTATTATCCTTCTCAATCTGATTTGTGTCCATCTTCATGGCAATTTAGCTTGTCAATTCCAACCAACAGCATTCAACCTCTTCGAAACTCTACTGTGTTTGGATGGCCAATTTGGCAAATATAAGGTTAAAGCCAAAAAGCTTTCTCAATGTAATATTTGAATCAGATGGAATACGGAGGTTTTACAAGAATTTTTACGGTAAAAAGAGAAAGTGAAAATAAAGGACTCGTTTGGTTTCTATTCTTATTTTTTATTTTTAAAATTTTTTTTGTAATACAATTTTAAAATTTATTTTTCAAAAAAAAATAAAATAAAAATTCATTTGATTATGTCAGTTAAAAAATAATTTAAAAAATTTAAAAATGAACTGATAGTAATAATTATAGACAATTAATAGCAATGATTAGTAATATAAATTAATCAAAATAATTATAATTTTTAATAATTCAATGTAGTGTATTTTAAAAATGAGAGGTTGTTTTTATTTTATTTTAAAATAAAAAATGAAAATAATTTTAAAAATACTTATTCAAACGGGTGTTTACATTTTTCTGTTTTTAAAAATAAAAAATACTTTATTTGTTAAAAAATGTAAGGCATTTTTAATCAAATCTCACCTCCCAATAAAATAGTGACCTACTTTTCAACTAACCCTATCTTTTTATATTTGTCCCTATTAAACACCCTATAGTAAATATAAAATTATTATCAATGGAGATACCGTTAAAAAAAGTAATAATTACACCTTAAAAAATTAAAAATGCTTCACATTTTTTAATATTCAACTCCTTAAAAAATATTTTATATTTTTCAACGGAGTGAGTAATCGTTAGAAAAATAAACTAGCAGGCCCAATATCTTTCTTCTATAATTCTCGCCTCACATCCGCTTTAATTTGGATTTGAGCATTCATTTTGGATTATGGCCTGCAACTAGAGCCACTCACTATCATTAGCAATTAGCGTCTGATCTTCACCCTTTCATCTTTAATCTGGATGCACCGCGTGGTTCATGGAAATTTGTTTAAATTGTTATCCTTTTTTCCTTCTTGGGACAACTATATTACTAATTTTTCTTTGCCCTCTTTCCCTGCCCCTAGGCCCCCAATGGGAGGCTAACTTTATTTTGTTTTATTATTTCATTTTCTCTAATTAAAAGTTGTTTTATTTCATTAAAAAAAGAAGAAGAAAAACTACATCAATGGCAAATGTCACGTTGAGTTTAACCAACGAAGTTTGGGTTTTAATGGAAGGTCTGTTTTCTCAAAAGACGATAAATCAAAATTTAAATCCTTACTTGTGCTGAAAAATGTATCTACATTTAATGGTAACCATATCTAAAAAATGACTGCCTCTAATTAAAAAAAAAAATGCCTGGTTGGTTAGTGATTCTCATGGGCATGGATTCTCTACTCTTCCTTCCCATCCTCTTCCATTCCTTTTCCTTTTTGACCATTAGATCAATATTTAAATGTTTTAGATTTGATCTCCTGTAAAATTATCATTAAAATATTAAATTACAAAAAATATAAATAATAAAATTCAAACTATTAAAACTTAATAAGAACAATTTAAAAATATAGTAAGAGTAAAATAAAATGAAATGGTTTGAAGGAGATCAAATTTAGATCATCTAAAATTTTGATTTAATAATTAAAAATTAAAAAGAGGAGGGGGAAATGATTAGGGGTGAGGATTCGGTAAATTTGGTTAGTTCGGTTATAATTTCTTTAAAATCGATCGACTGAATTATATAAAAAAATTGGATCAAACTGAATCAAAATACATAACTGAATTGAATTTTAATAATTCAGTTCAATTGGTCTATTTAATTTATGAGTCTTGATTTGAGTCTATAAAATTTAATTATTCATATATTCTTCTAACCAATTTTTTCCCTTGACACTGAAGGCCCAACAAAAAAATAACAATCTTATATCATAATTTATGAGAAAATTAATAAGATTTGATACTATTACACTAAAAACTAAATTATAGAAATAAAAAATTAGAACATCACATTAAACAAAAAAAAATATTATTACTGTAAGTAGTAGAAAGATGTTTCTTACTTACCTAGATGAAAATTTATTTACATTTTTAAAAATATGAAAGAAAAAATATGGATAATTCGGTCGGTTTGATTTATTTAATTCTTAAATTCTCGACCGAATTGAATCAATCAACTAAATTTTTCATTAAAAAAAACTGAATTGAATTAAAATATTAAATAGATTGAATCAAATAGATAAAATTTAATTCAATTCATTTTAATTTTCAATTTTAATTCATTTTTGCTCACTCCTTCAAATGATGGGAAGGAAGAGGAGAGAGTCCTTTTTCGATCCTCATTTGAGTTCGTAAGTTTCGGCGAGAAGTTATACAGTAACCTTCCACGTATGCTCGAATCATGCCTCTTGTATTTCGGTGATGCAAAAACCTCATTAACGTGATTGGCGATAGTATATATTAATGGGGTTTGATCACTTAAAATGGCAACAAAAATTATAAAAGCTTGAGAATTAAAGGCTACTATGTTTTGGATGAATTGAAGTGAGGGTTTAGTTGAGACATTGGATTCTGATCATGAAAACTTAAAAATACAAGGAATCAATTTTATATCTTGACTTAGAATTTAAGAATTTGAAATTATGAATTCGTTGACTTTTTTTATTAAGTTTGATTTTATTTGACATAAAAGTTTCTATATCAATTTAAAATCCACTCGTATTTAGTTTTATTACACAAAACATCAAGTTGATTTACCCATTTAAGTAATGATTGAGTTTGATAGGTTGCCTATTTAAGTCATATATATATATATATATATGAATTTGAGTTTGAGAAATGATATTTTTTTAATTGAAATCAAACTTTGAAGCCTAATCCTAAAAAAATCGGGTTGGATTTAGGCGGTTTGTTTTTGTTTTACCCTTGAAAGATAAAAAATTTTAATTTTTAAATTGAATTTATATTTCAAAATATATATTTATACTTTAAAATTAGAATTTTTATTATTTATTTTAAATTTTTGAACATTATAACTAGTATTTTTTAAAATAAAATACTATAATTGAAATTTTAATTTTTAAATATTAAAAAATAAAAATTAAATAAGGAATGAGATTTAAAAAATAATTATTTTTGTGACAATCAAACTTATGAGCTTGAGTCTATATCAACTTATCTACTTCCTAACACTAGGCACCACATGTCATCCCCATGAGAGGATCACAGGAAAAATTCATCAATGCTCTAATTTATATTTGGGAAGAATGGTAGTGAGAGCTCCCAAAAAAAAAAAAGCAGTGAAAATCTTGAATAATTGAAAGTTTATTTATATACGCGTCAATTGATGAGCTTTTAGTCATCCATAAATGAATTTTGAGTTATCTAGGACTTTCATTTTTCTTCCATCTAGTGAAAGCTTTCACTGCCATTCTCTCTTATATTTGTAGTCCATATACAGAAGAACATTGAGTCACGTTGAATGGAATTGGTTCATATTAGTATATTACATTCATCAGTGTGCATGATATTTGACTCGGCGAATCAAAAACATGAATGACGTAAAAGTCACGCAAGGACGTGTAATTAAAATAAATAACATGTTGCATCAATCTGTGTCGGGTACTATTACTAACTAAGAAAAATTACATACTCTCTCTGTCTCTCTCTCTCTGAATATAAAATATTTTTAATTAAATTTTATCTCAGAATAAAATAATTATTTATTTTTAAATTAACTCTATCTTTTCATATTTTCTCGATTAAACACCCTATAATAAATATAAAGTTAATATCAATGGAGACAGTTTTTTAAAAAAGATAATGATTACACTTTAAAAGAATAAAAATATTTTATATTTTTTAACATTTAACTCCTTAAAAAATGCCTTACATTTTTGAATGGAGGGAGTAGGTCTCATGGAGAGATTTATTTATATATAAATCCCACAAAAAAATTCATAAATCACAAATAAAACCCTTAAAACTTAAGTATAATTTGAGATTAAGATGAAAAGATAACAATTCCTCTATTAAATATATATATATACATTATATCAGTCAAGTAATTGTCAACTACTTCATTAGTAATTTATAATTTTAATTTTAATTTTTTACAACTATATCTTTACATATTCAATAGTTAAATCGATCAATTTAACTATTAAATATATAAAGTTACAGTTGAAAAAGTTAAAGCTATAATTATAAGTTAATAATGAACTAATTGTAAACAATAAATGTTAAACTTTGTTAGTACTATATAATTATCTAATTATTTAATATGTAAAGTTACAATTGTAAAAAAATTAAAATTAAAATTTTAAAATACTAATGAAATACTTATAAATTAATTATTTAATTGATGTAATGTATGTTTAATATGGGTATTATTATATTTACAGTTTAATTTCAAATTATATTTATTAATTAGATCCTAAAGGACGTGGTTAGGATTTTCAAGTTTTATAAGATTTATATATAAATAAATTTTTTTTATGAGACTTATGTGTAATTTTTTTTATTAATTATATGCTATACATGCATGAAGCGCGATTCCCAGCTTGCCGCAATAAACCCCGAACTTGACTTCACAAGCGAGTAACTAAGGGGCCAAAATGGGAGCCTGATGTGTTGGCCAAAAAAAAAAAAAAAAAAAAGAGCCTGATTTGCTGACGCGTGGCCAGCAAGGGAATCTGACACAAATGATAAAACGATGATTAGGGAAAGCCTTAAAAGGAAATACATGTGTAAAGATGGGATCTGTCTTTGACCCACTGTCGTCAAATTTATTTTTATTTGAGCTCTTAGTTTTTAAAATATTAGAAACCACATGATATGTCTTTCACAAAGCGACTTTAAGAACATGAGAATGCGTGAAATTTTAAATCTGAAAAAATAATTTTTTTTGTTGGATGGTGTTACAAAACAAATATTGGTGGGCAGGCAGCCTCGTTGTCTTTGTAAGACTAGAAAAAGGCTGTCGAAAGGCGATTATTCAATTAAGAAAATTGGCGAAGGCCCATTGGAAGGCCATCAGCTCGAAGACTCAAAAGCACATGTCATGACAAGTCTATGGAGTATGGAAGGAAACAAAGGAAAGTAGAGATTTTTAATAATGTCAAATTTTAAAAAATAAAAAAATAGGGTTGAAAGTTTTTAATTAATTTTTAGAATGTTTCTATATTAAAATTTTATAACTTTCCTTATTCATTTTTTTTAAACAAAATTTATCAAAATTTTCTCTCCCTCTCTTCTTCATTTTAATTCCTTCTATCTCCTCCTGACAGTCTAGCCAAGCAAGGAAAGAGGGTATAAATGTTTGTTTTGATTTTATTTATAAATTATTTTTAATATATTTTATTAGAATTAACAAAAGCCTCATACATTTTATTTTAAAATTTAATAAGTTTTCATTCTTAACCGCAATGGGGACAATTTTTTTTTAATAATTTAATTTTTTAAGGTATAAATGTAAAGATTAACATAAAAAATAATGAAGTATCCTATGAACAATATCAAAACAAATCTTCTCTCTCTACTTTGTAAATAAGATCATGGGAGTATGTTTAAGGCCCTAGATACATTCAATGCATCACATCTTCTATGCCTTATTCAATAAAAACATGTTATGTCAAATGATTGTAAAAATAAATTGACTCTGTTATTGATGATGACAGAAAGAGAAAATATAAAAAGATTAATTAAAGAGACATTCTATTCTAAAATAAACTCATTAAAAGTAAGGACATGTAAGATTTTATTTAATTAAATTAATGCAATTTTATTGGACAGAATATAGATAACATGGTGTTGGATGCATGTAAAATTTCTCAAGATAAACATACATGTCTGCGTTAAAAATTTATGGGTTCTGAAATAATAAATTTGAGTTAAAAATATTTCAAAATAATTTTTTAGCACCAAGTCGTTTAATACTGAATATTAATTGTAAGGGCGAGGAAAGATTCACAGGCGGTAAATTTTCCTGCTGCAGATAAAATCCTCGTGTGGTTCAATGGAATTACAACTTAAAAAAACAAAAGGGAAAGAAACAACAACAATGCACTCTCCTATGTTTGGTTTGCATCAATCAATCTTCGTGGGAAGGCAAATTCCATGTTTCTTCATTGCTCCTGGAAAATGCTCCCCACCACCCTCCCCTTATAGCAAAAACCCACCGTCATCCCTCAGCTAGTGGCCGCTTCATCGCCTCTCACTGTAGTACGGAAAATGTATGGAAAGACGTGAGTGTTAATTGTGGTCTGGATAATTGTTATGTATGAAAAAATGTGAAAAAAAATAAATAAGTCATTTTCTATGATATTTAAAAATTGTTAACACACGTGATGTCATGTTTATGGATGGGAAGAGAATGCATAGATACGCCCGATGCGCACGGCAATTAAAGCTGTCGGGGTGCGGGTGCTGATGCTGATGCCATATTCATATGTTTGAATCCAAAACTAACTTGACAAGATTATTATCATTTTTCAAATATAAATTCTTCTATTAAAGTCAGACACAGTATGCGCCATGCAGTGCACTCACACGCATCATGTCATCCTGAAACTAGTTTATCTCTCCGGTAGGAAGACTTCAGTGATTGGCGCTAATTAGTCAATATTAAATGCATAAACAATACCGTGTTTTATTTTACCAAAACTCCCTGCAAATATATCTAACTAGTAACTGTTACTCCAATCCATGCTAACTAGTCGGTGGCTTGTTTTAATTTTCAATATAAAATTCAATTCATTTTATTTCATTTTATTTATTTTTTTTTTACTACTATCTGCTCTAGAGCGTGAGCTCGACAACTAGGGGGCTTAGGGCCGCTACTCCGAAGACATTTTAGACACGGCGAAATTGATTTGGAATAAATTATTATTCTTCTATCACACTACAGTACACGTGCAAATTGTGCCCTTCAATCACCCTCACATGATTGCCTCTTGAGCAGGGAATTTCAATATAAATAAACCGCATTCCCATTCATCCTCACACTTGTCCAAGCCAATATCATCATTCATGGCAATGGCATCGCAGAACCCTCCATTTTCAGACCTTGAAGCACTCCAAGACCCGCAACCTTGTGGCTTCTCCGCCAACCTGACCCGCAAACTGAGAGCCAACTTGGCTTTCCGTTCTAAATTGGCTGAACTGAATGGAGCCATGGGAGACCTTGGCACGTACATACCCATAGTACTGGCTCTCACTCTAGCCAGAGATCTCAACCTCGGCACTACATTGATTTTCACAGGCTTCTACAACTTCATCACCGGTGCTATTTATGGCGTTCCCATGCCTGTCCAGCCCATGAAGTCCATCGCCGCCGAGTCCCTCTCCAACCCCAGTTTCGCCGTGCCGGAGATCATGGCCTCCGGAATCTTGACCGGCGGGGTCTTGCTGCTGCTTGGCATAACCGGGTTGATGCGGCTGGTGTACAAGTTCATTCCTTTATGCGTTGTCAGGGGGATTCAGCTTGCGCAAGGCCTGTCCTTTGCTTTGACTGCTGTTAAATACGTCAGAAAGATTCAAGACTTGCCAAAGTCAAAGTCGTCAGGGAACCGAGGATGGCTTGGTTTGGACGGTCTGGTTTTGGCTCTTGTATGCGTTTGCTTTATTGTCATAGTGAACGGAGCTGGTGAACACCATCATGGCAGGGAAAGCACCACTTTGAATGACCAACAACACAAGGTGGAAGAAGAAGCAGCAGCAAGAATAAAGAGAAGAAGCAGAGTCAGAAACATAGTCTTCTCTCTTCCTTCAGCTTTCATAGTGTTTGTACTGGGCGTCATTCTGGCCTTCATCAGAAATCCCAAAATTGTGCATGACATCAACTTCGGACCATCCTCTTTTCAAGTGGTGAAAATTTCTGAACACTCATGGAAACAAGGCTTCATAAAGGGCACTATCCCTCAACTCCCATTATCAATTCTGAACTCAGTGATAGCAGTGTGCAAGCTATCATCAGATCTATTCCCAGAAAAGGAAGTTTCAGTGACATCAGTGTCTGTGACAGTGGGATTGATGAACTTAGTAGGGGGGTGGTTTGGGGCTATGCCAAGCTGTCATGGGGCAGGTGGGTTAGCAGGTCAATACAAGTTTGGTGGTAGGAGTGGAGGGTGTGTGGCTCTTCTGGGAGCAGCCAAATTAGTGCTAGGTTTGGTTCTGGGAAGCTCAATAACTCATATATTGAACCGATTTCCTGTGGGTATCTTGGGGGTGTTGCTTCTGTTTGCTGGGATAGAGCTAGCTATGGCAGCAAGGGATATGAACACCAAAGAGGATTCCTTTGTGATGCTCATTTGCACAGCAGTTTCACTGGTGGGTTCAAGTGCAGCACTCGGGTTCTTATGTGGAGTTACTGTTTTTCTTCTTCTCAAGCTAAGGAATTGGACAAAGGGTGACCCACTTTTAACCATTTGGATGCATGGAACCCCTTGATTACCTACTCAGACACAAAAACTTGTATTTATATATCTGGTGTTTTGGTATATATGATTAAATACTAGCCGGTTTGAGCTGTATACCAAAGATGTGGTATGTGAGAGATTGGGATAGTTTGTCGCCTGACGTCTGGAATTCAATGATTTAAGTCTCTAAGTAACCCAAAAAAGAAAAAAAAGTTAGAAATCTATTAAAATTTTAGACAGAGTTAATAAATTTTAATATTTTCTTCGGTTTTAATAAACATGTTAAAATTAACTTATAAATAAAATGGGGAAATAAACAATCAGATGGGAAATGGGTGGAAAATCTCCCGTGTTTTTTGGCAAAGAGGTCATTAAATGGTTTTGGTTGTGTTAATCAATTGCATCAGTATCCATTTGTGTGCATGATGTGGTGGGAGTGAGTGTGGATTCTTGTTGGCCAAGAGTAAAAGGGGGAAAGATTTTTTCTTTCAAGTCAGCGCACAACCACTAAGCCAAAAAGACGAGCTTGTTTCTCCACCATCAGCTAAAGAGAAGTCATCAATCAACCTGGAATGGAATATATATATATATATATCCCTTGAATTTTAAGATCAGATGCAAAACTGATAGTAATGGCCAAATCATGTGGCATGACGCCATTGCAATTCTTGGAATCCCCCAAAAACCAAGAATTTAAGCATTTTTAGCAGAGTTTTTCCCCCTCCTCTCAAATTCACTTTATCAACATTCTTCAGCTTTCACCCAATTCTCTGGCCTTGTAATGTAATCCCCGCTATCGCAGTGAAGAATAAGAATAAAGGTTGAAAGCCATCGAATTATTTGCCAAATCAATGATTCATCAACCACTTGTTCCTTCAAGCCAATATCACACCTGTATCATAATATCTACATTCATTATATTGAGTTTTGATGAATCTTTGTTGAATGCGAGTAAAATTATCTATCATATACTGAGGTTGATGCAAGTGACAGAAACTTCTGCTCTTAATCGAGAGGCATTTACATTTTTTTCCTCTATTTCTTGAGAAAGTCTCAATAAAATACAACCAAAATAATTTTACCAACATCATTTCCATCACCAAATATTTTGAAGTTTTATTTTCTACATTATTTTTTTGGTAGACATTTCGACGTCATGCATTTGAAAATTGTAATTTTTTAAGATGAAAGCGACAAGCCGAGTGCTTCAAAGTTCAAACATATGTAAATACATACATACTTACATACATATATAGATATATAAGATATAGTTTAACCAAGATAAAAAATATTAATTGAATCAGACAAAAAGGGGAAAAATGATGCCACAGACAAAAGTATGGGTACATCATCGATATATTTTATAAGGCCCGCGTATTGGAGTAAGAATAGCTCTTTTACTCGGAACCAGAATTAGTTCGGGCCTAAGCACTATAGGTGTTATTATTCTCCTCACTTTCATTGACGCCAAGGGACAGGATGCTAGAAAGAAAAAGGATAAAAACCTTGAAGCACTTGCTAACAAGACACAAACAGATATGGCGAGCATAAAATATAATAAATCACCGACAATAACATTACCCATTTGCCTTTACCTTTTTCGAGGGATACACTGCCTTGAGGCTCCACTCTGGAGCTGCAAACCTATTTGTCATGTCCCAATTTGGAGCTTGACTCATAATTGCAATTCACAAATCGGCCCCCACTTCATTGCATGCTCCTCGCAGGCATATAGTCGCTGGAATAGTGAAGGTTCAATCTGAAATAGTGCTGCTACTAAAAAGATTCTTCTATGTTAATCGATTTTTTTTTTTTTTGCCATGATTTATTATGCAAGGAATAGTTTATTACATGACGAGAGGCAAGGATAACGTCTTCGCAGTGAAATTATTTGCGAATACTCTTCCCCAAGATGATATTTCCATATCTAAATCGGCGTTATATTTCCTGAAGACAGAAACACAAAACTGATATTAGTGTACAGACGCAGTTAATCACGTAGCTGTCGAGAAAATCAGCTCTTCAGTGGACCCGTAGGTTTCTGTAGGAGCACAGGAGAAAATATTGATGGTCCCCAACATCATAATGCACACAAATTTCACATACCCTTCCCACGTTCAAAATCAAGATGTTAGCGAGGGAGTTAAGAGCTGAAGATGTACATGACCACTCTGCCGTAAAAAAGCAATTTCAGAACCAAATTCTAAGGCAAAGATTAAATATAGACCAGAAAGGCTATATCATGTTTACTTATAATACAAGATGATCGGATATTTACTATATGCTATATGACATAACCAATTCACTGCAGGACCAACACATTCTCAAGGCTTCCCTTCTCTCGGTCCATGTCGAACGATGCGATCGTCAAGTGAGCAACCACATTCACTGGGTCATGTATCACAGAAAACAGCAGAGATCCTTGCAAATCATGTGCCGGACTAATATTACCTAATCTCTGAAAAAAGGGCCGTATTTCCATTCAAAGTGTTTTCTTATTGGGCCCGTTTCTCTTCTCGTATCGCACGTTTGAACCTGAGGTTAATGAGAAAAAGCAGGAAGACGGGCAAAAGCCAAAAAAAGAAAAAATCTGTACAAATATTGACAGCCAAAATTCCATAGACCCATTAGCGGTGGTGAAACAGTCCTGAACTGCAGATCTTGACCTGGAGAAAGATCTGGCGGTCAGAGCTTGCTGAGTACGCTTTGAAGCAACAAAATCTCAGTCTCATTGCCCTCAGACCTCATGACTGAAGTTCACTACGTCTGGACATTAACAAAAGCGCACCACCATTGACAAAGTAAAAACCAGTCCCAAGTCTAGCCAAAAAAGAAGATAGAAGATAAAAAGTGGAATCTACTTACTCGCCTCTATGCAGCTCTGTTGTAAATTAAAGGAATCTATGACGTTGCCACAGTGTCAGATGTTTGTTGAGTCATCTACCTTCACCATTTGAGTCCTCAGAAGCTTTCATTGCTTCAGCAGTCATAAGAGCAGTCACAGCCTTGTGAATTGCTAGATCTGCTCTGTAGAGCAATCTTTGAGCCCTCTGTCTCTTTAACTTAGCCACGTTAAGTGCATGTTGAGCAGCACCTGAAGCGTCACGCAACTTATATTCATCATGGTCTGAAGCATCCAATTGTTCGATCCCATGCCTGTAAGAGCTATCTAATTTGTACTGCCTGTGGCCTGACCAGTCATAACTAAAATTCCGATTACCAACCCCACTTCTATTTCCGGACATTCTGTGACTGTGACTGTGACTCTGACTGTGACAGGCCATCATCTGTGAATCATCATGATATATAAATGACCCAGATTTTTTTGACTTGCTCCTGTTAAGTTTGGGTACTCTATTTCTATCATACCCATCATTGCTCAATGAAAAATATCCCATGCTGTCAGCATCCCGTGATGAGAAAACCCTTGGTGAGGTAAGTGAAATCGGGGAATCATCCAAAGAGTCAAAATTGTGGCCTAGGTATGCGAGCTTTTCATCACTAAACACAAAGCCATTCATTCTTCTTCCTGAGAGAACAACATTCAGGTATAAGGAAAAGGTTTGTTATATGTTAATGATATTATAGTATTGGAATCAGCATGGGGAAAAAAAAACTCACCAAAATTGTGTAAACCATCCTGTTCACCTAGTATGCTGTTTGTATGCCCAGAAACTGAAAATTTTTTTTGTGATCGATGTTTTGATCCTTTATTTGGTACTTCCAAACCCCTTGGTTTTAAACAGAAAGCAAACATCGGTGGCTTCTCCAAAGCTGCAACCTTATCTAGGCATCCATAAGAAGTGGGAATACTATTCTTGTTTATGGCTACTTCCCACTCTCTTACTTCTTGTTGATATCTTTCCCACAGAGGAGGCTGAGCAAAGCATAAAATGTAGAGATTATATCTCAGCAAAGTAATAATCAGATAACGATCATGCAAACAAGAAATATAACAATATAGGTCTGTGGGAGTTGATAGAAGTCGGGATGTAATTTGGGTGATAAAATAGATAATTAAACAAGGCCATCACACTTCAATGTTTTAACTAATGAATAAAATAAAAAACTTAACCAACCAAAGGAATTCAAATATATAAATAATTTTTACTAGTATAAACAAGGAGCACAACCCCTCTGAGCATTCAAAAAAGGTGACGTGTAGAAGCATACCCCAAACATCAATCCTCTGTAACGCAATCATATTGCAGCAGCTCATGCAAGCATTTAATCAATGGAATAAAAAATATCTTTCAAATGATCGACAACCCACAAAAACAACCAGATTTGAGGATGTTACCACCCACAACCACATAATGCCAGGTACACGAGCATTTACAATATAATTTCACACAATCACAAGCATCTTATTTCCTTGACTTTTTTTCTATTAATTAATTCTAGGCTAGGGCAAAAGGAGTAGCTGTCAAATTCTTTAAAAGTCTGATCTTCTGGAGATTTTGGTGTTTACAAATGGAATACCATACCAGAATTTTTAATCAGGAGTTTTCCATCCACCTGTATCTTTGGTGAGACAGTTGTTTTCTTGATTTCCTCTACATCAGCAGATAGCTTTAGGGGATGCTCTTACTAAATTGAGAGCCACTACCGAGCCTAAACTTCTTAACTTCACTTTTTTTGCACCTTCCATCACTTTATAAAGTGTACAAGTTAATTCATAAGTTTCAACCTCCTTTCGCACTCCCCACATGAAACAATTCTCCTTATTTACCTCTCTTGGGGTAATCTATTATTTTATATTCAGTCACTAAACGGTACCAAAAAAAGACAAAGTCCTGAAAAGTAATAAATAAACGCATGGATAAGATTGATAATTTGGAAAGTACCTGAAAATGCCGTACTAAAGTCATTCCCTTGTGCTGCCTTCTCTGCTGCCAATGCTCATAGATGGTTTTGACTAAAAACAAGGGCCCAACATCGCCCATGATTTCCTCTATTTCATTGGGTGTAAACTGGTCACGTTGTCGAGAGTATGCAGCCTTCTCAAACATGTCCATTATCTTCTCAAACATATCTGAAATTCCCTCCAAGCTACTGTTGCCCTTTTCAGAATTCTGAATGTTTGAAATCCACTGCTCATCCTCACTGTCCATGTCATACAAGACCCGAGAAGGATTTAAAGCCATATCAACATCTGTTTCAACTTGTTGAAAATAGTTTGAGCCACGAACGAATGCAACTTCAGGCCCATTGTCATTTTCCTCGATCAAACGAACACCAGGAATAGGTATATTTTTAACTGAAGCAGCACGGAGATTCCGATTGTAGCATTCTTCATGCATCTCCTTGAAAAGGGCCCACTGGCTCCTATCAGTAAATTCCAAGGTCCAATTCTTCCCTCCTTTCCACATCATAGCATGAGTGTAACGATTTGTTGATCCTGGCTGCAGAAACTGATGTGCTTTATACGAATACCTAGTAATCCCTGAAAATTTTACAGAAAGTTTCCACTCATTATGATCAAACAGCTCAAGTACAACTTGGGCTCCAGATTCTCTCCACCCTCTATCACCAACCGTAATCAAAACATTTGCATCACAAGATAAAGAGTCCAAATCCTTTTCAGGTCCTCTAGCTACATCTGATGACTTCTTTTCATTAGCCTTTCTAATTCTCTTGTGAGGAAACCCCTTCGGATTAGTGTTTCTGTGCTTTGAACTGAAATCATACCCAGCAAAAGGCAGTGAGTATGACACTTGTGTTCGTGGCTTCTTGGGTCCATTACTGAAACCATTGTGTAAAGAGTCAGCATTTCCACCAGACCACCCCTGTGATGGCAAGCCAGATGATGAGGAACAATTTCTGTTTCGATGCCAAGAACTTCTGGCAGCAGTTGATTTGGGGCTTGGAGTGGCACATTCATTTACATTCCAACACAAATCAGGAGAATCATGAGCACTGTGCAAATCACCATTCACAGGTTTCCTGATTTGATCAAGTGAAGGAATTTGAACATTAAGGTGTCCCAGAAAAGAATGGGGAACCTCATCAGCCTTATCTTTGTCAATTGACGAGCTCAAAGGTAAAGAAATTAGTTCTAACCCAGAATTATGGGATTGCCACTCCTGTAACTGAGTAGAACTAAGCATCTCAGAATCAGGGGTACCAGAAATGCTGCCAGCACTAAGACCAATGTTCTGGCAATTACGAGAGGCACAAGCAACACCATTTGACAAAGTCATCATATCTTTCTTTAAACTAATTTCTGCATTGCAGTGAGAGACATCATCGATGCTAGAGTAGCCATTTTCCTGATCATCTACTGATGAATGATCACAGAAGCTTAAATGATTTACCGACCGCTCCATCAGCAACTTGAGATGCAAACTAAGAAAAAAAGTAGGTGCAGCAGCAAAAGAAAGAGCAAATAGTGGATGCTTCCTCTTGCCATAAACAGAAGACCGGCCAGCATCAACGGGAGTGAAGTCTGTGGAAATTCCCATAATCCCCATCCTTGTCCTCTTGGGCACGACCTGTTCAAGTAAATGTTACACAATTCCACTTAATATAATCCCAACATAAATCAACTTGACATGAATTTTAAACCTTAGAAGTTTTGACAGGATAATATGTTTAACTGTAACAATTCATGTTAAACATTGAGGGCAAAGAATAAATTGATAAATTCAATATCAAATATTTAGAGAAAAGAGAGATATGTAATTAGAAATCAGAAATATTAAGGAAGTACCTTGAATGAGGAGGGCTTGCCCTTGATGGTAGTAATAGGCAACTTGCTTAACCCATTTTGAAGTGCCTGGATGTTATCATATGTGCATTCAGAGATATGGAGGCGTTTACTGAGCAGGCAATACCTCTGAAGTTTAGAATCCAAATACATCCACTCTGAACTCTGTAATCTAGAGAAGTTGTAGAATGCAAACACAACCTGCCTCTTGACATTGTCCACACCTGAAAACCTGAATCTAATAGATGTAACAGGTAGTTGCATGTCAACATACTTCCCTTGCTCAGCAGATTCAAGAAATACCCTAAGGATCATAAAGACAAAGGCTGCAGCCATCTTCAAGCAGCCTTCAAACAATAGAAACCGCAAACCGACCACATTATCAACAAAAAGCATTTCCAAATGAACTCTTGGCCACTTCATCATAACTACACCATACTGAAGAAGCGATACAGCATGAAGCAACCACAAGCTCTCCAATTCATAATTCAGCACCGATCTTATTGGAAGGTTTGTGTCAAGTTTAAATGCTGTTGACTCCAAGTCCAAAAATCCTATTTCTGATACACCACCCGCATTGTAAGTGAAGCATAAAGGCCCATTGGTGTCAAACATTTTATTGTCAGGTTCTTTTACATCACTTAGCCTGCCAACCAAAGAATCAAAGAAAACAGAACCAGGGGAAGGTATGATAACAGGTTCTCCTTCAGACACATGAGGTGACATTGGAGTTAACCTGCGAAACCGCCTTCTAAAGTAAACAATAGGCATTTTACCATCTTTAGAACAAGTAGCATTTTCTGATGAGGGCTTCTCTGTAAAATTATCACCTAATTTATCCAACAATACAGAATCACTGGATGCATTGCTCTTACCTCCCCACAAGGAACTCTTAGGTACTCCCTCCACTCTAGCAGGCTCTTCATACAATAATGAAGAGGCTGATTTCAAAGGTGTAACAGAAATTCTCTGTTTTTTGACACCAGTAAAAGAAGATTTAACCCGATTAGAAGATCGAGCCAGCCAAGAAATTATAGGCTCTGAGTCCATGAAGCTTTCACCGCAATTATCATCCTCTGTAATCAATTTTCTTTGTCTTTCTTTTTGGGACTTGCTTCCTTTTCGCTGAACAGAACTACTTTTCATTGCAGATCTTTTATGGCCTGCATTTCCTGGAACTTCACTGGGAAGTAACAAGAGTTTGAACCTCTCAGTTTGGAGATTAATCCATTCTTCATCTCGATCATCATATTTAATATGGTGAAGTTTCTTTGATTTGTCATAGTCATTGACAATGCCATAGTACCAACTCTGGTCTAACGGCCAAAACACCTTTATTCTCTGGTTCAAAACCCAATATGCATCCAGATCATCCAAGAAAATCTCATAAAAATGACGCCTCTTCCGGGCACTACCCTTTTCTTTGTGTTGTTTCCTTGGCCTCAAGACCCTGCCTGCAGCGTCAACTGACGTTGAGTCTGAACCTGGCAGAGACTTTGACCTGCATCTTACAACATTTCGACCAGAAGATAATAAGATGGATATACCATTTTCTGATGGCAACATAGAAGAATTGCCACTAGCAGAAAACCCAGTACATCTAGGATCAAACCTTGATGATAGCATCCTTGCTGCATTCTCCTCGAGATTCTCATCATCATCGTCCTTCAAATTACCAGATAGTCTACTACTTCTGGTCACAGTTCCAGCCTCCATGGGAACACTATCTGGAGCTAAAATCTTTCGCTTCCTGTCCATTTTCCTTGACATCTTTCCAGAGTCACGACCATTTACAACAGCATAACAGGAAGAGTCTTCATTTCCCTTGAAACGCTGAACTGAATTTGAATCACTACTCATGTTTTCTTTAAATTCATCAATATCCTGTTTAAACATTGAAGACTCAACACCATGGGCCAAATCATCCTTGATCAGTTCAGGCATTTGATCACCATGGCCACTTTTACTGCTAGTCTGCCCAGACAGATTTTGTCCTCGACCAGTTCCAAATTTCTTCCGCCTCACAAGACCCCTCTTTCGTTTGGGGATATGAACAACATTATCACCAAAATCAAGTGAAACTCTATAAAACCCATTACTGCTGCTTAGTCTCTGATTCAGACCCGATTGCAATTCACAAGAATCCTTCACATCAGAACTTGGCCCAACGCAACATTCCCCATCAACAACCTTTTTAGTGTTACCATCAGCATTTTCTAAGCTATTCAGAGACATTTCTTTTCTAATCTTCTTTTTCTGGTTCGTTTTCCGATCACCGTCCTCATGACTACTACCTTGCCTCTTCAAGTTTTTCTTAGGAGTCTTTTTTGGCACTTTTAGATTATATAAACTTTTAAGATCCAGTGATCTCGATTTTTTGGGAATTGCAATGCCATGGGAATTCTCTGTTCTATCTTCCATTAACAACTATCAGTATAGACGCCCAGGACGAAATTTTCCGAATTTCACATTCCATTATACATTCCTGTAAACGTTTTACAGATCTGTAACGCCAACTTGATGAAAAATCACAAATATTCCTCCAACCAACACAAACTAAGGCCATAGACAATGTCCAATGCACTGGGCAGATTTCATTGAACAGCACGAGAAATGTAAATCGCAAAATTATAATGCATTACATACCTCAACCGACACGCCACGAATACGAAGTAATCGTTTCTTCCAACGAATCATGAAGATCACTGTAATGAATCATGGGTTAGGGCTTGAATCTCACAACTGGGAATTGAAACCCTAAAAGAGCCCATTGAGTGTGAAATTAAATTTCCGATAATTCCGATTCCTCTGTTTTTTTTTAAAAAAAAAATATATATTTTTTTTTTTTACCGCGAGAGACGGACAAACAACTAGGGCTTCGGGAGTCGGTGTTCAGATCGAAAATAACAAAGCATGAACGGATTGAAATGGAAAATAGTTCGAAAGTCGAAACTATGAAGAATTTTTTAGATTCTATGCGTGGGAGGGTGCGGTCCGTTGGATTGAAAATGTTGGCATGGGTCACGTCTTTTCCGTCGAGGTACACAAGGAACGGCCCAGATGTAAACTTTCTCCTCCGAGCTGCGGAATAGATGTTAACGGCTAGGATTCGACGCTTTTAGATGAGGGGGTAATTCAAGTTGTCTGGAAGCTGTAAGCCTGCAACTGGCTTGGGCGAAAAGATTAGGCAATTTTAATAAATAAACACCCCCTCCGTTCAAATGTGAGATATTTTTTTAAAAATCAGATATTAAAAGATATAAATTATTTTTAATTTTTGAAGTGTAATTAATATTTTTTTAAATATTCTTATTAATGAATAATTTTATATTTATTATAGGGTGTTTAATATAGATACATATAAAAAAAATAGAGTTAGTTTGAAAGTAAGTAATTACTTTATTGAAATATGAGATTCGGTTAAAAGTGTCTTATATTTTTTAATGGAGTGAGTAGTTAATTGATTTAATTAATGGATATAGTGATGTATTATTATAAACCATAAAATTTAGAGTACGATATTTACAAATGATAAACAGTACCGCTTGTCGCACCCGGAAAAATGCGACACGGACGGCGAGCGAGCGGAGGTCCCGGCCTTCGCGGCGAGAACCGGATCGAATGAGAAGTCACCACCGAGATTTTGAGGTAAATCTCAGGAAACCGATTAATGGAGGATAAGGGTGGTCTGCGAAATTAGAGAATGGGTTCGGGAGTCGATTGAGTGTAGGAGAGGTGTTAGGCATCCCACAACACCCGTTCGTCAAAACGATTACCTGAAGTTTGTTATGTTCTATTAATATGGTTTTATAATTATTTTAATTATCCCTTTTAGATTCATGTGTTTCAAAAATGATAAGAATTAAGTGAGAGATGTTTATTTATTTACGAGGGATGACGGACTTGACTCAGAATCTGACTCTGAGGCCTACGTACCCTGTGATGGGGATCGAAGTCCACGTAGTTCGAGCTTAAAAGTTTGTTAATGAAAATATTTTTTTAAGAGAAATTAATTAGAAATAATTCACCATTTTGCAAATAAAACAATTTCTGAAATTTTGATATGTGTGTTTTAAATTGCAAGAAGTAATTTAATTTTAATTATTTTCTCAATTTTTGAATTTCAAATTAAAGAAAAGAAAAGGGTTTAAAATTATTATTATTATTTTTTATTTTATGATTGAGGATTTAATTGTAGTGCCTGCAAAACCTTATTGGTTCATCCGGCAATGCAATAGCAATAAATATCTGCGGAGATTCTGAAATCTCATACGATAAAAGAGTTTTGCCATTTAATTTATTTATTTATATTATTATGTATATTGTTAAGTGTTAATAATAATTTTAAGTGTGTGTATATATGTTTCAAAGAAACTTAATCATCATACCTGCAAAGCCTTATTAGCTTGTACGGTAATATGATTATCCCTAATATTTGTGGAGATTTCAAAATCTCACACGATAAAGGAATTAAATTTAATTAATTGATTTAATTAATTATATAATATATATGTATATATATGTTTTAAAAACTAAATTGTTATATCTGCAGAGTCTTATTGACTCATACGATAATACGATGATCTTAAAAGCCTACGGAGATTCAAAAATCTCACATGACTAAAAGATATAATTGGTAAATATGGTTACAATTTAAATACATTAATTTAGTTAATTAAGTTTCTTAAATTGTGTATTATATGATTATTTGTAAAAATCATTTGTTTATCATAGAAATTGATAATCACTACATCTGCGAGGACTTATTATCCCCACGATGATGTAATTAATTTAAATCTCTATAAAGATTCTTGAAATCTCATAAGAGACTTAAATAAATTATTAATCTGGGTTATAAAAAAAGAGTTAAATTTAATGATAGGCCCTTTGAACCCGTATTAACATATAAGTTTTACTCTCATATCTGTGAAACCTTATTGATTTACACGATAGAGGCTATCCTGAATATCTACAGAGATACAAGATCTCACATGATAAAAGGATTAAATAATATTCACTTTAAATATATTTTAATGCGTAATTATACAATGCATATTTTTAAACATAAAAATCTTAATCGTTATACCTGATGAGCCTTATTGACTCACACGGTAGTATGATTATCTTAAAGGTCTACGGAGTTTCAAAAATCTCACATGACCAAAAGATATAATGGGTAAATATAATTATAATTTAAATTCATTAATTTAGTTAATTAAAATTATAAAAATGTTTCTTTATTTTATTTACAAAATTCATTTATTTATTTACCATATAAATTGTGAACCACGATATCTGTGAGGATTTATTATCCTACACAATAATGTGATTAATTTAAGTCTCTACAAAGATTCTTGAAATCTCACATGAGACTTAAATATTTAGTATAAAGAGACTTAATTTTAATGGTGAGCCATTAGAACCCATCTTTAGTATACAAGTCGGATCTTCATACCAGTGAAATCTTATTGATTTACATAGTATGAGATCATTTTAAATGTCTGCGAAAATTCTTAAAATTTCACACGGTAAATAAATAACAAACAAGTATATATTCTCTTATTTTTATTGGATCTCAATTACAAAATGCAAAATTCATCAAAAAAATTGGAACTCTTTTCCAATAGTGACATAATAAGCATGCAAATAAATAAGAAAGTAAAAACAACCAGTAGTTTTGGCATTTAGAAGAATTAACTCATAACATACTGATTGCTAATATTTGAAGCAAAATATACTCAAAAATATGCAGAGTAAATTAACAACTAACAAGTTTTATAACTAAAGAGATCTAAGATAGAAATCTCACCGTTAATTCAGACCACAACCTTCGAAGATCAGGGTGAGAATCAATGCTCTTTGCTATGAGTATGAGGGTTGACTATGCTCATCATATCCACACCATAGTCTCCTAAGTTGTCACGCTCTCAGTTTTTGCTTCTCCCCTTCCAGATCTCTTTTACTCTGTTTGTTTCATTTTTATTTTCTCATCCAGCTTTATTCTTCTTTTTCTACTCGTCCTTGCTCACTCCAGGCTCTGCTCTCTTGTTCTCCTCGGTCTCTCTCTTCTCTGAGTTTTCTCATCTGGCCGAAGGTCCCATGACCGGCGTCCTTTGCTTTTTTTCTCCTCGTGCTCTCTTATTCTCGGTCTTTCTACTCTATTTTTTGTCTCTTTTTTCTCTTTTATCCATTTTTCTCTTCTCCTTTTCTCTCAGGCACTCTCTTTTCTCCATCTTTTATGCTCTATTTTCTGTTCTTTTTTTCTGTCTTGTTTTCTCTCTCCAGTTCCAGTTTTTCTCTCAATTTTTTTTGTCTGGTTCTCGTGCTTTTTTCGCTGAAACTCTCCTCCTCTTTGTCCAGGCTTCTTCTATGCTTTATTGCTCTCTCCTTCCTCAATTTTCTGCTCTCATTCTCGTGCTCTCTTGTTTCTATTTTTCTGCATTTTCCTTCCCTCCTCCTGTGCTTTGTTTTTTCTTTTGTTTTTCCATTCGTCCCCTCTCCTCTCACTTTTTCTCCAGCAAAACCGCTCCTTCCCCTTTATGCATGCTATGTTTCTGCTTTTTATTACTGAAGCTCGGGATCTTCCTCTTGCGTGAGTGTCTAGGTTCCCTCTGCTCTTACTGATTTACTCTTGTGTGTGTTTCCTTTCTCTTGTTCAGTCTTTTCTGCGTCTGATGTGTTCAGCTTTTCTTTCACTAGTGTTTTCTCTCTGCCTGCTGAAAGTCTATGTGTGTGCATCATGGTTGCTTGCTGCTTCTTTTGCTGTGTTTTTCTGCTCGCGTGTGGTTGCTGTTTCTGCATTTCGTGTCTCTATTTCTGCTGTTTTCTTTTTTTCTGCTGCATGGCTGAAAGTATCTATGTGCACGTGTGTTTCTCCACTTTTCTCTGCATGATTGAGCATTTTTCACGTCTGATCTTTCCTGAGTCTCCCTTTGGTGTTCTTATGCATTTCCTTTTTAGTTATGGCCGTGTCTGTGCGGTTGTCCTTTTTTTTTATGTTGAAAGTGAGTGTACGTGAACTGCATAAGGCTTGTGATAAGCCTTTTTTGCTTTTAATTTTTTAAAAATTAAATTAAAACACACACACACACATGTGTGTGTATGTATTTTGTTTTAAATGAAAAAAAGATTTAATGAGAGAAATTTAACACTTAAAAATTAACTTTCAATATTTTGAATGATTGATATAATTTGGGAGAGATTTTAAAAATTTAAGCAAGATTATTATATTTTTTTGAAAATATAATCCTAAAAAAAGACTAAAATTTATTTTTATATTTTGTTGTTTATTTTGATTTTTAAAAAAAATGGCCGGATAAAATATGGTGTTCACACCGCTTATTTCTTAATTTTCATCCATTGTAAAACATATTTTTTTAAAAAAAAGTGAGCCCTGTCTGCTAAAACCGTGTTTAATGTGATATTAATTTTAGTGGCACGTGTTTTTTGTGTTTTATGCAAGACATGAGAAATGAACCATATCCATGCTGTAACATCTCTAACTTATCAATGACACGTTCAAATTGGCGGTTAAAGAAAAGATAACACATTCAAATTAAAGATAAAAAAAATACATTTAAGTCCTATAAAAGAGAAATTATCATCAAAAAGTTTTTACCCCTAAGTCTCGAATCATGCATATTTATAACTTGGTTAAAGACATTTATAATTAGGCAACTAACATTTATAACTTGCTATTACAAGTTATCATTTTTCTTTACAAGTTGTCATGTTCAACAAAAAGATAGGGGAAACTATGTATATTTAATTTTAGAAAAATCATAATTTTGGATTCATATATTTTACTCGGGTTTTGCTATTAGTTCCTATAATTTTTGTTATATTTTAGATCCTTATACTTTTATTTTTTATTATTTTATATCCCTCTATGAATAAAGTGTAGAAACCTTATAGGGACATAAAACAATAAAAAAATATAGAGATCTAAAACACTAAAAAAAGTGTAGGGATCAATGACAAAATGCGGGCAAAATGCAAGAATATAAAATTATATTTTTCCTTAATATTATATATTTAAAGTATTTATTTTTAATTAAAATAAAACATCTATATCATCCATATATTATTTAATTTACAACAGACTTGTTATTAATATCACTAACATGCTAAAATTAATTTAATTGGCTAAAGATATATTAAATATAAAAATCTTGCCAAAAAATATATACGAAATCTTTATTTTGTATAACCTATAATGGAGATGCATGTATCCAAAATCGAATCCACAAAGGCTGATGCCAACAAACACCATACCCATGCGAGTATGCAACTAACCACAAGCAAGAGGAGGTGGAGGAGGTTCAAAAAAAAAACTCTGGTGAGTAGCTTCGAATGTGAAAGTCACAAGCACATGGGCATAGTCGCATGGGGAAAAAACCAACATTTTTTTTGCATATATAAGACAAGAGATGCTAACAGATAATAAGTATGTCTATATATCTTCTAAAAACTCTGTAGAAACCCTGACAAATAAACAGCGTTCTTGTTCTAGTATCTTTCTTTCATTTTTCACCTTACTTCTTTTGCAAGTTCCATTACAATGTTAACTGTATCATGTTCATTTTCAGCCACGAGTCTTCTATTTTTTGGTCATTTTCTTTTCTTTTTATTTTTGTTTAAATTCAAGCACTTGCCTTGAGGAAAACTGTGCTAAAGGATTTCAAGGTTCACTTTCTAATCAAGAAGTTAGGTTTGCTCCATGTCATAAATTGATGATTGATTCCTTTAACGTACGCCAAGCCAAAAATGCAAGCAACTAGTATTTCAAGACTTAAAATTATTGAATTGTATAAACTGATATGGCCCCAAAAAAAATTGTTTAGATTGATGTCCCCCAAAAACCACAAATTAAACTCTCAATAATATGAATGCAAGGCATAAAAACAAGAAGCAAAAAAAAAAAGAGTGCATGTTGCTTTATAAGGATGACGCATGACAGCCACTTTATTATTTCGTCAATAGCTTGTTTGCAGATTTGAATTAGGCCAAGAGAAGTACAGGTGGGATAACGAAAATTAGAATGTTTGTATGGTAGATCCGTAGATAGGATCCCATTTATTCATGAAACCCATTTCT
Organism: Prosopis cineraria; assembly: GCF_029017545.1. Taxonomy (NCBI): domain Eukaryota; kingdom Viridiplantae; phylum Streptophyta; class Magnoliopsida; order Fabales; family Fabaceae; genus Prosopis; species Prosopis cineraria. The sequence goes on from NW_026555346.1 coordinate 5,958,885, forward strand.
AAATAATAATAATAATAAAATGGAAGTGAGTTCTACCCTTATGTTCAAATAACTCATTTTTACCATCACTTTTTTTCTCACTTTTTCATCTTCGTTATCAAGCCTCTCTCTATCTATGTTCAACTAGGATTCTTCGTTGATAATGTTCATTGATAGTGATATAGTGGAGGACCAAATTGGTAATAAGAATGGCTGCTGTGACTAAGTTGATGATGATTGAACCTCACCTCCTATAACAATTAATAGATCAAGCTCCCTGTTATATTAACAATCACCAGTGCACTGCCCAAATTCCATCATTCTCCCTAATAGTTGCATTAGTAATCATGTTAGTCGCTTATGAGGTTGTGGTGATGCGAAACCAATCAAACACTTCCATCTCTAATAATGCAAGCCAATAAGATTTGTAGTTTCAAAATCAATTGAAAGGTCAAAGGTTTTGCTCCTAAGAAATTCATTTCTTGATTCACTCTTTTTCCCATGAGGAACACCACTTTGTTCCCAATTCACACTAAGAAATGTGGCAGCATTATGTCATTGGTCTTGTCGTGTCTCGTCACGCTGGCAATTCTCTCGATGCTAGTATTTCATCAGTGAGGGGAGGATTTTGATGGATATGGTGAAGGAAGAGGGGGTGTCAGTGGGTAAAGCTCAATGAAAGATCTGATCTGACTTCATTTGGGGTCACCTGAAGGCAATGAAGAGGTTGCTGATTTTGATGACAACAACTAGAATGGTGAATTTGACGTTGAAAGATAAGCTATTTATGATGGAGAGGGGGTAAGTGAATTGAAGAGGATGGTTGAATGCTTAGAGATTGATAGTAGGGCGGTGTTGAAAAATGCTTGATTTATGGACATTTTTTGTGACAACGATGGTCACATGAAGGTTATGCATGGTGGTCCTAGATGTAGTGAACAGTGGCTTTGAGAATTATGATAGTCACTAGTCATTTGTTTTTTTTAATTCTATAGGTATCATTGGCCTTTCAAAATATAATTTGTTATATTAAATAAAATTTTTCTCATACCTTTATCTACCTCTCAAATATGTTCTCATTTTCACTTTTATTTTTACTCCCACTTCTATCAAAACAATTTTTGGTACCAGGCGAGCATAAATTATATCGACTAACTTCGATCCCACTAAATCACATAGTTTTAGTTTTCAAAAAGTCAAAAAAACATCATGAGTATTTCTTTTCTTAAAAAACAAAAACAAATGCTTAAATTGTTTCCCCATTTAGAGTTGAAGTGTTGGAAATTGGTCTACTCCAGTATAAGACCCTACAAGTGCAAAGCCATTCAACAAAATCATCACATTGCCTCTCAAATCTTTTCTAAACTATTATGTAATCAGCACACCCTATTAGAAGGGTATGAATCTCACCCTTTGCCATGCACAACAAGGTTTCAATTTGATTTGAAACGTTGCCGCATTAGCTTTAGTTTTAGATCAGGTTTAAGGTCTTACTCATGCATTTATTCTTCAGTCCCTGTCAGAGCGAAACTTAGATTTCAGTACTGGGGTCATGGATTTGCTTTTTTTTTTTTCTATTAACATTTGAAACTTAGTCTCTGAAGTTGATTGGTGGGTACCGAACATGCCTATGAAATCAGTGCAATCATTATCTTGGGATCAAACATAAGAATTTCAAAGTATTGCAAAGAGGCTAAAGAATTCATTAACTTCAGGACCAAGGCCAAACAGGCCAAGCAGCAGTTCGAGATCGAATGAACTGTGATCTAATGTTGCAATTTAGTTAGAGTTCAATTGGAGGGCTTCCAAGATTGGATATGGAATACATTAGACATCTCAGAAGCTTGCTGAGCTAGCCAAGTGTAAGTATAAATTAAATTCGCATAGTATGTTTTCTGTAATCTAATTAGACCTTTCCATTTACCCTCATTCCAATATCACACACGAGCATAATAGACTGATGCCTCATAATCGATAAATCACTTATTAAATGTTGAATCTCCCACCCCAAAAAAAGTATGTCAAGATTTTGTGTTTTGGTTGATTATGAGCTTTTTGCTAACATCGCCACTAGTGGATAAAAAAGTAAGGAAAAGAATGGTAAAGTGAGTTTTTCTCTAATCGGTGGTGAATGCTTGTAACATCTCAATTTAAATTTTAATAGTTAATTTGGGTTAATAGAAATTTTAAAAAATATTTAGAGGTAAGCAAATTAGTAGAAAATGATTATTAAATCTAATTTAGGATATAATTCTAAATTTAAAAAATAAAAAATAAAAAAATAATTAATTAAAAAAATAAATAAATAAAATATTATTAAATTATTATTATTATTATTATAAAAAGAAAGAAAGAGAAAAGGTATGAGAAAGAGAAAGGAAAGAAGGAAGAAAACATGAACGCTTTCGGCCACCGCATCAATAGTAATATAAAATAATAAAAAAAAGGAGAGAGAGAAAAGAAGAAATAATAATAATAAAAAAGATGTGGGACCTACTGAATTTTTATAAAAACTAACCTATTCCTTCATTTCTTCACTCCTTCTTTCATGCGTGAGCTGAGGCAGAGAGAGCATCTGTGAGCCAAGTTCACCAGTGCTGGATTTTAAGGTAAGAGTTTTTAATAGGATACTTAGGTTGTGATTTTAAACTTTTCAAGACTAAGTAAGTGTTCTAAAATTTTTTCTTAGTCATCCTTCTTCTTTGGTTTCTGAGTTTATAGTGGTAGAAAATTTAAGATCTGGAAGAGGGATGAATTTATATTGAATAAATATGATTTTTGAGGTTGTCAGTAGTATAATAAATGTTCTAGAGTATAAATTTATTGATGATCTTTGAATCTGTGGCTTATGGATCAAATTCTAAACTAGATCTGAAAATATGTGTTGATTTATTGAGGTTTAGATGATTATTTGGGATGAGAAATGAATTATTATAGTTATAGGATTATGATTCCAAGCTAGAGACTCAATTTTTAATTTTTAGGTATTTTAGGTACGAATTTATGAAATAAAAAGAAAATTTTGATAATAGAAATTAGTTTAGAAGTTGATTTTTAGATTATCAATGTTTATTGATAATTAAAAGAGGAGTTAAAAATTTTACTTAATAGTATTAACTATAGATTTGTATTAAGATTGAGATTAGGAATTATGTTATATTTTTAATTCTATTATTAGAATTATTTTATTAGTTTCAAAAATTGAAACTAATATTTATAAATAATATGTTATTTGTATATTGTATTACTGGTAAAGATTGTGGTGAGAGAGAAATTTTAAGGAATAATTTATTAAAAAAGCCACAAGGTAACCATGCTTTTAATTTGTGATTAGTGGTATTTCATGTTAATTGGGTGATTATTGAAAAAATTATGAATTTTGTAATATTGTATAATTGTATAATATTATTATGAATTTGTTTCATTATTGGGAGGTGTTGGGAGACTTGCTATTGTTGTTGTATTTATGTGCCACGTGGTACGCCCCTATTGGAGCTCAATAGGCGGCTTGTAAGGGCTCGGACTAATCTACCTTTGGTCGGGTAATTTAGCACCGAGTGAGGGCTACAGCTCGAGGTTAATGGAGGGATATAAGGATGGTTGTTTGTGTTTATTGTATTATTTCTTATATTTGTTGGAATTATATTATTTTTAATTCTCACTTAGTAAGCACACACTTAACTGTTTGTATACACCATCATAAATTAGCTTTGGTTACTGAGACTTTTGAGTCTCATATGTGGTTAACAATTTTCAGGAGAAGAGCCACGAGTGACACGTGGAGGAGTCCCAAAGGCTTAGTGGTATAGATCCACTGTCTCTTTTGGGTATTTAATTTATGATTTATAATGTGTTATATTGCCAATATTAGAGCTTTTTGTTTATTGTCAATTATATGAATATATAAATGTAATCATGCCTTTCAAACTATTTCTATTTTTGGTACAATTTGGATGACTGTAATTTTAATATTTAGTTTACTTTGGATTAGTTAAAATGGCATGATTATAAGGTCAAATAACTGGCTTGTGTTGAAAATTGACTAAATTGCTTATTTTATTTATTGGAAGTATAAGGATGGACAAATGTGATTTAGTTTACTTGTTGGGAGTATAAGGATGGACAAATGTGATTTAGCCTAATGGTATGTGGGAGGTAAAAATTTATCTGAAATGTTATAATGTGTGAGTTGAAGCCAATTATAAAATATTTTATATTGAAATTATTGATATAAAAATGTGTTGGGTGGCTGTAACCCAACTATGGTTGAGTTAAATTATTTAAAAAAAAAATTGGTGTGTTACAATGCTGGTGCTAAATGTTGTGTAGCAATTATAATCAAATGTGCATATGATAATAAATTATGCTATGCTCATTTTGATTCACAGTAGCAAAAAGGACTTTAATTTTTTATGACTCAACAACAAAAATCCAAGAGCTTACTACAATTATAAAGCAAGATATTACTACATTGAACTTAGCCATTGTGATTCTTCAGTTATTGAATAACTCTAGAAATAAGAGTGGAAATATCTCTAGTGACACAACTAGTCATTCAACCACAATTGTAGACGACCTTAAAAATCGACCGATGGGCACCATGAAAGAATTTAAAGAAGTCCTAACTATGCGAATTGAGGTACAATATGGATGCAATTTTTATGTTTTCTTAGTAAAATCATCATTTCATATTACAATGTTACTCTTTTTTTTGGCACATTCAACTAGCTGAGTTATTTTTCTCTTTGATCTTACACACATTACATTATCTTCGCATGTCTGATGTGCGATATTATTTATATTTTGTTGAAGAACTTGAAAGTACATGAGAATAGAAGACAATTGTTTTCTTCCACTACTTCAAAGGATTATGCCAACCTATTTGTCCACCAATGTCTATTAGCTTTGAGAATGGCTGCTAGTGCTTCTAATGCCCTTACCCCTCAATGGGCTAGTAGGCCATCATCTTCAATACAATTGGTTCCTGAGTAAGTTATGGTTTTGTTTTACATTATGTTGGTTTTAGTTAAGGTAAAATATTGCGTCCACATCATCAATATTCCTATCTTATGAATAAGTATAACTGCTAAGGAAAATTTCAATCTAGACCCCTTGATAAATAGGTATACGGTTAGGAGTTTTATTTTGGATGGAATGAAATGAAGTGGCACAGGAAAAGTACTCAAGCCATTATTCAGAACAATTTTTTAGGAAATGATTGCTAGCAATGGATTGCTTAAATCTTTTTTTTTTATTTTTAATGAAATGGGGTTAAGGATGAAATGGCCAAGAATAAATATTTCAATTCAAAACTACCCTTATCCATTGAGTACCCCCTTCCCCGTTCGATGAATAGCCCATCATGCCGTCAAATTTGGCTCCTAAACTAGCCAATCCACTACCACCATCGATTTCTTTACCAAGAACTAGATTTCATTATTTATATGAACAAGAGTTTAATCTAATAGACCAACGACACCAACTAGAGGCCGACATCAAGGACTCTTTTGCTTGGATTTAATGATCAATAAGATTGTCCTTGATACTTATGCATTGGTGGCTTATGCTATCGCTTGGTCTTCTAGTGTTTTGTATAAACTATAAAGCATGATGTGAGCCTTGCCATGGTTGTTGCATATATTCTAAAAGCAATAAATTTGGCCAATGAGCTTGTGACATGAATCAATAATTGAAAAAGGTTGGTTTGGCTGTTTAGGAAAAACTTAAAAAACTGTAATAAATATTTTTATCCTATGAAAAATTGTAAATAATTACCAAATGCCCTTAGATTTTTTTTTTAAAAGATCTTGTATGCATATAAAAACTTATTTCGTAAATTATATAATGTGGATTAGTATTATTTTTTAAAGAAATATTCTTATCAAATTATTAGATATAATGAGAAATCCACACTAAGAATTTATTTTTCACTTTTTCATCTAAATTGTCTTATAAGGGTAATGTTTAGAAAAGTACAATCTATTCCATATCCATTTTATAACAACTTCTAAATGATGGTCAAATGCGATCATTCTTTTCCCCTATAAAACTCCTAAATAGTGGAATTAAGCCTCAAATGCCACTCAATTCTATAAATGACTTATTCCATTCCACCCAAAACTCCTAACCACACCAAAGTTTTTTTGTGAATCTACATAATTATGGAAAGGTTGTTCTCGGCTGGGCTGAATTGCATTTGTAATTCTAGCTTTATTGTCCATAAAATTTGGTTTTTTGGTTATTAGATTTTTAAAGTCATAGGAAGTAGGAGGATAGGGACCATTAGCCTTTGCTGTTGCAACAACAACACCAATAGCAGTTAGTTCCATTGCAAGATAGCTACATGCAAAATAGAGCTGAAGCTCTTCGGAATGTCGAGTCTACTATTCATGAACTAAGCAGTATCTTCAATCAATTGGCAACACTTGTTTCCCAACAAGGAGGGATTGCTGTCAGGTTTTTCTTTTTACTAATAAAGAAAATCTAGGTGTTTATTTTCTAGTTCATCTCCCCTTCTTTCTTTATTTATGAATTTTTATTTCTCTTGTGTTTTTATCATTTCATTTCCTGGTAGTAACTCACAATTGATACTATATGAGCTTGGTTTTTAATATCTTGGACTTTAAATATAAGTGGGGTGTTGTTAAATAGTTACCACTATGCCTAAGGTCCTCAGTGAGTCTTTAGTGAGGACTGACTTGTAGTTCATATTTTCCAAAAGTACTAGAGGTAGTAAAAGTTGTTTTTGGATGCTTATTTCTCCTATCTAATGCTCGATTTATACTAAGTGCATTCTCCTGATTGTGAAAGAAAGCAATGTGTAGTAACTATCTTATCATCACGACAATGTGTTCTAAGTAAAGCCAATTTGATGAATAGACAAGTAAAATTTAGGGGTGGGAGATCTTGTAATTATTAAAAATTGTCATAGTTTAACACCTGAAAATCACATAATATGCTTTGATTGTTGACCAGGTGAACTAGCTTCAATTTATTAGTGCTTGATAATTGTTTCCTCGCCTTCTATATGGCATTGGCTATTGAATTTAAGGCACATTCAAATTGAGGAAAGTTTTCTACTTATAAGATTGACAAGAACATGGATGATACATTGGAAAATGTAGAGGGGGCATAAAGGGCTTTATTAAAGTATCTGAACAACATTTCTTCTAATAGGTGGTTGATGGTCAAGATATTTTTTGAACTATTCATTTTTCCCTATGGTTTTCCTATTTTTTGTGGCATAATCACAGTTAAAAGACAATCTAGTGAACACGTAGATGAAAGTGATAGTCTTCTCATGATACTTGTGTAAGTATTTTATGATTAATGTAATAGGGTTATGATCCATGAGAACTTGATTTTATACACCTATTTGGGACACTAGTGATGGTAGCATTACATGATTTTGAATGGTTAGGCTTGATGGTTGTTTGGCATATGGTGAATTTTAGGTCTTTTTTGATGCTTAGAAAGGATGAGAATGAAATGGATTATAAAAATTAAAAAAAAAAAGAATTAAATCACACTTCTCTTTCATGATAAACACAATAAAATTTAATATTACATATCACAAATACGTGAATCATTATATCTTTAAAAAAAATCATGAATTATGACTTATAATCTCTTGACCTAAATTACCCTTCTCTCTTGTGAAAATGATTCACTTATCCTCTTTCATATTTTAATCATTTATTTATTTTTTCAATCCATTCATTTTTTTTTCTAGCAATCAAATAGAACATTAATGTTGTGTTATTAGCTAGCTACTAACTTTTTAAATTTATAATTTGTTTTACTGAAAGGGTTCGATTTAAAATGAGCATCACACTTTTAATTTTATTCATTTATTAAAATAAAAATTTTGTAAAATTTATAAAAGTTTTAAATAAACTTGTATGTTATCCATTTGGATAGTCCAAATTTAAAATAAACAATCTTGATTTGACATTAAATTTTTTTATAATTTTTTAAAATTGACTGTTTAAATTTATCCTAAATTATCTAGATTTAACGTTACATTTTTTTATTTTTATAACTTTTATTTTATTAAATATAATATTAAAAAAGGAGATAAAATTTTAAAAGAGTATTTAAAAAAAGTTAACAAATTTAAATGTGAAGCGTTCAAATTAAATATTGATAATTTAAATTTTAGTAGAGGTACGATGCTCATCAACTCGCTAAGCACTTAATCCCGTCTCAAGGGGTTGTTGTTTAAGTTGTGATGGATCTAACTCCACAATCCAAGGGATGCTTGCACTTCATCAGTTGGTTGCTGCAGTGTAAATCACTGGTTGATTTTAATTTAAAATTTTAATGTTATCTTAAATTTTATTTTCACTCCTTGAAATTATCTAGTTCTTGTTTGATTCATTAATGATTCTATTTTTAGAAATTATTTAATTTTAACTCGATTTGTTAATTGAATTTTTAATTCAGTGACAGTGTTGGTAGCATAGTTTCATGTTTTGCCAATAAAATTTTCATTAGAATTGGCGATAGAATATGTTGGCACAAAATCTTTAATATACATACGACGGAATTAAAAAAAAAATTTACATATTAATAAACTAATGTCTAATTTAAGAATTTAAGAAATAATCTGTGATATATCAACGCTTCGTTTTCTTCCTGATGTGATTTATCACTCATCGCACTGCTACTATTACTACAGCCTTGCCATTTGCTAATTTATTCCGTCGCTTTCTTTATTTTTATTAGAAATGAAAGTCTTTTAAATGAAAACAGTTTTTCTTTTTTCTGAATTTAAAAATATCTGAAAATCAACTCGCAAACGCAGTTTGGAAATAAAAAGTGCCAACAATGTTTTTCGGGGCAAAAACAAGTGCCAGCAGGCTGCAAGTCCAGCAGGAAGGGATGAATAGGTCCGTCTCAAAATGGGCTGACATTGACCAAATGTCACCTCCGTGGTTTTCCCCCCAATCTTCAGAAAAAGCAACCAAATGAATAAAACTGTTAATTAAGATCAGCCTAACTTTTAAAAAGTTAAGTCTAAATAAATTAATTTTATTAAATCTGATTATATTTTAAAATTTTATTTTGGTCGCTCCAGCTCTGGCCCTTAGAGTCTCATCTTTATATTTTTTTTAAATTTTTTAACTTAAAAATCTAAATAAACATGTTTAAAATTTTAAAAAAAGTTATTACATACTCCTCTGTTTAAAAATATAAAGTATTTTTAATTAAATTTCACACTTCAATAGAATAATTACCTACTTTTAAATCAACTCTATTTTTTGATATTTACTTTTACTAAACACTTTACGATAAATATAAAGTTATTCACTAATAAAGAAATTTTTAGAAAAACAAATAAAATAATGATTACATTTTAAAAAATTAAAAATGACTCGTATTTTTTAATATTCACATACTCAAAAAATATCTTGTATTTTTTAACGTAAGGAGTATAATATTAATGATATTCTTGGCAGGATAGAAAAGTAAAAAAGGAGAAAAGTAGAAGGAAAAAGTGGAGGAGAAACATCATTTTTCCTTGCCTAGCTATCAACAGAAAAATGAAGAGGAGAGAAAGGTGCGTGAAAAATAACATGTGAGTCCTACGTGTTTTAACTTTCAACTTTTCTTTTAAAATATGAGAAGATTTTGGAGAGAGAATTTTATATCTAAATTTACTAACTAATTTTTTAAATTGCTGCCTCTTGCTTTCATCTATTTTTATCATGATATTTATTGTGTAGTTGCAATTTTATTTTGAAATTTTGTTAAACAAGCAATATATTTAATTTGTAGACTAATTAGACAAAAGCTAATTCTTAATTTTTAAGTTAATTTGTAATTAAATACCTTATATTTATTAAATTATTATATATTTAATAATTTAATAAATAAAATTTTAATTTGGATAAAATATTTTTTGTCAGCATTGGATAAAATATTTTTTAATTACGCTTTTGCTCAATCAATAATATGTGTTAAAAATTTTTACATATATAACATGTTAAAATATTAAATTTTATTATATAAATATTTTTATAAATAATAAGATTATTATTGTTCATATAAAATTGCCAACTTTCCCTTTCTCCTAGTTTTCTTTTGCTCAGCGAAAATAATGAGAAAAAATTGCATTTTTTAACTTTTCCATCATCTTCATTTTCTCTCATTTTTATTTTCATGTGCAAGCCAAGCACATAATTATGTTTAGAAAAATAAATTTAAGTCAATATACATAACAATAAATTTAAGTATAATAAAAAATAACAACACCAATAACAATCAAGCTTTACTAGCATCATTTATTAAATTTTGATGATTTTTACTGACATTAACATCAATATAATTTTATCCTTATCCTAGTGGAACCTCATTAGTGAAAAAAATATTAAGCTTTTCATGTATTTTTTGTTTCATTCTCATGAAATGAGACTAAAATTTTAGAATCACTATATTATTTAATATTTAATTCCATTAATATTAAAATTTTAAAAAATTGAAAAAGAATTTAAAAGGCTGGCCCTCTTTTAAGCCTAATTTGTTACTTTACATCCTAAATTAGGGTCTAGCCCTAAATTTTTCTAGGTTCAATTTTACAAGTAGGGTTGTTCACAAATTCAACTTGACTTTGAAAAAAAAATCAGGCCAACCAAATTAATTAATTCACTATAATTTAAGACTTATCATATCATCTCTTTTAATTGGTTTTGTTTAATTCTTGAACCTTTTGATTTGATTTAATTTATGTTTAGATTGCGTTTGAACTTTTTTAAAATAATATTATTCATAATCACTAATATATATTCATCAATAATTTTTAATTGTTAACTATTATTTGCAATAAAAACTCTTGAACACAAAAGAATGTTTTTATCAATTTATTAGCATATTAAACTATTAAAAATCAATGTATTATTTTAAAATAGTTAATTATAAAATTTAAAAATTATCTTAAATAATAATAAATAATATTTAGCTAATTGTAACTTATTTTTAACAATGATTTACAAATACTTGAGCTTGAAAAATAAAAAAAACTTTAACAAATTTATAAAAAATATATATAATAAATATAATAAAACTTAATTTAATTTGATTCAAATTTTTAAAAATAAAAATCTAAATCAAATTGAAATAATTAATTTTATTAAAATAAAAATTAAACCAAATCTCATTTATAATTAATTTTAACTAATTCATTTTGATTTTATCAATTTGAATCAATTTTAAATATCCTTACAATCAAGTAAAATATTTAAAGGCAATATTCTGTAAATTCTTCACTGTTTGTAAAAGCTCTTTTACATGTTCCTTTCCTTGCGTCATCTCTGCTCCTCCCTTCTTCGTTGAAACCCTAGTTATCGTTAACCGGATAAATTGGCACCTCTATTTCGATTTCTGTCTCGTATCGGGTTTCCGAAAATTATCCCTGCCGGTATTGATTTCTTTAATCGAAAATTTAATGGTCCAGGTCGAATACGAGATCTCCTAGTCTTTTGGTAATTGTTATTTTAAGTTAATCAGACGCAATAGGAGTAATCTTCATCGGGCAATTGCTTTATTCTGAGTAGGTGGACTTACATTACCATTACGAGCTTACATTTCGGACATCCGATTGATAAAAATTATTCGCATCAATCGACATCAGGTGCTTTTGGTTGATCTGAGCGTACGACAAAATGGTAGGGGGTGGAAGCAGGAGAGACGAAGGTTCGTTGATGATTAACAACACGAACGTTTTTGCTGCGCTTGATGCTCTTAAGAAGAAGAAGAAGTCCGATAAGGAGCGCAAGAGCAAAGGGTCATCAACATCACAGGTTCAGTCGAAAGAACCTGAGCCCCAGGTTTTCTGGGCACCCACTCCCTTGAATGCTAAATCATGGGCCGATGTTGATGACGATGACGACTATTTTGCGACTACTGCGCCGCCCCAGTCTGTCTGGGGTGTATCCGAGCCGGAGCAGAGTAAGGAGAAGCCAAGCTATGTAGAGGTGGGGATGATTGTTTTTATATTCTGTTCATGGTTGTGATCGGAATCGTTTGTTGAAATCAAATCGGTATAATAGAGTGCAGTGATGATCGTGTTGTCATACTTGTTATCAGTGATGTCAAATTCGTTTGCGTCAGCTCCTGAGGTGCTGAAATGAGTTGTTATTCATGGCTTGCACCTGTCACACCATGTGAGTGCCTTTGGCAATTTTCCCGGCCATCTCAGTGTCAGTATCTGAAAGGAGAACGTTTATCTTTTAAACACAAACTGAAAAAAAAAAGGGTTATGGGATAAGATATATAGTAACAAAAATCTAACCTAGTCTTAGAGGTTTAGGAGATTTTTTTTTCCCCCTTGGGGGGGTGGGGATTGCTGTTCTTATTCTGACATTTAGGCAGTTGTATTTTTAGGGTATTGTATACAAACACAAGAAGGCAAAGCCAGCAGGGACCGTAGCTACAATATAAATTGGTGATTATAGGTGGACTACGACCACATTTTGAGTTTCAGTTATTTTAGTGCATTGGGAACACTTCCTTCTAGTACCTCTCGAAGGTGTTTAAGACATATTGGCTATAAGGGCGTTTTTTGTAACCTGCTTGCTTGTGACTGAATTCTGTAAGTGTCATATGTCCATGGACAATAGGTTTAATTCTTGATGAATGATGATAAATAATGAAAAGTGGTGGCAAATAAAGGTGGGTTTAGTAACATTCTTCCTCCATAACAAGAGGTGCATGGCTAACGTTTGAAAGAAAGAATATAAAATCTTATTGTGTTTCTTGCATGTTATGCGATGTATTGGGGTTTTATTTTTGGAAAGAGTGGATAATTTCATTCTAGGTAACTTTTGGTTTGTTCTAGTTGGATATGAAGGCAACATGGAGATTCTTCAACTTATATTAATAAGCTTAAACATTTTATCTTCCCAGGATAATAATTTTGCCGTTGGCTCCATGTCATTTTCTTTTTTATTATCAATGATCTCTTGTTTATCAGGAGTGCGATGCTGATCTGGATTTGACATATGGTAATCAATAATTTCTCTGATTACAGGATAGTGAGAGTGAGGAAGATATTTTAGATGAAGGGGATGATGATGTTGAGGAAGAGCATGATCATGAACCTGAGCTCTCTGTAAACCCTGAGCATGACGTTAAGAAGCCTGCTGAAATTTCTGTGGCACCAAAGGAGGCAGAACGTCAACTCTCCAAAAAAGAAAGGAAGAAGAAAGAACTTGCAGAGCTTGAGGCTCTTCTGGCTGACTTTGGTGTTGCACAGAAAGAGAGTAATGATCAAGATGAGCCACGAGGTAATTATGCATTATTATATTCTTCTTTACCATGTGTGTTTTAGTTACATTGAGTGCCATGGCATGCATTTTTTCCCCACGATACTTTATCCCTTGAAAAATGTTCAGTTTTTGCTTGTCGTTCCCCCCCCCCTTTTTTTTATATTTGGGGTTGAAACTATTAAGTTCGTGCAATTGAACAATAACTCTTGCCTTTGTTAAACTTGATCTTTGGTTGGAAAATAAACTTCTGTGCGGAGCATGAGGTTGCAATTATTCTGGGTTAGTTGTTATTGTTGAATTTTGCTTAAACAAATTTGTTTCATAATGCATTTTAGGTGCACTTCAGGATAAGAAGGATGCTGAGGCTGATGGAGAAATGAGAGAAAACGTCACTGCAGAGTCCAAAACTGCCAAGAAGAAGAAAAAGAAGGATAAAGCCTCCAAGGAGGTAAAAGAATCACAGGATCAGCCCAACGTTGCAGATACAAACAATGTGGGTGATGAGGTTACTGCTTCAGAAAATGCGGAGGACGATACGTCCACTGTTCATGTTAAAGAGCGTCTTAAGAAGGTTGCATCCATAAAGAAGAAGAAATCAAGTAAAGAAATGGATGCTGCTGCAAGGGCCGCTGCCCAAGAGGCTGCTGCAAGAAGCGCTAGGCTTGCGGCAGCAAAGAAAAAAGAGAAGAATCATTATAACCAGCAACCTATGCGGTAAAAGTACCTGCCTCTTGTTTTTTTGGCCATCGGTAGGAGTATGTGTCTGCTAACGTTCATTTAGGATATGCATGTCTTGCTCATATCATGGTGCAGAATATACAGTTGGCTCTGAGGACTCTGGTTGTATTGTTATAGACCTGAAATTTTCTTTTCTTTTCGCTTTCTTCTTCTCTCCTCCCTTTTGTTGGGAGCTTAGCTGTTGCTCAATTGTTATGGACATGTCTTTTTGCGACAGAGAACTTTAGTAATGTAATGATAGACAACCAACACATCTCTGCTTTGCTTTTTTTTTTTTGGTTCTCGTGGTGGATTATTTAGTCGAATGTGTTTTGAAATCCATTTCATCATTGTCTCTATTTGATTTTTTTTTTTTTGGGATAAAGACAGCTATTTGTAGTTAAATGCGAAGGGGGGCGCTGTCCGAGGATAACCAATTGTTTAGTTTCACGGTTCTTTGAAAAAGTATTTTGTTTAGGAAAAATTAATTAATTGATGCCTATAATTTTACTAAGTTTTTACTTTTTAACTCTCTGAAGGGGAGGGGAGAGGCCATCCCTTTGCTAAAACAAGGAGAGGAGAGCCCCTCTCCTCCCTCCTTGTCCCATTAGGCAAAATTTCATTTCTCCAACCAATCAAAGGATCAGTCTTTGTACTCTAAAGTAACTGAGTCCCTATGTTTTATAATATTAGTAATTAGTAACTTAGCTGTGTCAGTCAGGAGTAAAAAATTGTTGCAACCAGTGAGTGGGATTAAAAAAATTGCATACCGCAGTCCTTCTACTTTCTTTCTCTTCATCTTCTCTCTCACTCTCTTCTCTGTCTCTCTTGGATCTGCTTGTAATTCCTTCTCACGCTCATGATTGGTGATTGGATGCTTAAATTTGAACCGTATAAATTAACGTGTTTTGAAATTATCAAATCTAATTTAATGAGCTAATATCTTTACTTAGGCCCCGTTTGGTATGATGTAATAGTTTTTGATGGAATTGGAATTGGAATTGGAATCAGAATTGGAATAGAATTGAATTATAAAAGTATGTTTGGTATGTCAGAAAAATTAGATGGAATCCTTGCATTACTTTTGTTTGGTATGCAAGACATGGAAATGGAATTATACTTAAAAGACAAAAATACCTCTATATAAAAATTAAAATAAAACATAATAAAAACTTAATTGTGTACCAATTTTCTTATGTATTTTATATATTAATAAAATATTATATAAATCATAGATTATATTTGTAACTATTATTCACTAGCTTGGGCCAAACAAAAAGTTTTATCATCAGAGGGAACATTTTCTTGAAAATAAAATTGACAATGGTTCCCATCCCTTCTACTTTAAAATAAATACACTAACATGTAGATTTAGAAGAAAAATGTCAAACAAATCAATTCTACTTCTTATACCAAAAAAATATTATAAATATATAAATTATATACAAATATTATATATAATACCATCTTATATATATATTATAACGCTTTATATATAATGAGAAAAAATATTATTCACCCTTTTATACTCCCTTTTTCTTTTTTTTTTTGCTAGCATATGAGGGTTTTATTTTTTTTTTGAGGGCAAATTTGTCTTTCTGGAATTTGTATGAGGGCAAAAGTGTCTTAAACATTACAATTCCATAGAATTGCTCCCAATTTCGTAGATTTACATAAGGAATCAAAATTAGCTTTTTTCCATAGAATTAGGATTCCCAGAAATTGTAATTCATATCTACCAAACATCACTTTATTCAGATTACTATTCCAATTCCATTTCCATCTTCACAATTCCAACCTATCAAACATGGCCTTAGTGGATAGACATCCATCAGAAGATGGGACACAGGACCAATGAGATGAAGATGTGCACTGGGCTGCATTGCGCTGGATATGTGGTAGTATAATTTATAGTTGATTTTGATTTTATCTTAATTTTTATTTTACTTCCTTAAATTTGTTCAACTTCCAATGTTATTTGTTCATTTAATTTTTACCAGCCGAGACAGTGTTGGTAACTTAGGTTGATGTCTACCAATTAAATTTTCATTTAAATTAGTGTTGGTAACTTAGGTTGATATCTGCCAATTAAGTTTTCATTTAAATTTAACAGAATCGGGGATAAAATGTATTGCCACAGAATCGTTAATATACATGGAAGCTAAAATCATTAGTTACTATTAGTTCATAATTGATTTTTCCGGATCATAAATTAAAATAGGGATATTCGAACAAATTAAAAAAAAAAACCACATTTCTTGATTTATGCATAGGAAACGAACACTAAAATATTTAAAAGCAATTGGCTGTGAAATTCCACACTGCCTATAAAACCTCTCTTTCGTGGTCCTCTCCTCACGTTATCCTCTCTTCTCCGTTGAAACCTAGTTATCATTAATCGGATAAATTGGCACCTCTCTTTCCATTTTTGTCTCTTTGCCGGTTCCCTTCCGCTCCCCCTCTTCCTCTATACGCGGTTATCAAACCCTAATTTTCTTTCTCCATCGTATTCCTTGTAATCCTTCGGAAATTATATTGAAACCCTGCTTGTATTTTTTTTTTATCGAGAATTTAATAGTATTGGCCGAATATCGGATCCCCTGGAATCCTTTGGTAATTGGTATCATAAGTTAATTATATACGCAAGAGGAGTGATATTCATCTGGCAATTGCTTTTTTCTGAGTAGTTGTATTTTAATTACCTAGATAAGTGTACATTTCCGACATCTGATTGATAAAAATTATTCGCATCACACGACATCCGGTGCTTTGGTTGATCTGAGTATACAACGAAATGGTAGGAGGGGGAAACAGGAGAGACGAAGGGTCGTTGATGATTAACAACACGAACGTTTTTGCTGCGCTTGATGCTCTTAAGAAGAGGAAGAAGTCCGATAAGGAACGCAAGAGCAAGGGGTCCTCTAAATCACAGGTTCAGTCGAAGGAACCTGAACCCCAGGTGTTCTGGGCTCCCACTCCCTTGAATGCTAAATCTTGGGCTGACGTTGATGACGATGACGATGACGACTATTTTGCTACCACTGGCCCGCCTCGGTCTGTCTGGGGTGGTTCCGAGCCGGAGCCGAGTAAGGGGAAGCCGAGTTATGTAGAGGTGGGGATAATTGTTTTTATATTCTGTTAATTGACATGATCGAAACCTGTTTTTGAAATTGAATCGATATAATTCGAGTGCAGTGATGATCGTGTTGTCATACTTGTTATCAGTGATGTCTGTGTCATTTGCCTCAGCCTTTAAGGTGCTGTAATGAGTTGTTATTCATCGCTAGGACCTCTCACACCATGGGAGGTGATGGTGAGCGCCTTTGGCGATTTGCCCCGCTGCCTTAGGTGCGTGTCTAAAAGAGAAGGGACATCCTATAAGCCCAAACTCAATAAATAAATAAAGGAAAAGTTATAGGATATGAAGGCAAAACATTTGGTATGTTAAAGAGCGAAACGTAATGTTTTACCTAGGATAATATCATTCTAGGTAACACTTGGTTTGTTCTAGTTGCATACGAAGGCAAAACAGAGATTCTACATCTCATATGAATAAGCTTAAAAATTTTACCTGCTCATGATAAATATTTTGCCATTGGTTCCATGTCGTTTTTTTGCATCATGATCTCTTGTATTTCAGGAATGTGATGTTCTGGATTTGACATATCATAATTGATAATTTCTGACTACAGGATAGTGAGAGTGAAGAAGATATTTTAGATGAGGGAGATGATGATGTGGAGGAAGAACATGATCATGAACCTGAGCTCTTCACAAAACCTGAGCATGAGGTTAAGAAGCCTGCTGAGGCCCCTCTGGCACCAAAGGAGGCAGAACGACAACTCTCCAAAAAAGAAAGGAAGAAGAAAGAACTTGCAGAGCTTGAGGCTCTTCTGGCTGATTTTGGTGTTACACAGAAAGAGAGTAATGGTCAAGATGAGTCACGAGGTAATTATTCATTATTATATGCTTCATGATCTAGATATTGTTTACTCTCTGTTTTGTAAGTTTCATTGAGTGCCATGGCATGCGTTTTTCCTTCATCATACTTTATCCCTTGAAAAAAGTTTCAGTTTTTGCTTGAAGTTTGTTCCCCTCTTTCTTCTTCTTCTTCGAACTATTAAGTTGATGATGTTGAACTATAACTCTTGCGGTCTCACCTTTGTTAAAACTTTCTTTGGATAGGAGAGTAAACTTCTGTGAATGCATGGGCTTGCAATTATTCTAGGATACTTGTTGAATTTTCCCTAAATTATTTTCATAATGCATTTCAGGTGCACCTCAGGATAAGAAAGATGCCGAAGCTGATGGAGAAAAGAAAGAAAACATCACTGTGGAGTCCAAAAGTGCCAAGAAGAAGAAAAAGAAGGATAAAGCCTCCAAGGAGGTGAAAGAATCGCAGGACCAGCCCAACACTGCTGATACAAACAATGTTGGTGATGAGGTTACTGCTCTAGAAAACGCGGAGGAGGATACGTCAACTGTTGATGTTAAAGGGCGTCTTAAGAAAGTCGCATCAACAAAGAAGAAGAAATCAAGTAAGGAAATGGATGCTGCTGCAAGGGCTGCTGCCCAAGAGGCTGCTGCGAGGAGCGCTAGGCTTGTGGCAGCAAAGAAAAAAGAGAAGAACCATTATAATCAACAACCTGTGCGGTAGAACTGTAGAAGTATCTGTTCCTGTGTTTTTTTGGGCCATCAGTAAAAGTATCTGTTCGCTAACGTTCATTTAGGAATGTGTATTACTTGTTTATATGATGGTGCAGAATAAACAGGTGGCTCTTACGTTTCTGGTTGTATTGTCATGGGTTACCCCCCCCCCCCCAAAAAAAAATCTTTTTGTAGTTTTAGCTTAAATTTTCGTTTTTTCGACCGGGAGAGCTTTGCTGTTGCTCAATGATTATGGACGTATCTTCTTGCAACAGAAAATTTTAGATTTTACCAGTGTAACGGTAAGCGAATAATATATCTTTGCATTGTTCTTCTGTCCTAGGGCGGATCATATAGTTGAATAAGAGATAATTTTTAATTCACAATCTGTTTTTTTTTTAAACCATAAACTCCTTTTTTAAGCCGTCTCTTATTTGTAAGTGTGAAAATAGGCGGTATCTGAGGAGAACTATTTGTTAAAAAAAGACGAAAATTGACTTTTGCTGCATTACATTCAAGAGGAGGCTTTAGTGTCAAACAACTTTGGATGCCCTCAAATAGAGTTGAACACTGTGAGGGGGAGAGACGCAAAAATGAGCTTTATTATGTGGTTTATTTCATGTCATTACCTTTACTTCATTATTTTTTATTTTCTTGTAGGATTATATTTAAATTAAGTTTAGAAAATCTGAAGTGGCTGCGAATCCCGTCGCTCAATCTCTTGTTGAGATCCTATTGGCAGGGGGCTTTGATTTCCCTGATATGCAACTTGTGTGGATACCAGTCGAGCATAGATGTCTAGGTCCGTTTGCAAGAGCAACAATTTTTCACTTGTTGGTAAATTTACATGTGGTCGCTTCTAACTTCTAAGCATAAGCACTTGGGGGCTTGAAAAGCTTAACGGTTGTGCATCAATGAGCTGAATGGGCCTGGTCTCATTACTTCTCTGAACACTAGTCATCCTGAGCAAACTCAGTTAGCTTGGCGCCTCCATCCTCCCATCGCTCTTTTACGGTCAGTTTTTCAAGATTCTTGCTTGTCAGTCTCACTTCCTCAGCCCACGGCGCTCTATTTATTTCACTTCGTCCAAAAGACCACAGATCTTTTAGTACCAGCCTCTCAGCCTCACTCGGTCACTCCCTCAAGCAATTTCGGTCAGTGTTCTCCGCTTCCTCTCCCACCAGAATAAAGTCTTGGTAGAGTTTAAGCAAGGCATGTGATTTACCTTGTAAGCCTATTTTTTTAATTCTTGTATGTTTTTTTAATAAAATTTCCATCCTTATATTTAATTCAAAGGTCTCTTTGCTTGGTGATATATATATATATATATATATATATATTGAAAAAGAGAGTTAAACCATATCTAATATATAGCAACAAGAAATGAATATTTGTATTTAGTCTTTTTTATTTCAAACAGGAACATTTCTATTTAATTTTATAATAATATCTTAAATATAAAAATATATTAAATTAAATAATTACTAATAGTTTTTAATTATTGCAAAATTGTAACATTATATGATAAGAAATAATACAATTTTATGTTACTTAGTTATTAAAAATATTATATAATTCATTTGATAATAGAATTATTTTTTGCCGATAATAATAGAATTATTTCAAACATTAATATTTATCTCAAAATTTTGTACGCCGTAGAAATGCAAGCGGTTGTCACTGCGCATTTGACTAATTGTCTGGAGTTATTTGAAGGGACAAACTGATTTGTTACAAACCTAACTCTTTATATATGCTTGTTTAGTTGTTTTGCTGTTTGAGTGACTTAAAACTAACTTTTATAAAAAGAAATATTAACCCAAAACATACATTTTGCATATGAAAACAGAAAATTGCTTTTAGAAATGATATTTTACCAAATTAAAATAAGTATGCTGGCTTAACTTAAGGAAATCTTATTAAAAAATATTTTCTAAATAATCAGGCAGTATAATTTTAGAAGAACAATAGAGAGGTTCCAAGAGGATTGATTAATTTAATTTAGATATCAAGTGTCAAATTCTATGAATTTGTAAGTTTGACTCTCAATTTTATAATTTTATTGTGATGAATTTGTAATTTATTTTTTAAATTTTAATATGGTTAAAAAATAAATAAGTTTATTTTTTCTATTAAAATTTAGAATACAAGTTGTAAATTTATCATAATAAAATTATAAAATTAAAAATTACAAATTTTTAAAGTTTAATATTTAAGACTTAACTTAAATTAATTAATCTCTTAATACCTATTTAACTATTTGTCATTCTCTCCATAATTTTTAAGTGCATTACCGTTTTCACCCTTGCTTTCTTCCCTCCCAGAGCTTGCCTCGATTCAGGGGAGGTATTTTTGTCATTTTGAAGAGTTCACAATAAGTTTTTCGTCAAGCGTAATCATGCTATTGAGAAATGGCAGGCTTGACCTTTATGAGCCTGAGCCTTTAAACCTAATGTTTCATTTTTCATCTTTTATTTGAGACCTAGCTTTTAATTTGATTTTTCATTTTTCATCTCTTATTTAAGGCCTGACCCTTATTTGAAGGGTTCAGGATCAGGTCCTCAAGCCTTTTTTTTGGACAACAAAACTAAAAACCAAATACATGATTGAGAAAAAACCATCCGCTGGATAAGAAAGCATGAGTAGAATCTAATATGCATTCCCCTTATCAAGCATGAACAAATACAAAATTTATACAAGACAAAGTAACGAGATAATAGACAAGAAAACCAAATTGAAAGATGATGAACATAAATTTCACAATCCATTTCATTCAATATTATCAACTAATATCAATTATAGATCAAGCCAAAATAACATCATAATGATTAATTTTAATGAAAGGAACCAAGAACTTAACCACCTACATTCCGCATAATGGCCTCCGCATGATTCAAAACGTCTTCAGAGGCTGTAATCACAACATAGCCCTATTGCATAGAGAGAAAGATGACAACATTTATGATCATTTTGCTTTTCTTTCAATCCATAAGGAAAAATAAATAGCACGACGATACTTGAAAGTGAGCATGGTGAGACCTAAAGCTATCTGCATTCTGCAATCAAGTATGAGGGGTGTCTGAGTCCAGATTTGCACTCGACAATTGGGTTTGAGAGGTGAGGGGTGAGAGGCTGAGAGCTCAGGTGAACTATCCGCTGTCGTGCATCAAGAAAAGAGAAGGAGGAGATTGGAGAGGTGACTGGCTACTACTGGTTGGGACTGGTGAGTGGTGAGGCTGCAAGGGGTGAGAGCCGAGATGAGAGGCTCAGTTGTAGAGTCAAAATTGTGCGAACGTGACTCGACTTTAACATTTTTTCTCAGAGAAAATGGCAGGTTTAGTAAGTAAAATGAAAAAGAAAGGAGATTCAAGCTTCATGAGCCTCCTGAGCTGAGTCTATTTTTTGAAAGCTTAACAGGATTGGATTTAAAAGTTTTATTTTTTTAAAATTAAATTATTTTTAAGCTTGCACTTTTATAAAAAATAAATTTAAATAAGTGGTCGGTTAAATCCGGTCCTTATTTCGGCTTTAATCGTGCATCCAAACACCCGTCGACGTGTGCTCCTATTTCATTTCATCCCACCTCCAAACAGAGCCGAACGATTCGAGCTCACAAAATTCGAAAGCGCAGTCCCGTGACCGGTGACCATGAGTAGAAGAAACAAAGCTCCCCGACCAGCAAACGTTTAGACTGCTCCGATCAGGGTAGCCTGGAAGTGTTGTCCCTTGCTCTAATGTTCGTACTAGAAGCCAATAAAGCCAGATAGCTGGCTAATTCCTCATGTTCTTTATGGCTCTAGACTTCGAGTTCTCCTGAATTGGCGAGGGACTGAGAAGGACAGCTTCTTGGTCCCTGTTGTATGAGCCACGAAGGTGGAGGTTTATGAGGGAAGATGTTGAGCATGAAAAGTGACTGCACATTTCTTGGGATTAAGCTTCGCGGTTCTTTGGAAGGTAGCAGCAGCTGTAGGAACCTCTTTCATCTGGAGACGAGGGAGTTGCTAAAAAGGGATCGTCGTAGATGCGCTATATCTGCTAAACAAAGTAATCCAATCAACCAAGAATTTAGGTTTTCGTATTTTTGTGGAGAAAATGCAGAGTTTTTGAGAAGATCCCCTATTTTGAGAAATGGGTTGAGATTGAAATGCATCAAGGAACCTTTTTCTCGAAACAAGGACCTGCTTAGTTATATGAACCCTTTATGGAAAGAGGGGCTCCTTTTGATAAGGGCATCTATTTATACAGCCGTTATATCTGGAATATGTCTACTGGCATGGTACGGGCAGAATAAGGCCAAAGGTTTCATCGAAGCCAAGTTATTACCTTCGGTTTGTTCAGCAATCAGTGAATACATTCAGCGTGACCTTGAGTTTGGTAAGGTTCGTAGAATATCACCGTTAAGCATTACATTGGAGTCATGTTCCTTTGGGCCACACAAGGAAGAATTTTCATGCGGTGAGGCTCCCTCAGTCAAGCTTCGAATTCGCCCCTTTGCAAGTTTGAGGAGGGGAAAATGGGTGATCGATGCTGTTTTGTCACAACCTAGTGTCTTGGTAGCACAAAAGAAGGACTTTACTTGGTTAGGAATACCACAATCAGAAGGTGGTATACAGAGACACTTATCAACTGAAGAAGGGATAGATCATAGGGCAAAAGTCAGGAGGCTTGCACGAGAGGAATCAGCTGCTCGCTGGACAAGAGAAAGGGATGCTGCAGCTAGGGAAGCTGCTGAGGCCGGCTACTTTGTTTCTGAGTGTTTTGGTCTATATGAGGATGATGATTTAAAGGAGATTGCAACTCCTTCCACAGTATCGGGGAATTCCAAATCCTTTTTCTGCATGAATGAGGAGAAGCATGATCATCATTGCATGGACACTGGCGTTGATTATGACATGAAACATGCAAAATTGGAAAAATCATTTGGGGTTAAATTTCCTGGTTCTGGGCTTAGATTTTGGTCCAGAGTAATAAAAAGGGGCAAGGCACATAAATTTAAAAGGAAGGCTAATGGGACTGACATTTGTGCGTCTGGTATTGCCGTTAAACGAAGAATTTTTGAACGTAGTGCATCAGCAGCTCATACATATTTTTCTGGCCCACATGGGAAGTTTGGGGACGCTTCATCACCTTCTGAATGTTTTCATTTTATGAACCACAATGAACTTTCGGTGATGAGTGAGATTGACAAAAGTGCAGAATCTGTTGCCAACATTGATGAAAATGGAAGTGATAGTATAAAAATAGCGACACATGTCACAGATTCGGGAATTTGTTCTCCTGCAGTTCGTGAAAATGTTACTGGTCACTCTGATTGTGACAATCGTAACCAAAATTCAACCTTAGAGACGGAAGAGAGTGAATGCGACAATTTGCAGTCTAGCGGAGATGTTTCAGAACCTGTTAATGTTAATGGTTCTGCAGAGGAAAATGGGGAGATGGGACTCGATGTTGCTGACAAACAAACTGATGATAACACGCCAGGGGTGCAAAGAGGTTTAGCATCTGAAATTCCAGGTTTTTTGCGGCCTAATCCTAGATTGGCAACATGTTTTCAAGTTCCTATTAAAACATTGATTCTGAAATCTAGCTCAGTCTCATTTTTCAGAATTGTTGGGGAGTTCTTATCTTGCTTTCTTTCTGGTCCCGCTCAAAATTTGAAGCCTGGCGCCGGTCTGAAAGTTGAAGATATTGTTACAGAACATGTTGATGGTGTAGGTGTCCAGCAGTCTGAAGGAATTACTAATATGCTTCCTTTTACATTGGACTCTGTTCATTTCAGAGATGCAACGGTGATGCTGCTTGCATATGGTGACAGAGAAGTTAGGTGAGCCAATCCTATCTTATGATGAAATGTCTCAACTAGCTTTGGATTTTAATATTGCTTCAGAAAACTAAAAGATGTTCTGTCAAATCCATTTTTCTTATGGTATAGCAATAAATTATATCGACATGTTTGATGAACTATCCTTATTGGCACATAAAGGAATTCGATCTATATGTGGGTTTCATATAAAAGAGGAAATTTTATTAGAAAGAGAGGCCTATGCAAAGAAACGGAAAAGATGGGATATCTACCTTGTAGAAATTTCCCCAAAATAAAAATCCTAAAATTCAAAAGTAAATATATGTCATATATGTTGTATTTGATTGAACATTCTCGGATACCCTGGCATGATGTTCAAAATTCGACGATTCATTCAATCTACTATTTCAGGCTTGGTTTTGGTTGTTCATACGTGCTTCTTTTGGGGACTCTCAATTTCTGTATTTTATAGTCATGTTAGTTTGGACGATTCTGTGATTTATATTTGGTAATGTCAAGGTTTGAATTGTATCAAAACTATTTTGCATTTCTTGTATGAGATTCGTCGTAGTATTTAATTTCTTAATACTTTTGTGGAGTTATGGAATTTCTAAGTTAATATTTAGATTGTAATTTTATATGTGAGGGCTGGGTCTGAAGTCCAAGTTGTTGCACACTTGCACACAACAAAATGCTTTTATGAAGAGTAAATTTTTACATTAGAAGTGCTGGGCTACATCAAGTTAGGCTTTTTCATATTAGGAAGGATATCATTTCATGATTATCTATGACTGTTTATGTCTTTAGCATGACTACTTGATGAAATGTGGAGTTTTTTTAACTGTCAGGGAGATGGAGAATGTCAGTGGGCTTGTGAAGTTCCAGAACCACTATAGCCGCATTCACGTACAATTGAGTGGAAATTGCAAGACTTGGAGATCAGATATGATGTCTAGAGATGGTGGCTGGCTGTCTGCCAATGTTTTTGTTGACATTATTGAGCAGAATTGGCATGCTAATTTAAAAATTGACAATCTGTTTGTACCGGTAAGATATATTCTAGTTTGAAATTCCAATTTATTCCTACCTTGCCATTGAAGTTTGATAGAATGCTTATATTTCTTGTGTTGGATTTGGGTTCTGTGCAGCTATTTGAAAGGATCCTAGAAATTCCGATAACATGGTCTAAGGGAAGAGCCAGCGGTGAGGTGCTTTTCTAACTTTCAAATACTCTCCCTCCTTTGGCCAAATTCACACTCTCTTTTAAGTCTAGGATTTTGACATCGGACCTCTAAAATGATTCATATTGGAGTCCAGCTAAAATGTAAGTTTCTGCCATGTATGCATGTGTATGTATGCTTATAAATACAAACATAAATAGACAGAGACATGCAGACACCCATATATAAATTTAATATGCACATACTTCTGGCTGATCATTCTGAGTGGTCATATAAGCCCAAAAGCTGTCTCTTGTATTCCAAAGAATTCTCAGCTTAAAAGTCCTTAGGGAGTAGAACATTGTAAACGACTGTCATCTTTTTCCTTCATAAAAAAATATTATTTATTTATTTTTATTTTAAAGAAGCACAATAAGTTGCCACCGCAACCAGATTTTAAAGCAAGAAAAGTACAAACATTGGATTTGTGATCTGCCATGATTGAAGCCAGCTGAGCTCTACCATTCCATATTCTTTAATTAGGCTATTGGACTTTCTGTGTTATAATATAATAGATTTTAATACATTTTTTATGGATGTTATTTTCAACTTGCTTTGATAAATTAGAGTTACAAATTACTCTTTCCGGTCTTATTTACAAGTCATTTCTAATTATTCCACGAAAACTGATGAGAGGTGGTTAAATTATTGATGTTCTTTAACAAAGAAAGAAAATTTTCAATTCATCCTTATTAAATGCCTCATCTTTAAAATGCTTTCTCTCCCATATAATTTTTTACTCTCTATGCATCGAAAATTGTCAAAGGATAAAATATTTGCCACTCTGTATAAAAATATTTAGTAGACTACTTGATGGTGAACTTTATGGTGATTTTGCTGGAACATAAATACTACATATTTTTTTGGCTTCTTGATATGTTTTCTCCTATTGGTTATTTTGTATTTCTGTGCTTAGGTTCATTTGTGCATGTCAAGGGGCGAAACTTTCCCAAATTTTCACGGACAGCTAGATCTGACGGGCTTGGAGTTCCATTTATTGGATGCTCCATCATCATTTTCTGTATGTATTACTTTCATCTGTACTATAATGCCTTATACTATCCTCTCATTTGCCATATATTGGATTTTCTAGATTTTGTGAATCATTAGAAGAAAAAGTGAGACTGTTTTTGATAAGAAATATGGTTACTACTTAATGCATCTATATGCTCACCAATTAATAAAAGTTGCATCTAAAATCTAAAAGTAATAAGATAGGTGAAGGGCGTATAAACTTGTGATGATTTTAACCAAGTAGTTTAAGCCATTTTGTTGATATGGGCAAATCTAAGAATAGCTCACACAAAACTTAACATGATAGCCAAGTCTAATGGCTGCAAGATTTGAGGGCTCAAAACAAATGGTGGATGAATTAAAGAGTGCAAGTTCAGGTGAAAAAAAAAAAAAAAACAGAGAGACAAGGTTGTGACCTGAGGATTTTGAGACTCAAAGAATACAAGCCCATGCAAATGGAAAACTAAACTTAGAAGATAAAAAGTAGAGTATGTGGGGGAGTGCTGGAGAAGAAAAGTCTCATCTGAAAATAACAAGAAAGGTTAACCATGTAGCTTGGTCTGACAAGCCCAATATAAGCTTTGACAAAACAAAATATGCTATATGTGAAGGTGATATGAGCAATGAACATGGAGACAATGAATTGTTTATATGGTTAGTAGCATGAATAGAGAAAATCATATTGTTGAGATGAAGGTATATGTAGACAAAGTGATATCCTTTAGCTGTTAAGAGATATTGAGAATTTAGGAAAATGTTGTAGGTTAGTAGAAGAGGTAGCCTGGGGCATTGTAATCAGGCGCTTTCCTCATTGAATTGATCAGGCTAAATTACTATGGGTTCAAATTTTAGCTCTTCAACCTCAATTTTAGTTTTATTTGATTTCCATAAACTTATGTTTTTGATTTTTTTTCCATCCTCTAAAATGTTGTCAGTTTTGTACTCTGTACATGTATTTGAAATAAACTTCCTTATTTTGATTGGTTTATACTTTATAGATAGTATGACAACATTGTACTTGCCATTAATGTTGATGACTTCCTTATGCTTGATAGTATATTCAATGGTTAGGCATATAGTTTGAATCTAGACTAATTATTATGCAGAATGGTAAGCTTGAATTTGAATTGATTTCCTACCTAATTTGTTGTATTTTTTTGAATCTCCTTGCAGAACATGTCAGTTAGTTTATGTTTTCGCGGCCAAAGAATATTCTTGCACAATGCAAATGGCTGGTTTGGCAGCATTCCTCTAGAAGCATCAGGAGATTTTGGCATTCATCCTGAAGAAGGAGAGTTCCATCTCATGTGTCAGGTGGAATTGGTGCTTGAAGTAGTCATAAATTCTATGCTGTTTTTCAGTAGATAGATCTTTCTAATTAAGCAATTACTTGTTCAAGAAATTGTAATTTATTTATGGCAGATATTTTGCTTACTTTGCTTATTCCATGTCTCATTCAAGTCTTGGCAGATAGTTGGAATTGTTTTCCTTTATCTTATAATATTTATATGTTCAAATGTCCAGGTTCCAAGCGTTGAAGTGAATTCCCTAATGAGAACTTTTAAGATGAGACCTCTCTTATTCCCTGTACGTTTCTTTTCAGTTCAGTGCATTGATTTCAATACTTTAATGTTATTTGCTTTTTTATGTTTTGTATTTTTGTTCTCTGCAATTCTGAAATTCGAAAATAGTAATGGTTAATTCCATAAACATTCTCCCAAGATTCATTTGCTTTGCCTTTTCTTTTTGGTATTACAAGTGCACTTCTCATTTCTAGCTAATTGTTAATAGTAGCTAATGGTTGTTGAGAAAATAGTTTGGATGCTTCAAAAATACTAGGAAGTTGTATATGACTTATAGTAAGGGTTAAATGCTCCTTTTTTCTATTACTAAATGAAAACCACCCCTATGATCAATTTCAAATTCATTCCTCCTTCCGATGAAGTTGTATTAGCTTGGCCAATATCATTTTTCATATTCCTCAATTAAGATTTATTGATTGCAGATTGCTGGTTCAGTTACTGCTCTATTTAATTGTCAAGGCCCATTGGATGCTCCTGTATTTGTGGGTAGTGCAATGGTTTCTAGGACATTCTCTCAATTACATATTGAAACCTCTACATCTGCAGCATTTGAAGTACTTGCTAAAAGTAAAGAGACTGGGGCACTAGCAGCGTTTGATCGTGTTCCTTTCTCACATGTGTCTGCCAATTTCACTTTCAATACTGATGACTGTGTAAGCTGTCATGATTACTAGCACAAGGCTGTTTGATGTAATGACACGCTGCAAATTTGTCATCTTATGTTCTGTTACTTTTTATCCATGTAACAGGTTGCTGATTTATATGGAATTAGGGCAAGCATTGTAGATGGTGGTGAAATTAGAGGGGCTGGAAATGCATGGATATGCCCAGAGGTATATAGACGCTTGTTAGAGAACCTGTATTTTTTTATCTCAGCAATGAGATACTATACCTTGGTTAAACTACGGGTTCACATTTTTCTTTCTTGTAATCTGTTTTGGTTATCGTGAACAACTTGGAGGCATTAGCATGCTCATGTAAGGTTGGAATGCCATCAAATAGGCTCCGTTAATGATGTTCAATTGGGAAAAAATGCCACTTTAAGTTTCTTAGGGGTTCTAATTTGATCTTCCTCACGAGCTTTGGTTACATGCAGCATTGCACAAGGAAGTGATATTCATAGACCTAAATGTAGTGAATCTTGCATTCACCAATTATCACAAATTACGGAAGTTGGGGTTTTCAGCTATTTGGCTGGAAGAAACTTAAAATGTGAATATCATTTCCCATTTACCGCCCCTTCCAGATGAAGGAGGCTTTGTCTCCTATAGTTGCTGCCTCACTTCTAATGTATACTTTTGTGTTTTTTCCGTTCAGGGTGAGGAGGATGAGACAGCTTTAGATGTGAACTTCTCTGGAAATTTGGGCATTGATAAAATCATTCTTCGTTACATACCCAGTTACTATCACCTGATGTCTTTCAAATTAGGGGACTTAAATGGAGAGACAAAAGTTTCAGGATCTCTTTTGAAACCGTAAGAATAGCCATTTTTTATTTCTAAATTGCAACATTGTTGCTTGTGATATCATCTGCTTTTCCTTCCTCCTGTTTATTATGCTTTTATACTTAAAGTTGCCTAGTTCCATTTTTTTTTTCCTGATACTTCTTTCCTCATTGAATCTCTTCTATCAATAATTTTCTCAATTTAACTTATTTTTAATGCAGGAGATTTGATATAAGATGGACTGCAGCTAAAGCAGAAGGGTCTTTTAGCGATGCCAGGGGAGATATCATTATCTCTCATGAGTTCATTACCATTAATTCTTCCTCAGCTGGATTTGATTTGTATATGAGAGTTCAAACGTCTTACATTGATGATTTTCCTCTTAGAAGAGAAGAGTTTTATGCAACAAAAACCATTCCATTTACTATTGATGGAGTTGAGTTGGATTTGCGTATGCATGGCTTTGAATTCTTCAATTTGGTTTCTCCATATACATTTGATTCTCTAAGGCCTTTGCATCTCAAGGCAACTGGAAGGATTAAGTTTCAGGGGAAGGTCTTGAAACCTAGCATTGGTGATAAGGAACAAAAGTTTGAGGACAGGCATCAGGAACAAATATCGGAGAAAGGAAGTGCAGATAGCCTTGTTGGTGAGGTTTCAATCGCCGGTCTAAAACTGAATCAACTGATGTTGGCACCTCAGCTATTTGGGTTGCTGAGAGTTTCTCCTGAGTGTATCAAGGTCAATAAACTTTCTCTTCTTAAAAATCTTTCTATCTAGATATTTTATTATTTTGGCCAATAGCATCAAGAACAAGTAAAAATTAAATGAGTTGGAGTTTAATTTTAGTTTCTGTATTATTGCTACCTAACATTATTTTGTCCTTTTTAATATATAAATTTTCCTAACCATCTTTTTTGGTATACAGTTGGATGCCTCTGGCCGGCCTGATGAAAGTCTTGCATTTGAGTTTGTTGGGCCACTACAGCCTAGTGGTGAAGATGGTCCACAAAGTGGAAAACTGTTGTCCATATTCCTTCAGAGGGGGCATTTAAGAGCTAATCTTCGTTTTCAACCATTTCATTCAGCAAACTTGGAGGTATCCCTGTCTTAATTTTGGGTCCATTCTTTGGAGTCTGCTAATTTTTCTGCTTGCAAAATTTTGATTTGTTTTATATTGGACCGGAAGATGCCATAGAAATTCATCCTTTTCTTCATCCCTGTGGCACTCACTTGTAGGTACGGCATTTTCCACTTGATGAGCTGGAGCTTGCATCTCTCAGGGGAACTATACAAAGAGTATGACTCAATGTTTCCCTACTTTATTTTTTTTTTTTAATTTCTTTCCCCGGCACTGTGGTAATCTTCTGTCTGTGCCTCAATTATATTGAAGTTAGTCCAATTATGTTAGGAAGAATAGAGTCCATAAGATTCTCACTTCTTACTCTCTTATCTGTCTGAGAAATTCATTGAGGTGTAATGCTGAATTATATTTCTTGCCTCACGTCTTTTCTTTTTGGTTCGTGATCTTCCTTTGCATTGAGATGTGAAAATGTTGGGACATGGTTAAATTGATGGTTTGTTTTGGTATAATATTGGCTATTTTGCTCCAATTTTTTCCCCTATTGGTGAAAGTAGGCTTGTGCAGATTAATGTTTCTGCAAAATCTCCATTTGTGAGCTGCACCTCTTCTTACCATGAGGAATTAGTGCGCTTAAAATCTGCTAGTGGTCCTAACTAATATATATTTCAAATAGCATGTATAATTATTATCTGTTAGCATTTGAAGTCCTGCTCCTTGGATCACTTGGGATTGGCCAAGTTACTTCAATTTAATCGAGGATTGTAGACCAATGATTTGGGGGAAAGAATGAAGTATATATCAATGAATGGGTTGAGGCATTATTATTGAAATTTCATATAAAGAAATATAGTTTGTTTCTCAGCTGGTAGATTATTTGCTTTCAGGCAGAAATCCAGCTGAATCTTCAGAAAAGAAGAGGACATGGAGTTCTATCTGTTCTTCGACCAAAGTGCAGTGGTCTGCTTGGTGAAGCCCTTGATGTGGCGGCTAGATGGAGTGGAGATGTTGTGAGTGCCTTGGCCCAATCTTTTATTTGTTGGAACCTGAATTTAAGCTGCATGTTAGTTGACTTTTGGTTGTCCTGGGAATTTAAGGATTAAGTTTGTTTAGCATGTCTCAGAGTTGATTGTGAATGTGTCAGTGGTGTGTAACAGTCTGAGTCTACTAACTTCATATTTTTCAATCTTTGCCTCTAGCAAAACCCGTGCAAAAATATGGGTGTGTTTGGATTAAGATTTGATAAAATTGATTGTGAATAAACTTGATTTATATGATTGATTTTGAATATAATTGATTAAGTTTAGTGGCATAATTTATTTATAAAATTGATTAATGAGATTGATTATAATTATAATGTAAAAGCAATTGAAAATCAGGTAAAACCATGGTTTTATGAAAATATATCCACACACTCTTATTACCTGCTAAAATCGATTATGAACTCAATTATGGTTTTCTTAAAAATATTTAAACACCCCTATTACATGCTAAAATCAATTATGAACTCAAAACTATAGTTTTGTTCAAAATATCCAAACACCCCTACACATGCTAAAATCATTTATAAATCCAAAACTGTGGTTATCTTATAGGTTACCATTACTTGTTTTTCAATTATATTTTCCTAAAAATTTATCCAAATACCATATAAACTCTTTTTTTATAAATCATGATTTTGGGTCGTAATTGATTTTGGTATGTATAGAATATCTTTGCCATTAATGGTTAAATAGCAAGGGATTTTAAACACCATGTAATGAATTCAACATTTTTTATTTTAATGCAGATTGCAAATTTTTTATTACCATGGGTTTTAGACCCCATGAATTGTATGAGTTGTGGTGTTATTGTCTTTAGTTTGATTTTGTGCAAATGGAAAATTGTGATGTTCATGTTCAATGCTGATTATTAGTTGATGCACTGTTGTTCAGATCACTATTGAGAAAACTGTTTTGGAACAACACTACAGTCGTTATGAACTTCAAGGTGAATATGTGTTGCCTGGCACTCGAGATAGAAGCCCTGTAGGCAGAAAGGGAGATGGCTTTTTGAAAAAGCTCATGTCTGGGCATCTTGGTAATGTTATATCCTCAATGGGCAGGTGGAGAATGAAGCTTGAAGTAAGTAGAGCTGAGGTTGCTGAGATGCTTCCTCTTGCAAGGCTTATTTCTCGGAGTGCAGATCCTGCTGATCATTCAAGATCAAAGGTCATCAATGCTTTCTTTTGAGCTACTTATGGCATTGTCTTCAGACATTCATTCTTGTTTCGACTTTCTTAAGATCATTAGTGATAAT
Source organism: Prosopis cineraria (assembly GCF_029017545.1). NCBI lineage: Eukaryota > Viridiplantae > Streptophyta > Magnoliopsida > Fabales > Fabaceae > Prosopis > Prosopis cineraria. The sequence goes on from NW_026555346.1 coordinate 5,991,940, forward strand.
ATTATTTGTCTAAAGCATTGTAACTTCAGCTATCTTCATTATTATTATTTCTCCCACTATGTTTTTCTTTTTTGTATAGACAAGTGTATGACGGCCATTGTTAAAATTTAAAATAAGAATGAATTTTGTGGAAGTAATCCTGTAAGTAAGAATGAATGTATTTCTTATTTAATTTTTCAGAAATTTGAATTTACTGTAGGATAAAACAGATGTTATAAGGATGACTTTTGTGCCATGGAGAATCTGAATATATAGGACTTGTATATGCATGTACTTCTCTGACAGTTCCCTACTGAACTGCTTTTTCGTTAGTCTTTTTAATTGCAAAATTTTCATTATCTGTGGCTTTCCCCTCTTTTTTCCTTTTTTGACACATACCATGAAATACTTCAATTGCCAGACATTTCTGTAAGCTGATTGTTATCCACAAGTTTTTTATGCTTCATTGTTAAAGTACGGGCACTGACTTTCAAGTATTTCTGTGATGGTCTTGTTGTTTCCTTCGACAATCAGTAGTACTGTGAGTCTGTCTGTATATATATATATATATATTTAATGAAAAGTTCTGCATGCTGCCATGTCAAACATATGCAGGATATTTTTATTCAGAGTTTGCAGTCAGTTGGATTATATGCTGAAAGCCTTCAACAACTGCTTGAGGTATTTTTAAGGGATCATAAAATTTTAGTTCCTCTTAATTGTGGCAATACCTGGTGCATCTGAGTTTATGCTCGTAATTTAACATAAACTGCATTTGATATGTATTTCTTTCATTCCCCCCCCCCCAAACAATAATCATATTAGCTAAGAGTCTCTAGCTGGCACTGGAAAGATTGAAGTCTCTAGTGATCGTTATTAAGTGGATATTTGGACAACTTGCAGATAACAAGGTGGCATCATGCTCCATCAAATGACGTTGTTCTGGAGGATTTAGACCTCCCTGGTTTATCTGAACTTAAAGGTCGTTGGCATGGCTCTCTTGATGCTAGTGGTGGAGGAAATGGAGACACTGTGGTAAACTTTGTTCTGTTTACATTCCTTACAGTTGGTATGAATTATTTGTGTTTGAAGATTTGCTTTCTCATTCTTTGTGATATCAGGCAGAATTTGACTTTCATGGTGAGGACTGGGAGTGGGGAGATTACAAAACCCAGCGGGTCTTGGCAGTTGGCGCTTACAGTAATGATGATGGGCTCCACCTGGAGAAAATTTTTATCCAGAATGATAATGCCACCATTCATGCAGATGGAACTTTATTGGGGTCTAAAACAAATTTACATTTTGCTGTCCTAAATTTTCCTGTTAGTTTGGTCCCAACTCTAGTTCAAGTCATTGAATCTACGGCAACAGATGTTGTTCATTCTCTGCGGCAATTGTTAGCACCCATAAAGGGTATATTGCATATGGAAGGAGATCTCAGAGGAAGTTTAGCAAAACCAGAATGTGATGTGCAAGTAAGGCTTCTGGATGGTGCCATTGGCGGTATTGATCTTGGGCGAGCAGAAGTAGTTGCTTCTCTTACCTCATCCAGTCGTTTTCTGTTCAATGCAAAATGTGAACCCATAATCCAAAATGGTCATGTACTTATTCAAGGAAGTGTTCCTGTCAGTTTTGTACAGAATAACACGTTACAGGAAGATGTAGAATTGGATAAAAATGAGGCTGCTTGGGTTCCTGACTGGGTAAAGGAGAAGAATAAGGGGAATATTGATGATGGTAGTGACAAAAAACTTTCTAGAGAGAGAAACGAAGATGGTTGGAATACTAAGTTAGCAGAAAGCCTTAAAGGATTAAATTGGCAGATTTTGGATGTTGGAGAAGTCAGGGTTGATGCTGATATAAAAGATGGGGGAATGATGCTGCTGACAGCTTTATCTCCTTATGCCAATTGGCTCCAGGGCAATGCTGATGTCATGCTTGAGGTGGGTAAATTCAATATTGTCTCCTCACGGATGTATTTATTTAAGTCGTGCTTACTTATCTAAGGTTTGTCCTATGCTCCTATTTCCATTTTTAATAGGTCAGAGGCACAGTTGATCAACCCGTTCTTGATGGATATGCATCATTCCATAGGGCATCTATAACTTCACCAGTGCTACGGAAGCCACTCACCAACTTTGGTGGAACTGTTTATGTGAAATCAAACAGGTTATGCATCACCTCATTGGAGAGTAGGGTCAGCAGAAAAGGAAAACTGCTTGTAAAGGGGAACCTTCCTCTTAGAACTAGTGAAGCAGCCCTTGACGACAAGATTGAGTTGAAGTGTGAAGTTTTGGAAGTGCGGGCAAAAAATATTTTGAGGTTGTTATCCTTAACTTCTCCAGAAGGGTTCTTAAGTTATTCTTGACTTATTTGCGGGTATATGTTACTGATTTGACCTTCAAACCATTAATGTTATTTTGTTTGGAAATCATTTGTACTGTTGACTTATGAAACTGTGAATGTTTTCTGTTTTGAATACATGAATTTTGTTAACGTACGTTCCCTGATTTTTTTCAGTGGTCAAGTTGATTCCCAGGTGCAAATAACTGGTTCGATATTGCAACCAGATATATCTGGGAATATCAAACTTAGCCATGGAGAGGCATATTTACCGCATGATAGGGGTGGTGCTACTACTTCTGATAGATTTCCGTCAAATCAGTCTATGCTTCCTACTGGTGGTGTAAGTCAAGCAGTTGCTTCAAGATATGTTTCACGATTCTTCAGCTCAAAACCCGTGGCTTCAAAGACCAAAGTTTCTCAGTCTTCCGGTAATCCTATTTTACCTTGTGATTACTTCTTTCTGTATTTTTTTCTGAATCAGAGAAATTAAAAACTAACGGAGAGAAAATTACAAAGAATAATCATGAGATATCCTCCTGAAATGAAGAAGCAAAACCCAGTCAGGAAAGCAAGGCCATCCTATGAAATTGGAAAAATGGTGATGTTTCTTTCCTGACCAGACTCCTTAGCGTGCACAAACCAATATGTGTTTCTCTATCCTGCCAAATTATGAATGAACTAGTTTACTTTAGATGGAATGATGCACAATGACATTGCCGAAGATTGATTTCGAAGCTTTTGTATTATTTTTTTGAATAGAGGACAATGAATGGGTGCAGCTTAAATAGGAAGAATTGAACCAGATGAGGAGTAAAAAAATTCCTTCAGTCTCAGTCAAATAGGAAAAGTAAAGAATTCGAAAATAATAATTCTATACAATCTGTCCATAATTAATTCTGAATTCGTCAGTTTAAAAGAAACGAATGGACATCCCAATGAATCAATGAATCTGTGATTCATTGGGAGACAAAGAAAGGATTTTCACTCCCCCCCCCCCAATCTAGTGAGTAAATATCAACCATACCTAAATTGGATAAATTAATAACATAATGTGGATAAATAAAATATAAATCTGGGTTATTGGAGCGGACTTGTCAATATATGAAAAGTTTGGTGGCAAGCGTATATGTAAACAAGCCCAATAACACCTTGCCCAACCTTCCCTTTGATGAAGTGATAATTAATTCTGGTGTGTTTGATTTTATCATGACGGACTTGGTTCTTGACTCTGCTTATTGCTGCTGAGTGTCATGGAACGGTCTCATGCATATTAAGGATGAAGTTGTGATTCTAAGAGTAGTCTTTTTAGCCTAATTCCTGCACATATTTCATGGCGTGGTCCTGTACTTAGCTTTGCCACCATTCTGGAAAGTTGCTGAGTGTCTTTGGCTGCTCCAACTAACAAGATTTCCTCAGACATATTTAAAGTTACATGACAAATTTGGCACCAGAGGAACAGAATCCGGGTGGGAGAACTTGAGTTGACAAATTTTTGTAAGCATTCCTATTGTCCCACACACCCCCCCAAAATAAATAAATAAATAAATAAATAAATAGAGCAGGCTCAACAGGAACTTTGGCCGGCATTTCAGACTTCAGTGGAGGCAACATAGCCCCTAGCCCTCTATTCTTCCTTCCCTTGCTTGGTTTCCAATCTGGGGACTTGCCAAAGATCTTCAAACAAGTGCCCCGTGTGTGGCCTTACAAGCAGCAATGGTCGTGGTCGCATCGTGGTCTACCTTCCTTCTATTTCTTATCACTGCACCTAGGTTCACCGATAGCAGAGCTTTCATGAGCAACAGCAGTGGGGATGGGCTGCATGAGTTTTGTATGACATTCTTCCCTTTAAATTTTGATAAGACAACTTTGATTGATGGTGGCGGGATTTAAACTCAGAATTCTCCCCTTTCATCTTGTGATTTTGGAAGACCCAGGAGGGATTTAAATATTTGCTCCTCTCCAAGTTCTTATCTCTTGGCATCTACTGGACACCACCAATCTGAGATTTCAAAGGTGTCCAACTACAGTCCAAGGTTGGTGAGTTGCATTATAGTATTGAGTCAGAGAGATCTTACAATGGACTACCACAGCAGCCACGACACTCGTACAGTGGATCATCAAACATGCAAGGATAGAGAGTAGTGGGAAGTGGCTGACCAAGTCAAAAGAGGGGTGGGTGAAGTGGAACATTCTGTGACAGTAACTGTCCTGCATCTTCTGCACATAGGCGAGTAATGTGGTGGTTAGGATTTCATTAGTTTTAGCAATTCAGTCATATACTTCTCTAGTGTGAATAGGTGTAGGAGGATAGAAGTAGCTGATCAGATTAAGTGTTTTATGTCCACTTCTGCAAGAGAAATCATAAACTGTAGGAGCTGACCATGTACCTCTTAGGTAAATATTTTTGTTTTATGCAAATCTTTTCTCTCTCTTTTTTTACATTTTAGGCTACTTTTACCTGCAGAGGACAGCTGTCCACAAACTGCTGGAGCTGCTAAATCCAATTGAATTGATTAATCTTTGACACTTATCTATGTTGTTAATTAATTATTAGGGTTTCTGGTTATACCGTTATATTTTAGAATAGTTTTTTTGAATAGTTTTTTTCTGCATGTTATGACAATTCTTTAGAAATCTCACAATGCAGTTAAGTCAACTCAAGTTGAAAAGGATATGGAGCAAGTGCAGATTAAACCAAATGTAGAAGTTCGTCTTAGTGATTTGAAACTTGTGCTTGGACCTGAGTTGAAGATAGTTTATCCTTTGATTCTTAATTTTGGTGTTAGTGGAGAGCTTGAATTGAATGGTCTTGCTGACCCCAAATGGATAAAACCTAGAGGCATACTGACATTTGAGAATGGTGAAGTGGATCTAGTTGCAACACAGGTTTGTCCAAACTCCAATGTTTTCTTCTTAGCTCTTGTAGTGTAAACTGTAACCCCTGGGAGTCTTGTAAGCTGTTTTCGTTCACTTGGATTTCAAGTTCTTTTACTCATTGTCAATGTCATATCACTCATTTCAAATGCAGGTGAGGTTAAAACGAGAGCATCTAAATGTTGCCAAATTTGAGCCTGAATATGGACTAGACCCCATGCTGGATATAGCCTTGGTTGGATCAGAGTGGCAGTTTAGGATTCTAGGTCGAGCAAGCAATTGGCAGGACAAACTTGTGGTGACCTCAACACGTTCTGTGGAACAGGATGCATTATCACCCACTGAGGTAAAAGAAAACTGTCATCCCTCTGAAGCCTTTATAAACCTTAGAAACTCTCCATCATTGAAAGAGAAATCCGTTGTGCTTTAAATAAGAGATGCTTCATCACAGAGAAGGAAAAAAGGGAATACATTTGAAGCCAAAATGAAAGAACGTGATGAAAACAAGTACCGTGGATCATCTTAGTTCATTTTAGGGAAAACATTATTTTTTAGTCCCTGCACTTTGTTTTCGGTTTCTAGGTCCCTGCACTTTCCTCCATTTGCAATATTGGTCCCTACATTTTCAGAGGGATGCTAACGTGGCTTAAATGGTGTTTAATAATACTGACATGTCAATTAACACTGTTAATTTTGTGCTTATATGTTAAACTGATGCTAACATGGAATTTTTTAATAAGCAAAATTTTTTTTTAAAAATTACATGAAATGAAATAAAAAGGCTGACCTAGACTCTTTAAATGATCAGCAAAATGTACAAATTCCATGTAGACTTTTTTTCTTAAAAAAAAAAATCTTATTGAAATTTTCATGTTAGCATCAATTTGACATGTAAGCACAAAATTAACATTTGTAATTGACATGTCAGTATTATTAACATTGTTTGTGCAGCATCAATATCCTGAAAATGTAGGGACTAATGTTTTAGATGGGAGGAAAGTGTAGGGACCCACACCAAAACCTGAGCAAAGTGTAGGACTAAAAGCAGTGTTTTCCCTTGATTTTATTAGATTCACTCTGCTCTGGTTACCTAAAAGTTGCATCATGGCTTTAAAATCTAAATTTCCATAAATATTTTCATCTGGGAAACTAGGATGTTCTTCATGGTCAGAACTCCAGGCATCATGGTCCTGTAACTGTTTCTAACTTTCTGTATGCGCAGGCTGCCAGAAGGTTTGAGAGTCAGTTGGCTGAATCCATTTTGGAAGGGAATGGTCAGCTAGCATTTGAAAAACTTGCAACTGCAACTCTTGAAAAATTAATGCCTAGAATTGAAGGGAAGGGAGAGTTTGGGCAGGCAAGGTGGAGACTAGTATATGCACCACAGATACCAAGTTTGGTTTCTGTTGATCCTACAGTGGATCCTCTCAAGTCACTTGCCAGTAATATATCGTTTGGTACAGAGGTTGAAGTTCAGCTGGGGAAACGTCTTCAGGTAAGCATGATAGAGATCGTAAATCTGTCAAAATTTGTCCCCAGGACTATTTATTTTACCCATCTTCTCAATAATTAAGAAGACATCAAATAGATTGGTAGTAAGGGGAAAAGATTAGGTATAATGTTGCTTTATGAAGAAAGAAACAGCTACCCCTTCTTAAATTTGAGATCAGACTCTTCTGAGGTTATTATGGCAAAATGTCTTCGGGGATACAGGCTGTCATTCATTCCTGACAACTCTAGTTTCCATTAAGCTGTCAGCTTGAATTTGAGGAACAGAATCCTCTCAGTGGCCACTTTTCTCAGCGTTTCCCAGCAGCCAAATCTGGTCCATTCAGATTATCAAAATTTCATCCATGTATAGATCAAATGGCTTAAAAAATACATGTGGACAATTTATTCTTAAATAATAAAAAATACATTTTGACTCATAGTTTGTTTGAAAGAAAATATAGGGGTGAAAATGGTTAGGCTTGGGCTAGATTTTTACTAAACAGGCCTAACCTATTTAAATAAATATGCTGAATTATAAATTTAAGCCTAGCCCTTTTATTAAATAGACTTGGCTAAAATTTAAACAGGACAGATTGTATGTCTTCGTAGGTCAGGCTAAGCCTATTTAACCAAAAGGCTCATAATATTAAAATAAATAAACAGGCTTGCAAAGTCATACAACTTGACCTATTTAACAAAAAAACCAAGCTTAAATTTATAATTAGGCATATTTAGTCAAAATTTGACTTACACCTGACCTATTTTCACCTCTGATTTTTCAAAATATTTTCTTCATGATTTTTCAAAATATTTTTTTATTATTTAAAAATAAATCATTCATATGTACTTTTAAAAGCCATCTGTACATGGATGGGATTCTGATAATCTGAATGGATCAGATTTGGCCGCTTAGAGATGCTACGGAAAGTGGCTGCTGAGAGGATCCGGGTCCTGAATTAGATTGTTTGATCAATTTGTCGTTATCCAATGGTGCCAATTGATTTCTTTGGTTTCTACGACTGCAGGCTGCACTGGTATTCTGTAGTATTCGTTTATTATTGTTGTCATCTGAAGTAAATGATCTTCTTGTACCAGGCTACGATTGTGAGGCAGATGAAGGAATCAGAGATGGCTTTGCAATGGACATTGAGCTACCAGCTAACAAGTCGGTTGCGAGTGCTTTTGCAATCAGCTCCATCCAAACGCCTTCTTTTCGAGTATTCTGCTACCTCCCAGGATTAATTTGACGTGTTCCGCAAGTATTTTGTACAAGAGATACGCAGTAATGTACATGTTCATTGTTCTTTTGCTCGGATTGAGCTTCTCTATTTGTACAGAATATTCAATTTCTAATCAAAGGAAATATATCAATTTAGGCCAAAATATAATTTATTCTCATCAACTTAGAAGAATGATTATAGGCACACGGATTGCAATTTTGTTTTGAATAACTAACGTCTTCATTTTAAGCCCTTGGTATTTTTATTATTGAGAAATTAAAGGATATGTTCAGCCTCATGTAGATTGTTAAAAATGAATAAATGTGCAATAATTGGTTGGGATAATTGTACTAAAATCATCCGCAGTGTGCTTGGTGCATCCCAAGTCCATTTCAACGTTTATTTGAGGACTTCAGAATCATGATAATTAGCTTAGCGTGAGTAAACATTTTGATGCAGAAGCTGAGCGAAGAGTGAGGATGCTGAATGGGTAGTGGGAACGATGAAACTGAAGAATCTTTACATGTGGGAACCCAAAGAATATGATACAATACTCATTTTTGCATTAATCAGGGCAAAAAGAGATTATGATAGCCTAAAAAATCAACAAAATTTGGGGTGTTTACCAAAATCTCCATGGATCTTTGTATGGAGGAACATAATCTTCTGTAGGACTGACTAGACGGAAAGAATTCACTGCTTTTTCAAGGAAAGGTCCCATCTGCACCAATGACGAGAGTTAAAATTAACTAGGAATGAAACGAAGCAACATATATAAACTACTCTGAAATCATATCAGATCTTCATTGTAACACTCAGTAAGGAAAAAATTCATAAAGGTAATAGCTTCAATTAGATAATAGTTTCAGGTGACTAATCATGCGCGGGCTCGCACTTATTACAAGGTCTTCAATTTATTCAGGAAATTTAGCACCAGTGGAATTATGTACTTTCTATAACTCAACAAAACATATCAAACTAGCTTTGCAACAGAACTCTTCTTGCTCATAAGCATTACAGAGCATTTAACCACAATACTTCATATTGCCAATATGCATGGAGGCTGAAGATACCGGGATATACCATATACCTAAAGCCAAGGTCAGGAAGGTTTATTAAGCGTGGACACCAGCAAGTTCACATTTATCATCAAAAGATCATATCAGTTTTCAGCCATAGTCCCTTTTGGTTGATATATATCTTTTATTTGATCTTTCAATAAATGAATTAAGGAACAGCTATGACTGTCTCCAGTCAGCATAACAACAGAAGAGTTACTCATGTTTCTCCTGGTACATGAAAGGAGAACGTGTGAGACATTATCTATTCCCTTTTAGGTTTCAATGCTAGTGCTTGAGGTGTATATCCAATAAATTACATGAATGTAAAAATGTGCATCCCATGTGAGAGAGAGAAAGAGAGACAGATACTTTTTTCCACTGTGTGCTGAGGGTTGAAGCACTCAAAGAATACAGATAACCTGTACCAGCAGAAGAGAACTTTTAAACGAAATACCAGGCAAGAAGATATAAATTGAAGAGCATAACAGTTACATGAGAAGAAACCAAGGCATGTCAACATCATCGATGTGTGTGTCCCACAAAAATATACAGGGATGGATTAAAACCAAGATATTTTCTATATTTTTGGATCACCGTCCTCATTGAATGGGAAAAGCAGGAAAGAGAAAAGAAAATCATTGCCATCAACTTCTTTCATGTGCTTTGTATGAATATGCAAAGGACAATCTACCAAGGTAGGTATAATCCAGACATGTCCAGAATTAAATACAAATAAGAGGATTTACCATCTCTTTCAGCTGTTGATGAAAGATAGTGCCGATAGATACTTGATTCTTGGGCCTATATGATCACAAATCACTAATTAAATAACCATTAGAACAAGAAAAAAAAAATTAGGTGAGTTGGGTCCTAAAAGCTCAACAGAGCTAAGGCATGCCTCAAGGCTCAAAAAATATTTAGGATTTGAACCCATGCCCTCTAGGGATATAAATACAACTCACATCCTTGACAAGCATACCAACATTTGTTGGCTACTAATGCTCTCCCTCTAGTTTGTCCATAAAAGCAACTTAGTCCTTCTAGATTTAGAATAATACTGAACCCTAATTATCGAATTGAATCAATTAGAAACAATACTTGAGACAAAGACAACCAGTAACTTCTGTTACATCAGAAAAACAACTTGAACTATTTTCAAAAACTTTTCAACCCACCTAGTAAAGGACAAGACAGCATTATTTAAAACTAAAAGGGCTAAAACGTTTGTATCAGAAAATTAAAGAGATAAGGTTGCCTATATTGAAACTCTTAAAGGCTATTGCTCTACTGAACAAACTAGTGAGAGCAAATTAATTTACAATCAAAACAAGAAATTACTTACTAGCTTTGTTGGTGATTTCCGAACAAGGTATTCATAATACCAATAATGCTCACCATCAATCTGTGAGGTGACAAAAGATAAGCTCAACGTGGAAATTAACTTCCATTTAAATTTAAATATGGGCACGGTCCTTTTTTTAAGCTCCAACGTATTCATAAACCTATACAAATGTGCTAATTCTTCATGACTCTTTATATGAAAATATCTGTTTATAATAGAAGTCCTCAATCAACAGAAATGTATCTACTGTAACATGCTGATAAATGTTTTTCACGCCCAAATAACATTGGAGAAAAGAGATAGAGATAAGTCATAGAGCTTACTTCACTAGTACGTGTATCAAGAACTGAACTCTCAGCTAAGCGCTGGCTTGAGGTGACTCGCTGCAAAATGTTTTATAGCTATCACTTGAGAATTTTCAAAAATTTCTCTCCCAAGTTGGAGGAAAAGCACTTTTGTGATGCAAATAGTTTGGCGCAAATAGCTACTATTTGTTATTAGTGTTAGCTATGATCAGTAAATTGAGCTTGTACCTAAAAAGCTCTAAACGCATATGTAAAAAGAACAAGGGAAAACTTAATTTTTGATTCCTATAGTTTCATCAGGTTTTGTTTTTAATTCTTCTAATTTTTTTTCAGTGTTTTCAATCCTTATAGGAATTAAAAATATTGAAAAAAATGAAAACTATAGGGACTTGAAAAACAAACGCGACCCAATCTTTCTGAAACTATAGGGACTGAAAACATTGGAGAAAACTAAAAGGACTAAAAGCAACACTTGATGAAATTATAGGCACTAATAACTGTGTTTTCACTAATAACAATAACAAAACCTATAAGTAGTAATCAAATGATATGTTACCAGCGCGGACTTGTCAGACAAAACTGAATCAGCAACATCTTTTGCAGTCCACATACTCTTATCCTTTGATTTTATGATCTTTGAATTTGGTGGACCAATCTGAATAAGATAGAAATAATTGATGCGGCCAAAAGGGAAACTAGACAGTGTTGTTTTTATAACTGAAAATACATATGTGATTGAGATCATACCGTAACAGAGATTATGAGATTATCGATAATATCAACACGCTCAGACACAATGCGCAAGCGAGCATCAGCTGCATACAATTTATAAAGCATCATCGTTTTCAAGGTTGGTATAGAAAATGCCTTATCATTCAGAAATGTTGAAGCACTAAAGGCTTCACTCATTAAAATAAAATTTAAACTTTGGTGGTAAGGAAGTTCAAAGTGGAATCAGCCTCAATCTTATTATGGACATTTAATTGGATGAACTTTTGCCCTTATATAAAGAAAGAGAACACAACTTACGAGAAAGTGGTGCAGCTGATGAATATCGTTCTGGCTTTCTGGATTCTACCCTTTAAATATATTTTTTTAAAAAAAGTTAGACTTAAGGATCATACTTGAAAAATAAAATGGTAAGAAAGCAAATTATCAAGGGAAATTGTCAGAAAAAAAGGCAGTTGTTTATAAACCAATTATAGCTGAAAGTTTCGTGACATGCACCAGCACCAATGCTAGTCTTAGAGAAAATGCGAAGAGTGCAAGTCTTAGAGTTCAATGTGCATTCAAGGCCACACTATATGAACTATCTAAGATAAAAAAAGAATGCTCATCTGAACCAAACAACATGCATAATAAATAAACGAAGTTCAGTGTCAATGGCGTACCATTTGAAGAGAAACTTCTTAGATGGCAACTCCACAGGGAACAAATAAGAATAAGCATTTATTTCATCCACGAACGAAGCCATTTTCAGTTCTTCATCAGCAAGAGTCGCTGAGAGAGGGGGGGGGGGAATTAGGAGTAGATAGATTCGTGGTAAAGAAAAATGACAAAGCAAACGTATCTCAGTTCATCTACATGACTACATGTGTAGAATTATACACCGCACTGCTTGGTTTCAAACATAAAGAACAAGAAAAGGCATGCAAATTCGCAATAACAGTGGCCTTCTGTGAAGAATAAAGCATTGGAAGCATGGTTAATTTTCCCAGGGATAGATTTCCCAAGAAGAATGTAAATTCGAATTCAACAGAAAGAGCTCCTGTCGCAGCATAAGCAGTACCAGAAAATGGCAAAGTTATAGACACCGAAGAGAGGCCCAACACCACCAAAGCCAAATCCCTTCTGTAAATCCTCCTTTGTGGAAAGGGGTCTAGAGAACAACATGAAATTTCTCGTTTGCATTTCTTCTGGGTTAGAATTATCCTGCTACAGTTTCTGAGGACCAATAGCACAAGGATTTCAAGACAGGTAGGGGAAGAAAGCATAGATACAACGGAGAAGGGTGAGATAAACAGTAAGTACCTGAAAAGGAAGAGATTGGTGTTACTATTACCAGTGGGGGCGAAGAGACAAAGGCCCGCCGAGTGAATAGCTAAAGCCATTGCAGTGTTGCTGCTGCTAGCTATGCCTCTTTGCCTTTTTACTTGTGCCACTGCGCATGCCAGAAATGACAACACCTCCCCATATCCTCTATTTGATTTCAAAAATTAGTTTTCATTAGTAAATTGACTTAATTTTTTTTATTTTAACTCCATTTTTTTTTTGCCAACAAATTTTAACCCCACGTTTTGTAGAGGATATATAGATTTTTTATCAAATAATTTTTAATATCATATTTTAGTGAATAAAATGGCTTTGTTATGATAGTATATATTATATGCGTCTAGTAGATTATATAACAATGAAGGTTACATTAATAGATTTATGTATGAATATATAATTATGCATTTATAAATGATCATGTATCTTAATTTATAAATTAATCTTTGTGCATTCAAATTATATAGTTTGTTTTATTTTTTAACTTTATTTATTTATTTAATTGCATTTGTTTGTTAATAGAATGATAAATATCGTTTTTTCTTGTAATAAAAAGAATATATATATATATACACACTCCTATATGATATAAGTATTTATTATATATATATATATATATATATATGATAAACGAAGTACTTAATTTATGGATTGATCAATCAAAAAAAAATTAACTTGTAAAAATAATCAGTACTAATTAATAAAGTTTTTTTGGGCCCTGTCTCCGTTAACCCAAACCTATCATACGATAATCGAGTTTCCAAACAAGCATTCTCCTACATTAGTCAGTCGGCGCAGTCAATCATCCCCTCACCACCTTGCGTCACTGATTTCTTTCCATATTTTCATTATTTTTATTATTATAAATAAATAGTGATGTCCCACCAAATTGCAGTTACGCCAAAAGAGGAGAAAGTCCTTTTTGCAAGAAGTTTTGCGTTTCATTCTTTCATCTGCACTTCGAGCGATCTGAAATATTAGGCTTTTGTTTCACATCGGTGTTCCGATCTATTTCGTTTGTTCCGATTCTTCATCATTACTCTTGGTAATTCTTTATTTTCTTTCCGTTGTGCCTTTCCTTTTTCTCGATCATAGCTGCTCTATTTTTTTGCCCAAAAAAAAAAGATCATGGCTGTGCTATTTTCAAATCACTGTTATTTTTCCGTAATCGTAGCCAACGAAAAAGTAATCGAATCGGAATCCACCATGTTCCTGATCGGTGTCTCGGTGCGAGTCCTTTTTTCCTTACTTGTATATATATCTTTTAGATAAAAGAGATGTTGGGATTATTACAAAGTAGCGGATATGAGAAAGAATTATGAACTATAATCTTGAGGCTTGCTTTGATTCTCTCTTCTTCGATCTACTTGTAAAATCCATGCTTACGTTTATCAAAAAAAAAAAAAATCCATGCTCGTGTCGTTGAGGATAATTTGTTCTACAAGCGCCGCGCCAATCGTGCCTCATCAGCTAATTTAATATATAATAAGTAGAGATGCCTCGAAGTTATTATCTTTGTAATGGTTAACCTAGAAAATTCAATACTGATGTATCAGTTATCACCAATAATAACTTCTGTTTTGGTCACTAATGCAGACTACTTAATCACACACTATTTTTTGTTGTATTTGAAATTCTTTAGTGTCAGACACTAAGGATTTCTCTCTCTCTCTCTCTCTCTCTCTCTCTCTCTCTCTGTTTTTTTTTTTTTTTCATGGCATGTTGTCTAGTTCGTTCTTTGAATTTTGGGGGCTCCGCAATCAAAAAGAAGGAAGCAATTGCATTGTCTATCTGAACAGAGTCCATGAAGCCAGGAGTATCTTCTTTGAATCCATACGCGGCCGCCTATATTCCACTCTCTAAAAGGCAGGCAGATGGTGGAACTTGCGTAGCAGACAATGATTACATGAGTTATGATGGAGCTGTCGGGTTTCAGACTCCTCAGCACACGACACAAGATCAGCACCATGTTCACCATAACACTCGTGCTCCTCAAAAGCTCTCTACTTCTCAGGCGTTTCATGTGAAGAGCCAACCTGAATCTAGTTCTTGCAGTTCAGCAGCGCAGGGTGCAGTTCAGGTGGCAGATAAACAGATGCTGGATGAAGAATCTGATATGGATCTGGAATATCTCAGGATGACGTTTCCTGGAATATCTGATCAATCCCTTGCTGATGTCTACATGGTCAACGGGGGTGATCTGGAAGCCGCTATTGACATGCTGAGCCAGCTTGAGGTAATATTATAATTATTTTCTTGTGTATTCTTAATTCCTTTCATCCGTGTCACTGATATATAGCATAACAGTTACGTCCCTGCCTCCAGCTTGTTAAGTGACTGGAAATATTTCCCCATGCATGCTAGATTTTGTTTCAGCTGTCTCCTCGATTTCATAATTTTATCACTGCATACCCCTCTTAGGAACCCATAGTTCGGATTATTGATTATAATCAACTATCGACTAAATTTTCTTGTGTTATATTTGGGAATAATAGGTGAAGCCAAACTTGTGTTACCTTATTGCTTATGGTTTATTTGTTATATATGATTTTTTTAGAATTAACATAATATTTTGATTAATTTTGTCAACATCAGCTCAAGTCTAAACTGAGATTTAGTTTAATCTGAGTTGATGTCCTTCTGAATTAGCAATCTAATAATCATGGTGGTCAATGACCTTGTAACCTAATGTAAGCTTCTCGGTAAGTGGAAGGTTGTGAGTTCAATTTTACTTATAATCTCATGCTGTTAGTGTCTGTTACTCTAATTCGGGAAAAAAAAAAGTATTTTATGGTGTGTTTTATAATGTGCTTTGTTTTCTGAGAAGTGTTGTCTGCTTGCAGTTTGACGGTGTCCAGTCTTCTGAAACTCTTCCAGAGACACTGGATATTGGGGATATTTCAGAATCTGGAAATTTTGCTGATTCTGCTTCATTAAAGCTGAAGAATGTGGCAGCCGACGCCAGTACTTCCCCTAGTCCCTCAGCATCGGCCACTGTCTCGTAAATTGTCCAGAAAGTCATACTCCTATGGTGTTTTAAGAAGTGTAAAATTAGGAAAGGACTACTGAGGTGGGAGGCATCTCTCATACATGGTTCTGTTTCATGGTTTTGTATAGCTCTCAGCTTCCTATTTTGTTGTGGCGATAAGATCTAAATTGTCTCTATTTTGCTGGGTTTGCTTGTGCCATGCCCCATGTGGAATTGTGCAGTTTTCCATTTTGAAATGGACGGTCAAAAAGGTTATTCAAATTCATCTGAGATGATCTATGGAGGGGAAGGATTTGACTGCCTGTGCATTGTACCGTGGTCCGTAAATTTGGATCTTTATGCAATAGATTTCATACAACATTCTTAATTTACCACTATTTTCTTTCTTTTGTCAAGTCTATGGACATAAATTTCGAAGACGACTAAGGATAAGCGAAAGCGACATGGCTAGGAAGAGACCTATATATATATATATATATAAGTGATACCTACACAACCATGTTCCTATACTAAATGGCCTTTAGTCTGAGTGTCATTGTTTTACTTGCATAGCTTCTTGAAAGAGAGGAATGAGCGTAGTGGCCCAGTTTAGTTATATTGAGCCTAGTTCCAAACATGGGAAGTCGTAGGTTTGGTCCTATTATCAGCTATTAAGCTAGTCTCAACTAGTCCCTTGTGCTTGAAAGTTAAAAACACACAGAAAGAGAGATTCTATACCATACATATCAAATTTTGATTATAAAGTAGTTTAGTTTCGGTTGGTATTCCTCGTTAATATCACAAGTTCTTCCAGGAGTAAAGTAGAGCTATCTGCTAGCTTATATAGTACACGGACCTAGGACTAGCATGCGAAATAATATTCTCTGTCATAAACTTTTATTTATATCTCCGTTTCTTTCTATCTTTCTTTTGGACTAAATATCTAAGTACCTGCAATTAGAAAACCTGATTTATTTATTTATTTATTTTTGGTCATAAACATGAGAGGACTCTAAAGGAATTGAAATATAGCCGCTACTCAGGTCAGCGACCATGAGTTTCCTCTCTGTCTCCCTTGTCATGCAGCGGAGACCACCATGTCATATCATGATCTTGGCTCTCTCAGTTTTGTTGGCTTACACTTTTTTCAATATTTTAAACCTTTATATTTTAAAAAAGTATAGACACCTTTAACAATATTAGAACAAGATTTAAAATTATTTTTTTTTAAATTCAATTATAAATCAAAATCAAAATTTTTTAAAAAAATATTAAAACACTTTTTTACATGCTAAAATTAATTATGAACCTAAAAATATGATGTGTAAAATAGTTTATTTTATTTTTGATAATTTTTTAAAAAATTGAATTAAGAAACTGGTAATATTAATATTATGAAATAAATTTTGGGTGCAAAATTGATTTTGGTATATATAGATGTGTTTGGATATTTAAAAAAAATTATGATTTTAAGTTCATAATTGATTTTGATATGTACAATGAATATTTGAATATTTTTAAGAAAATAATGTTGTTGAGTTTATGATTGATCTTGACATGTAATAGATTGTTTGAACATATTTTTTAAAAAGTATAGTTTTCAAGGTTTTAAAAATCGGACTAAACCGGCCGATTCAACCAATTGAATCAGGAACTGGCTCTTAGTCCGGTTTGATTGACCCTTAAAAATCGGTCATTATGAAACCAGTAAAATTGGATAAAAATCGGACCAGTTCCCATGAGAAAACCGGACAAAATTTTAAAAAATAAAAATTAAATTAAAATACATCTTTCTTGATATTTAAATGAAAAGCTTCACTTATAATTAATATTAATTATGTATTTATCAATAATAAAATATATTATCAAGCATCTATAATATATTTTTGAAAAAAAAATACATATTTAAATGTATTTCTTATTTAATTATGATACATAAATTAAAAATATATTCATTTAATGTCAATCAGTTCGACCCCGGTTAGATCACAATTCGACCAATGAACCGTGAACCAGTGTCTCATCTGGTTCAATGACCGGTTCGATTTTTAAAACCTTGACGGTTTTACTTGATTTTTAGTTCTACTTAAAATCAATCTTATTAATCAATTTTATAAATCAATTATTATATCACAAATAATATAATCAATTATATTCAAAATAATCATATTAATCAGTTTTTGTTGACGGACACACCCAAAATCGTCTGCCAATACCAAATATGTATTTTCACTTTCACTCACATTTACATTTATCTTATTTTTTTGAAAAAAATTCTTTGGGGTTTGGGGCCAAAGGGCCAGAATAGAAGAAAAACAATACTCCTCCGGTCATGATTATTAATTAAGTTCTATCAATTCAGAGTGTATATATTGAATATCCTAGATTAAAATAATAGTTAATAAAAATGACAGTGTTCGAATTTTGTATCATTGATTCCGAGACTAACTTCTGCTAGAATACATGATCTCCTATCTATACACTTATTCATAATGCCCTACCAATATTTTAATTCTGGAGCAATTAAGACATACTTCTTTCCGTTTTTTTTTTTTGATACTAGACATACTTCTTTCTATTCCTATTATAAGATATTTTTAACTATCTCACCGAAATTAATAAAAAATAGTTAAGTTATCAACTTTATCTAAAAATAGAATAAACTTTTAATTTTATCCCTATTCAAATAAAATATTCTCAAATTTGTATTACATTATTTCTTATAGTTAATAGGTTTAAATAGAAATAATATTAAAAAATATAATCAATATTGTCTCAAGTGCCTTACATTAAGAACAAAAGAAAAATTGTTTTAAATGATACCTTGTAATAGATGCCCAAGGAGTAATTATCACCTAAACTCAAAGAAAATTGATAGAGAAAATATAATTTTAAATCTCTATACTTTATTCAAATTTTGCTATAGGTCTCTATATTTTTTTGAGTGTTTTAGGTCTTTATATTTTTTTGGATGTTCTACATTCCTCCATGAGTAGTACTATAAGGATCTAAAAGATCAAAAAAAAAAAGAATAAAGACTTGGAACATCAAAAAAAGTACAGAAACCTATAACAAAATTTGAACAAAGTATAGAAATTTTAAATTATTTTTTTTACCCAAAGTTATGTTTTTTTCTTAGCATAAACTTAAAACATTGAAAAAAATACAAGAGCCTATTATAAAACTAGAGTAAAGTACAAGAATTTAAAATTATGTATTTTGTTAGCGTAATTTGTATTTGAACTTGTTTCCAAGCTTTGGCTTGTGTTCTGTGTGCAATATATATATATATATATATATACCCTCTATTTAAAAATATAAAGAATTTTTTTAAAAAGTTAAATGTTAAAAAATATAAATTATTTTTAATTTTTTGAAGTGTAATCATTGTCTTTTTTTAAGAGTGCCTTTATTAATAATGACTTTATATTTATTGTAGAGTGTTTAATAGGAATAAATATGAAAAGATAGAGTTAGTTGAAAAGTAAATAACTACTTTATTAAAGTGTAAAATTTAATTAAAAATACTTTATATTTTTAAACAAAACAGCTTACGTATATATATATAAGACGCAATCGCAAATACCCTCGGTGCAGCTGCAGCAAATATAATAGTTTCCGCGACTCCCGCTCATTTATCCCATCGTTCACCTCCGCCAGAATCATTGGGTCAATTAATATTTAATCCTGTTTTCTTGGTCTGTTGGAGAATCACAATGCACGTCGAAGCCTGATAGCTCATCTTCAAATATATATCTCTTCTCCCTTCATTGTCTGAAATATCCATCAAACACCGCAATCCATTTTTTTTCTCCAATTTCCAAATCATGCACTGCGTCCCCCCTCCAGCTACTAGATTGTAATTGAGCAAATTCTTCGATTCTGGTTGTGTTGATGATTGCGTCGTCTCCTTCATCCTTTACAATTGTCGTCGAACGTCAACTCCAAAGAACGATTGGATGAGGCTCTTAGCAGGAAGAAGCAGTGATTGTGTAAGCTAGGATCATAGAAGAAGGATCGGCTTCCAACATTTGGCGTTTTAGTTTCACATAGTAAAAATGGGGGTGGATTACTACAATATATTGAAGGTTGTTAAAAATGCTACAGACGATGACCTGAAGAAGTCATACAGAAAGTTGGCCATGAAATGGCATCCTGACAAGAATCCCAACAACAAAAAAGAAGCTGAAGCCAAATTCAAGCAGATCTCAGATGCCTATGAGGCAAGAGTTTCTTCTTTTCCATTTCTTTTGTCCCTATATTTATTCTTCTCGCGATAATAGAGGTGGACGGAAAGCAAAAGACCAAAAAGCTATTCGTCTTTCATTTATTGATTTATGAATGTGCTCTAGAATTAAAAGAAAAGGGAAATTAAAAGAATTATTTGAATGGTCAGGAAGAACAAATCACGAAAGGGCCCTGGTATATGAGAAAGTTTTTGAAAGAATGGGGAATTCACAACACCAATTTTGTCCTTTAACATCATTTGAGATTGACTTCCTCCCTAAGGACGGGAGAAACATAGCTCGACTTTTTGTCTGATGAATTGTTCTCTGAATATGGATGTCTACAAATTTATGAATATATATATATATATATAGAAAAAGATGACAAGTTTGAGAGATTTTAAGCATATTGGATTTGGAAACCACTTTTGAAATACACAAAGTTGTTTTTGTGCATTCAGGTACTAAGCGACCCTCAGAAGAGGATGATCTATGATCAGCATGGAGAGGAAGGGTTGCAAGATATGCCACCGCCAGGGAATGGACCATCAAGTGGGTTTAATCCCAGAAACGCTGAGGATATTTTTGCAGAATTCTTTGGGAGTAGCCCTTTTGGATTTGGATCGTCTGGACCAGGCAAGTCCATGAAGTACCAACCGGAAGGGCCTGGAATATATGGTGGTTTTGGCGGAGGCGACAACATTTTTCGTACATGCAATGAAGGTAAGCAAATGCCGAAAAAACCACCAGCTGTGGAGAGCAAACTGCCTTGCAGCCTGGAGGAGTTATACTCTGGATCCACTAGGAAAATGAAGATCTCAAGGACTATTGATGCCAACGGGTATGCGGAACAAACTAAAACAATCTTGTTCACTATTTTCATGCTGAACTTTTATTACTCTTGATTCTTCTCTTCCTCGCTACGCTGGATGCTTTGTGGTATTTATAGCATTTCTAAAATGAACTTTATATATTATACTAGAATACGGTTCATGTATTTACATTCAAAACTGCATAAATGGTGTGGAAGCAAGCTTTAATTTTAGTCAACATAGACCAAGGGTTGATTGCATGTGTGGCGTCATCATGGGGAGACACTTTTCGATTACATTAAAAATTTCATAAACTCATTGCGCAAATTAGGTGTTGCAAGGTGGTGGAAAAAATTACATAGATGTACAGTCAGTGAATGATATGCAGCGTGTGTGGACATGCCATTTTAGATAAACGTCATTAGAACATGGTGAAGGTCCGCTGACCAATCTCTCTGTGCGTGAAAAAAAAAAAAAAAAATTGAAGACGGCCAGTCACAGAAACAGAGATGCTAAGCATTGATGTAAAACCGGGGTGGAAGAAAGGGACCAAGATCACTTTCCCAGATAAAGGGAATCAACAGCCAAATCTACTTCCAGCTGACCTGGTGTTTGTGATTGACGAAAAGCCTCACGATCTGTACACGAGAGATGGCAATGACCTGATTGTGAGCCTAAGGGTGTCGCTAGCAGAGGCAATAGGAGGAACAACAGTGAACCTCACCACCCTTGATGGACGGAGTCTATCAATACCAGTGACTGACATTGTGAGCCCTGGTTATGAGCTTCTTGTTCCAAAGCAAGGGATGCCAATAGCAAAGGAGCCTAGGAACATGGGTGATTTGAAGATCAGATTTGAGGTCAAGTTCCCAACACGGTTGACGCCAGAGCAACAAGCAGGGCTCAAACGCGCATTGGGAGGTTAAGCATCCTCTTTCTTCAAGTCTTTGCCTTGGACTCACCTACACAGGCTGATGTCTGCACGCTGGGAATTGCAAGCCCCCATTCCTGTTCTATGGTATTTAACAATTCTCGAGTGTAATTTTGTGTAACATGGCCCATCTTATTGTAATGTTATGCTAAATCATCCATACTTGTATGTATTTAATGATCTCATGTGTCGATTCTAGAACATAATAATTGAAAAACAAAACTTACTGAATTAAAAACTTCGCATAGAGCACTGCTCACGCACAGTATTATGTGAGATTCATTGCCTATCTTTTTTTAAAACTATTTGCCATCTACAATGTTGGAACACAATTTTACTCAAGTCAAGAGACATTGATGCACACCACAGCCAGTACGAGGCCGGGCCCTGAACAACCAGCTGCATCAAAAGAGGACTATTGAATGCAATTGTCAACATCAAGATAGGAAAATATCATCAAAAATGAAATGGAATGGA
Organism: Prosopis cineraria; assembly: GCF_029017545.1. Taxonomy (NCBI): domain Eukaryota; kingdom Viridiplantae; phylum Streptophyta; class Magnoliopsida; order Fabales; family Fabaceae; genus Prosopis; species Prosopis cineraria. The sequence continues at coordinate 6,014,021 of NW_026555346.1, forward strand.
TAAACTGAGAGTTAACCATCCATCTAAGCCAAAAAAAATTTTAAAAAAAAACCTTTACAGAACCTATACTACCTACGTATATAAGGAAATTATACTATGCTATTGATTGGACTAACTCCAACTCTGCTCTCACCCCTTTGTTGGTTGGTACCTTCACCAGAGACTGATCCTACTAGGTTCCCACCAACCTCACCTTTACAAAGAGGGCATAGTGCATTAATCTTCAGCCACTTGTCTACACATTCTTTGTGAAGAAGATGGGAACATGGCAACTCTCTCAGCTCATCGTTGTTTTCATACTTTGCCAGGCAGATGCAGCAAACCTGAAGAAAACCACAGAAAAGTACAGAACCAGAGTCAAGACCAGCAGGACAAAACGCCTGAATCTTTTCTTTTCTTTTTTTTTTTGGGTCGACAAAACCCTTGAACAAAAAGAAAAAAAATTGAAGTCCAGGGTTATGAGAGAGGTAAACTGGATTGCAGGATCTCCTGACACTATCAAAATGAGGGATTTGTGATGGTAAGTTGATCATTAGCCATGAAGTAAAAAATATAATCACTTTCATTTTAACAAGTAATCATGAAATGGAACAAGCACAAAATAGGTATTCTGTCTACCACCCGATCAGATTGGCTACTTACTGCATCTTCTCCAGAGATCACACGCTCCTTTTCCGTTCCAGCAGCCACAATTCCACCTTCAAACACATTTGAGTTGCTTTCGTCAATGTTTTTACGTTTCTTCACCTTGAACTTGTATGTTGGCAGGGCATTAATAGATTCAGAGGTTGCCCCTCTTGTTTGTGTCAGATCCTCTCTAACTCCGAGGATGGAAATTATACAAGGCAGACAACAGCAGATTGTTGCACATAGAATGAATGGCATAGCATAGCCAATACAGCTGAATGTCAGAAACACAATGCATAACCTGCAAAGCAAAAGCAAGCAGACAGATTCAGATTCTATGATAAAGCACCAGGTTTAATATCTCCTCCATGGTAGTACCTATACATATTAGGAGCATCATTAGCAGAAGAGTTCCCCCCAAAGATCCATACATTGCCAATGACGAACCATACAGCAAAAAAGCAATCTAAGGCCATTTTGAAATATTCCACTAGCGACTTCAGTCTGCTGAGCAAGTAACACCAAGTAGTTAGGCACTTAGCAGCTTCGTAAACTGCCAAGCTTTATATGTTGAAATCACATTGAAAAGTAAATCAAGATCTCAAAATTGAATGATCGTAATTTTACTAAATGGGCCACAAACTGCCAAGCTTTATATGTTGAAATCAGATTGCATGTTCAAATTATGGTTACAAAAGGGATCATAATATAAACCACACCCATCAAGTTAGTAAATTACACATGTACTTCACAAATTATTTAGGATCTGAAAAGTACTATTACACAAAGTATCATGAGATAGAGACATGTTATCTGGCAAGCACATATGCAACATCACCAAGCCCTAATACCAAAACAAGCTGCCAAGAAAACTTATTCAAGAGTAGCAAGTGGCTTAACTCATCTATAACTGTTATTTTGAGCTTTCAGCCTTCTTCCAGTTTAACGGGAATGGAGAAGGAATATACCATTGCAAGATGGTTTTCCTCATGTAACAGGGATTGTCAGTGTCAGCCAATCATACATATTACCAACTGCTGCAGTAGGTACTTCTGTTTTGTCCACAATATTGGCAATTGCATGAGGCTAAAAACTTCTTAATTAAGACCTCTGTCTGTGCGGAGTTGTGAATCTGGTGATGTTTGTTCTATGATGCACAGACAATAACATGGCTACAGACAGACACGTTGCCTTGTCAAACTGCTAAAGAATAAAGAACATGACACGACATACACATACATATTAAACATTACATTATCGCTTGATGAATTTAAAGAAAAACAAGAGCGGCATTTTATGAGATTTTAAGTACTCCCTTCATTAAAAAATGTAAGACATTTTTAACTCAATCTCACCCCCAATAAAGTAATTACTTCTTATCAAACTAATCCTATCTTTTCATATTTACCCTTATTTAATAAAGAATTCACCTTAAAATAAATATAAAGTGATTTATTTAATAGGAGCACTTTTGAAAAAAAAGTAATAATTACATATTAAAATACTAAAAATGTCTTACATTTTTTAACATTCAACCCCTCAAAAAATATCTTACATTTTTTAAACAATTTTTTTTGGTAGATCAAGTCTTCTAAATCAAGAGCTGTTAATTTACTCTATTTAAATTATTCATGCACAGACAGGAAAAGGGAAAAGAAAAAGAAAAAGAAAGAAAGCTACATTGTATACAGACATGTGTTAAGTCTTAATAACAAAATAGGAAAGTTAATCCTTATCTAAATCTGAACAAGGATCTCATTCAAATTAGATAAAGCCAATAGGGAGAATCTCCAAATAAAGAGTCAGAAATCATCCATATCCATTCCTCAATTAACTTACAATTAAATAACACACCATGAAGTGGCAGTTACAACCGTGACTTGACAGCACACACAAAACTGACATCCTAAAACTTGACAACTCAGCATTCTTAAGATAAGAAACATAAACTGCAATATTAAAATACTGACAACACATAAGAAGTAGTTATTCAGCATGAATAACTCCCTTATCAACTAACTTCCTTGCTGTATTTTGACTTAAATCCTCCTTCCGTCATTTATATACCAATAATGGACTTCTATCAGTATCCCCCCCTTTAAAAACAGCCTTGTCCTCAAGGCTGAAATCAGGAAATTGGTCCCGAATCAGGTCATATTCCTCCTAAGTTGATTCATCTTGGGGACAGCCAAGCCAAGAAACAAGTATTTCAAGGATGTTGGAGCTGCCTCATGAAATCCAGCGATGAGAAAGGACACTATGAGGTTGTAACTGAAGCTCCCAAGTGTCTGAAAGTGGTAGAGGAGGTGGTGTGGAAGGAGAAGGAGTGCCATGAGCAAGGCGCAGCATTGAGACATGAAAAATTGGATGAATTTTGGCATCAGGAGGTAGGAGCAACTCAAAAGCAACAGGTCCCACCTTACGAACAATCTGGTATGGGCCAAAGAAGCGAGGAGACAGCTTCTCATACTTTGTCTTTGCTAAACTGAATTGACAATAAGGCTGGATTCTTAGATAAACCAAGTCCCCATCCTTGAAGCAAATATCACGTCTATGAGCATTAGCTTGAGCTTTCATTCTAGATTGAGCTTTAAAGAGGTTGTCCGAATAATCTGCAACATGGCATCTCGTTCCAAAAGTTGAGTTTCTAAGTCAACAACTTTGGTTTCACCAAACACATAGGGAGAACAGGTGGAGGGGAATGACTATAGACAATCTCAAATGGAGTGAAGCCTGTAGCAGAATGAAAGCTGGTATTGAAAGAGTACTTGGGAGATACTTACTCCATAATTTCGGTTGTTCATGTGCAAAACAACATAAATAGGCTTCGACACAATGATTGACCACCTCTGTTTGTCCATCACTTTGTGGGTGATAAGCTGTACTCATCCAGAGTTGAGTGTGACTAAGACGGAAGAGTTCTTGCCAAAAAGTACTTAGGAAGGCTGGATCTCGATTTGAAATGATGGAAGTAGGGACACCATGAAGTCGGACTACTTCACAACTAAAAACGGCAGTGACGGACTTGGCAGTGTAAAAGGATGAGAGAGGCCAATAAGATGAATGTATTTGCTAAAACAGTCAACCACAACAAATATGGTATCTATTCCACATGACTTAGGTAATCCGGCAATAAAGTCCATGAAAATATCTTCCCAAATACGATGTAGTGGAGGAATAGGCTGAAGTAATCCTGCTAGAAATAAAGTCTGATATTTTGAAATTTGGTACTCACGACAATCTTGAACATGCAGCTTGACATCTCGCTTTATATGAGGCCAAAAGAAATGAGTTTGTAATCGTTTGAGAGTACAAAGGTATCCTCCATGCCCTCCAAAAAGAGATGAATAAGCATTTGCCATCAACTTGGATTTTAGAGTAGGATGATCAGGAATGACTAAACGCCCATCATAAAACAACTTCCCATTGACCAAAGCATAATGTTGAATAGCAGTAGGATCTTGAAGAAGGGAATTCTTAATGTGTTGAGTTGAAGGATCTTGATCAATCCATGCTTCTACGCCATCAAAATCTGTACTATGTGGAATAGCAAGAGCCATGAAATCAGCATGTTGAGGTCGGTGTGAAAGAGCATCAGCACCACTATTATTACAACCACTCTTATGTTTGATGGTAAAATCAAAGGGTAACAACTTCATTATAAGCCGTTGCTAATCTAGAGTTGAAAGTTGTTGATCTATTAGATATTGAAGACTATAATGGTCAGTATAGATGTCAAAATGGCGACCAAGGAGATAACAATGCCACTTTTGCAGAGCTAATACTAGAGCTAATAATTCTCTGTCATAAGCAGATTTGACACGATTAGAAAATGTAAATCCTTTACTAAAGTAGGCAACGAGATGAGTATCCTGGATAAGAATGGCACCAATGCCTAAAGATAAAGCATCACATTCTACGATGAAGGGCTTGTTGAAGTCTGGTAAATGGAGAACAGGTGCATTAATTAATGCATGTTTGAGTTTATGAAAAGATTGCTCTACCAAAGAAGACCAATGAAAAGCACCCTGTTTAGTGAGGTCATGTAACGGACGAGCATGTTGGCCATAATGACACACAAATCTTTTATAATAACCTATAAGACCAAGAAATCCCCACAATTCAGTAACATTAGTCGGATTAGGCCATTCCAACACAACTTGTATCTTGGAAGAATCCATAGCAACCTCTCCAGATGAGATGACATGCCTTAAAAAATCCATCTAAGGTAGATCAAAAGAGCATTTCTTCCCATGTGCAAAATAAGCATCCTGTTGTAGTCTTGAGAGGATTGTACGAACAGATGGTCAGCAATTGTGGGACTATAGACTAGCATATCATCAAAGAAGACAAGAATAAAATGCCTTAGATACAGTCGAAAAAGATCTTTCATAGCAGATTGAAAGGTAGCCGGAGCATTAGTAAGACCAAAAGACATGACTGTAAATTCATAATGTCTCGAATGAATCTGGAAAGTGGTTTTGTGAATGTCTTCAGGTTTAACTCTAATTTGATGATATCCGGAACACAATTCAATCTTTAAGAAGACAGTAGCCCTATGTAACTCATCAATGAGTTCATCAATATTGGGAATAGAGTATTTGTCAGGGATAGTTAGCTTATTTAATTCTCGATAGTCAATGCAGAATCTCCAAGAATCATCTTTCTTCTTGACCAATAATACAGGGCTTACAAATGGGCTTTCACTAGGTTGTATAAAACCCTTGGCTAATAAATCTGCCACCTAGCGTTCAATTTCATCCTTTTGGTAATGTGGGCATCTATATAGACGAACATTTGGCAGTGTAGCCTGAGGTTGCAAATTAATAGAATGGAACTTGTGCCGAAGAGAAGGAAGAGTCGAAGGAGTATCAAAAATAGAAACATACTCATCAAGAAGGTTTTGTAACAATTGTTAGAAGGCGTCTGGGTTTATAATAGGTTGTTAAGACATCGAACGCAAACTTGCTTCTGCTTGGTTGCCAATGCAGACTCCTTGGAGCTTGTACCTTTTGCCATTGACCCAAAAAACCATAAACATCAATTGCTAATTTGCTTGAACCGTATTCAAAGAAGATAACCACTTGATTCCCAATACTAGATCAACACCACTTAAAGAGAAGGGAAAAAATTCTTCAATAATTTCCAATGATTGAACTCGTAAGGTGACTTGAGGAGATATATTATTACAATAAATTATATGCCCATTGCCAATTTGAACTCCAAAAGAAGGAACCAGTTTAGTAGGAATCTACAAATTTTACACTAATGCAGAAGATATGAAGTTGTGGGTAGAACCACTATCAATCAAAATAAGCAATTTATGATGATTTAGGATGCCTTCCATCTTCATAGTAGTACTCGCAGGGCGTCCTAAGATAGCATGAAGCGATATCTCTGCATGCACTTCTTATTCGCCCTCTAAGTTCAGTTCTTTAGACCTCTCTGCTTTTACATCGGGTTCTTTAGTAATCTCCATGAGAGTCAAATTAGCATTTTTGCAGCGATGGCCTGGAATAAATTTATCACCGCAACGGAAATAGAGTCCCTTATCTCGTCTTAACTGTTTTTCTGCATCCTAGTTCGTGTTTGCGCGCTGTGAAAAAGTGGAGGAATTGGCCGAAGATTGCACTGCTGCTGTACCTGTCGTGAGAGTGTCTTTTAAAGGCCACGTGGTTGCTGCATGCATGCAACTGCCCTAGGAAGTTCCATAAGTCTTGGGAATTTTTGCATATTGTAATTTGGACTCATATTCTAAAGCTAAACTCAAGGCCTTGTAAACAGATCTGGGCTTTTGAATTCTGACATCAACCTGTAATTCTTCTTTAAGCCCATTAAGAAAAACACCCAACAAACAATGTTCTAGCCAATTTTTTACTCTAGGAGATCTCTTTGCAAATTCCAACCGATACTCTTGTATTGTTCCAGATTGCTTAATTCCACACCAGAATTCATCAGGGTTCTGAAATTCTGCAGAACCGAAATTCTCCTGAAGAGTGCACACGAGATCTTCCCAATAAATTATTGAGCGTTCAGAAGTTAACAAAAGATCTAATGCGTCGCCTTCTAAGTACATGGCCGCAACATCAACCTTCACATCCTCGGGAGTTTGGTAGTGTCTGAAATACTTTTCTGTTTTAAGTATCCAGTCTCTAGGGTCACTTCCATCAAACTTTGGAAAATTAACTTTGGTATGTGGTCTCCTTGTGGTGTTTTGAAGCCACCAAGGTATGTTTCTCTTGTCTTCTTCATCTGCTGCAAAGTATGAGTTCTCGAGTTGTTTGCCTTTGTTTTGAGAAGATTGCCCAGTATCATCTAAGATATGTTGCTGCTGTAATTTTACTGCTGCTATTCCGGTAGAAATCTCCTCCACCACATTCAAACGAGAAGTTGATTTACTTGCTAGACTATAGATTCTAATAAATTAGAGGTTGCTGGAGGGGCAGTGAGATCGATAGAACTGTTTCTAGTACTCACCATCCTCGGGAAAACCAGGCTCGGATACCAAAATGTTAAGTCTTAATAACAAAATAGGGAAGTTAATCTTTATCTAAATCTGGACAAAGATCTTGTTCAAATAAGATAAAGCTAATAGGGAGAATCTCCAAATAAAGAGTCAGAAATCATCCATATCCATTCCTCAATTAACTTACAATTAAATAACACCATGAAGTGGCAGTTACAACCGTAACTTGACAGCACACACAAACTGACATCCTAAAACTTGACAACTCAGCATTCTTAAGATAAGAAACATAAACTGCAATATTAAAATACTGACAGCACATAAGAAGTAGTTATTCAGCATGAATAACTCCCTTATCAACTAACTTCCTTGCGTCTTTTATATACCAAATCTCGTGCGTGCGTGGGGGTGTGTGTGTGTGTGTGTGTGTTATCACAAGAATGTCTATGTCAAGCTCGTTATAAAATTTCCAAATATCTGATTTCTGCCTATGAAGGGGCCAACACCAATCTTTGGGAAGAGGAAAATCTATTCCACATGTTACACTGACCACTGACCAGTGATTACCATATTTGATGACCATGAGATGGTATTGATCAACTGATCTGGAAAGGTCAAGCACAACCACGGTCATTTACAACTCAAGGTGATATCATAAATGACAGAGCAATCAGAAACATCAAAAACTTGTGAGAAAAAGAGATTATCAAAAGGTTGTGATGAAGTGAAACAAAAAACCGGAGGAAAAAAAAACTCCACTGCCCTTGGCATCATTCGTTCAGCTTAGAACTTCCAAATTAAGAGCAAGAATCACTAAAAAAGAGCAGCTAATTATGTCTTCATGCAAGATATTAGGTGGCATCAAATATCCTGCACATAATTTTAAACAGACCCAAGGGGTGTGATTCCATCATAATGAAAAAAATAATTATTATTAATTAAAACACACTTAGTTAACCACAATGTAATAAACCAATACCTTGGATTCATCATTACTGGAACCTGACTGCTTCTAGAGGATGAAACAATAACCTGATCGTCTTCTCCCCCATTAGTTCTTGAAACAGAAAGAAGTGTCCTAGAAGAAACATTAACTCGAGGGGAAGTTTGACGTGGCTGAGATGAATTTTGCTCTCTACTGTGGTTATGATGATAATACCTCCAACCAAGGAAGGGGATTGTAGCAACACATCCAGATGCATAACCAATAATCCAAGCAAACAATGGAGTGTGTGGATGCTCTTGCCTCGACAAAGACAAAACAATAATAGATGCAACAATCTGGCTCACTATGAGGACTAGCTCAATAGATATCCATAACCCTGAATTCAATGGACTCCTGTGCCGACGGGTATCCCCTCGTCTTAACACTGAAGAATTCCTAGAATTTGTACCATTAGATGCAACAGAAACTGAAGGCAGAGAAGCAGGTATTCTTACACTGCTAACTCTGTCTTCACGGCGCGATGTACCAACGCCATTTAAATTTCTATCATGTGGCGAGGTAGATGTGGAGGCTTCACTACTCCCAGCTATGTCAATAATGAACTGAGTGCCGTTCAAGGGCCCAGAATGCTCCATCAACAATGGGCAAGCGTCGTATAAACCTTCAAGATATAGTTTAGGTGAGGGAACGTTCATCTAAGTCCACCAACACAACTCACCACCAAAGAAGCATAAAATTACAGAAGAAGTATGCCATCTATAAATACACCTCGTCTTCTGAACTTAGTGAAAGCAAATGCTGCTTCTTCAGCTCAGGTATATCAGCTTGCGCAAATAAAAATTCTACTTAGCTGTTAGTATACGACTTAATTCACGAGATGCCACCGATGAAGTTCACAAGTATCCCCGTCTGCAAGGAAGAAACAAAATAAAAAATTGCTTGTCTGGAAAATTATCACATTAATGAAGATATAATTCCCCGCCCCCACAGAAAGAAAGAAAGCGAGCGCACCTAGAGCATCATATCTTTATTCCATTCATGTTGCAGCTTTAGATACATTAAAGACTGATCGAGCACAATTGGGTAGATTTTACGTATTGAACATGTTGAACGAAAAACACGACTAACAGAGACGAAAGTAATTCTTGCGGACTCTCAGGCACTAGACATTCAGTTTACCCTAGGATCAATCATCTACTACTCTTTTGACTCCAAATTTCTCTTCACAAAGAAATCAAATTAATGAATTCAAGGTAACGCCCGATATATCGGTGGATAAATGACGTCAATTCTGTTCTTCCACCAAAGTAAACACATGAAAGAAAGAAGACCAAAGAATCCACGCGTTGACTCATTCAAAAAAGATCCCACACTGAAAGACTTCCAAACTCCACGGCAAGATTAACAAAATCAAAATCCACTAAAGACGCCAAACGCGCAAAAATCTCGATTGAAATGAGAAATGGGAAGCAACTAAACCAGAATAGAAGCAGAAAGAAACCGGATTGGAGCTGCGGCTAAGCTCAACGACGGAAAGGATGGAACAACGCCGTGGAGATGACGGTGATCTTGGCTTGGTTCGGATAGGAGTATCGTAAGTGGCTTGACGTTGTGGGATGGGGCCCACTTCGGTGACGGAGGGAAAGGGGAATGGCGTCAAACCGCTTAAAATCTCGGTCCCACCTTCTCTGCTTTGCAGGGTCGCCTGAGAATATCTTTTGCTCTCTCTCGTTATTTTATGCTCTGACCTTTTTGCCCTCGTTAGTCTTCACCTCGGTGCACCACCGTCGCTGTGAGTTGCGCGGATTAGGGTCGGTTTCATCGCCAAGTGTCGTTTTCTGAGGCTAAAATAGGAAAACAATGAACATTTCAAGAAAGAGTGAGTGCGCCGAACACATTTTAGTCATCAGATTTAGTTATCGTGCAATTCACGGAAATATTTTAATATTTAAAAGACAAAATCAGAGTAAAAATATTAAACTAAATAATAATTTAAAGGATGAATATGCTTCTCCGCACTTGTACTCTTCATTTGATTAATATGTTGTTTGCTTTGAAATTGGATTAAAAAATACAAGGAACAAATTAATTTATTCAGAATTCTATGTAAATTAAATTATGAACAATAAAAATTCTAATGAGCTGCAAACCTATATTTTTTACATCATATTTGTAATTTTATTGTTGGTCTGTATATATTATTTTTACCATAAATCTCATATCTATTACTTATTTTTACTATGAGTCTCATACTTATTTTTTATTTTGACACCATGTGATCTTTTAATATGCGTGTGTGTAAAATAAATATCATAATAAATTAAAAATTTGTCACCGACGACTCAGAGGACGCCTATCAATTATACTGCCAACAAAATAAATGAATAAATGACTCTGCAGTCTGCATCGCCCAACTTGTGAGGCGAATCTAGCAACTTGTTTAAATGGGGGGAGAGGGAATCATATAATCTTCGGGTAAACGAGAAAATTATTTATAATAAGCGGAGAATGTTCCTATAGCCACTAATAATTAATCAATTAAAATAACGAGCAAAATTATTGTATCTGTATGAATAATGAAATGTTTAGAAGTATGCTATTCTTCCTAGATCAGATGTCCATTTCATTGAACTCATAACTTTCAACTCAATGCATACAAAATAAAATAAGTAGTACTAATTTCTGAAAGTATGTATGAAAAAAATTTGGGAGAGGATAACTTTTTATATGGTGCTCATATTTTTTGAAAAATTAATTTTATGACTGTTGACAATAGAGATATCTTAGACAAAAGAAAAAAAAAACAAGTAATACTATTTCAAATAAGTTTAATGTGAACTATCTTCATTTATTTATAAAAAAAAAAATTAATCATTTAATCCTTATAATTTTAACTTAATTATAATTAAATCTCTCAATTTTAATTCATTATAATTCAATTTTTAAAGTTTTAACTCAGTTATAAATCAATTCTTAAAATTTTAGCCTTTTAAATAATAGCCCCTATATTTTAAAAAGTAAAATTATAAAGATTAAAAATATTTTAAATTTTTAATATTTGTAATAATATTTATAAATATTAAAGAGGTTTAATAATTTAAATTATTAATAATAAATTTTAAAATATTTTTAATTTTTATAATTTTATTTTTAAAAATATAAAAATCAATGTTTAAAAGATTAAAATTTTAAAAACTAAATTATAAGAGATAGAATTTAAAAATTAATTTATAATAAAGTTAAAAATTTAAAATTAAATTATAAAAAATAAAAAGTGAGAGATTGAATTATAATTTAATTAAAATTATAAAAATTAAATAATTAATTTAAAAAAAAAGAGAGAAGGGGGAAAAAAAATTCTGCCAAAGGAGGGGCTGCCGTGACCTGAAATGACACGTAGAAGTGGTACACAAAGCAATTAATAACAAGCATGCACATGGAACAATAAAGAATGGCTGAGCGTGAATAATGAATAATGAATAATATAATATAATATAATATAATATAGAAAGAATGATAAAAAAAACAAAATAACACTTATATATTTAAATTTATATATTTAATATATTTATATATAATTAAATTATAATAAGTGAATCTTGATATGTTAATAAAATTAACAGTAATAATTTATTATAAAATAAATAATTTATACAAAATATACATATTTTGATTTATTTAAAAATAAGTATATTAAATATATAAAGTTAAGTATACAAATTTAAAAAAAACTTCCAAAACATATAAATATTAAATAAGTATTATAAAATATGATAATTATTTTTTAGTATCTAGAGACCTATCTGTCAATTAATTTTAATGTGACAAATTCATTTTATCTCTAAAACAAAATATTGAAGCCCTTTATTTTCCCATGATCCTCTGTTCTCTATTATTTTCTTGGACAAAATCATCCTTTCACCATTTTTTTCACCACACGACCACCACTAAATTCCAAACTCACCCCTAGCCAATATCCATGTCTACGTTGTCCTTGCTGCCCAATCCATCGCTTTCTTTGACACTTACCACAATTTTTACTCTAGTAACAGTTTAAATTGTTACAAATGTTGTTAGTGGCGGTTTTGCAAACCGTTATTATATCAAACATAGTGAGGTGTACAATAACCATTTTTCAAACCATTATCAATGTAATTAGAACGCTACAAATTTGAGTAGCAGTTCAACTCCCACACCATAATAAAATCTACGATAAAATTTTGTTTATTGGTTTGAAAATTTTGGCTCGAACTTGGTAGTAGTTCATAGATTCATTAAGATATGTGAAAATTTTAAAAATTCTACCAATGTTGGTAGCAGTTCATTAATGACTGCCATTTTTAAAATTTTAAATACCTTTATCGACGTGATCCCAAAATCATACCCCAAACCTTGCTAAGATGATTTAAAAGGTTATTAGCAAGTAAGGGTCCGGCTCGATCGATGCCTGAGACTCCCAAATCTCATGTTGCTTCTCTGGTATCCTATCTTGTCAATTTAAACTTTAAATTAATTAAACTTAAACTATTAAATTAAATAATATAAAATTATTTAATCAAATTAAACTTTTCAATTAAATGATATAAAATAATATTTTAATACTTGCAATCAACCTCTGAACCTCTGCAATACGAGGACTCCCATCTCTATGTACTTGTGTCTCCACACAGAGGTCACCTGTGTCAACATTTTTCCCTATCACGGCAGTCTATTGTTTCTATAATATTCAATTCAAACAATTAAAATAATAAAAATTAAAATTAAAATTTAATTTAATTTAATTTAATTTAATTAATTGAATTTACCATATCATCTAGCGAATGGCGAATCCCTTCGATCCACTGGGACAGTGAATTGGCTATTGGCTCTTGCTGTTCCTAACCTTGCTAGAGACTTCATGTTATAAATAAAATATATTTAAAATAAAATTTAATAAACAAAATCAATTTACATTTAAATAAAACAACATTTATTAATAAACAAAATTAATTACCTACTAAGCAAGAGTATATTGCCACCTAAATTTATCCCGATCATCAGGATTCATTTTGAGAGGGGCCATTTGCCGCTGCCTCTTCTATCAACCTTGTCTCATCCTCATCGTATTTATAGAACAAGCTATTCTTTCTATTCTTCTACCCCATCTTTAAAAGTCAGTATGACTTCTGATCGTTTATCACTCTAAATTTTTGTTGCATAAATAATAACAAACAATTAATATGACAACAATTAAATAGATTCAATATTTAGTTAATTAAACAAATACAATAAATCAATAAAATTTAAAATTTAAATACAATTATAAATAAATATTATTAATAAACATAAATGTAAATAAATACGTTAATATAGCTGAGTAAAATTAAATAGAATATTAAATAAATATAAGTATCTTCACAATTTGTCCCAAGTCTCCTGTTTTGCTTACTGCTGCCTAACCTTCCTCCAAGTAGGCTAATTAATGAAAAAACATTATATTTTTCTCAAGTCTCATCAAGAAATATTGTATAGTTGTCTTGACTGAGAGGCAAGTTGCCCAGTTGGGTTGTACCTCATCAACACACGATGACCTTCAAGTAGGGTACAAGGTTCTCACTCTTACAATATAGGTATTGCCATTGGGCTATGAAATATTGAAATTAAATATTTAATTTAAAATAAATAAATAAATAATTAATTACCTCGTGTCATGACCTAAAGCCCTTCCTTCGTGTGTTGGTATGGCTATTAGTCTCAGGAGACTCATATATCTCTTAGTCTAGAAATTCCTCGATCATCTAGACAGGGATTTCAAGGAACTTCTACCCCTCAAGGTTTTTAGCTTTAAAATCACCCTCCTATCGTGACTATTCCTCCGAGTCATTGTTGTCAAATATGTTATCCAAGTTGAACACTAGCAAGAGGAAGGAAGGCATCCCAAAAAATATTCTGAACTGGCACACACAAGAGATCTTGGAAGCACAATGAGAGAAAATTTTATCAAATGTGAAAAATGAGAAAGGTAAAGGTTTATATAGATGTAACAGTTGTAGTGGTTCTCACCAATTTAGTAGTAGTTTGACTAAAAACCACCACCTAAACCATAACGAGCCTCAACGTCTGATTAAAACTATCATTAATATGCTTTCAAAGTGATAGTAATTTGGTACCAAACTATTACGGCATTGACCATTCAGTACTCGAGGCAAGTTGGTAGCAATTTAGGTCTAAGATCACTATAAAATTTGTAGCAATTTCACTACTAAAACCAATACCAACCTTTCACATAAAGATAGAAATACGAACGGGCTAGACCCTTTAAGACCTAACCCTTATAGGCCTAACTCTTAAGCCTTGAAGCCTATTTTTCTAAATTTTGATTGAATTTTGAGGCCCAACTCTCATTGAAAAAGCTTGAGGCTAAGTCCAAAAGCCCAGTTTAAAAAATAAAAAAAATTAATAATACAATTTAATGTTTTTCTTTTAAAAAATAATTAAATTCAACATTATAATTTTACTCTAAAATTCAATATAAACTAAATCAAGGTATCACATTATATAAAAAATAAATAAAAAATTTAAAAGCTTCAATACATGTTAGTTGATGTCATCGTAATTCACAATAAGTTTCAAAAAACAAAACAGTTGAGGCATATTGATATAATCATCACAAAATGAGATGAGGGATCAAGATCTCCAAATCAAATTGAAATCTTAAATACGAGCATCGAATTGAAATCTCGAACGTCAATGGCTTAAAGAAAAATCTATGCTAGGAGGAGAATTACTTAAAAGTAAGAGAGCCAAAAAGCCAAAGCAACAAAATGTCGAGAGAGAGACATCGAGTCGAGAGATGTTGAGTCAAGAGACAAGAGGGAGAGGTGAGTCGAGAGACAAAGAGATATAGAAGGCAAGCAGAGCAATGAGAGGGAAATGGCTAGAGGGGAGACAACTAGGGGAAAGAAGAGGATGAGAAAGAGAAATTGAATTGAGAGAGGAGGAGAGCTAGAGAACTTGGAATGATTAAATGTTTAAAGTTTTTTTTTTTTCATTTTTCAAGCGATGCATTTAAAGGTAGAAAGGATGAAAAAAAAAAAATAAAACATGTCTTAAAGGCTTGGGTCCTTTTTTCAAGACTTATCGGGGCCAGGCCTAAAAACTCAATTACCATAAAAACCTCATATTTTATCAAGCATGAACTTTTATTTAAACAAAGTTTCTTAATCGACTCTTATTCCAGATTCTACTTTTGCTAGTAGCAATTTTGGAAAATCTCTACAATATTGTAGTGGTTTGTAGCCGGTAAGTTGCTATTGTAACTACTACTATGATTCCTATTAAAAGACGAGAGCCAAATTGTTACGATATTATAGCGGTTTAAGTCAAAACTGCTGCAAAATAATCTTTTTTTTTTCTGTAGTGATTGCATGTATATGCTTTAATGTGTCATCTCGTTGACAAAAGTTGATGGCAACGAGTTAAGTATCGATTACAATCCACAATCCAAATATTCTCACTCCCATAAATCAAATCCATTGAAATATTCCAATCCAAAGACATAATCACGTATTATTAAAAAAAATCTATAATTTACAAAATGCAATAAATTTTGAATCAGAAACAATATGTCCAGGATTTAAAAGTATAGAGACATTAACGAAACAAATTTCAATAGATCTACAATGGATAAAGAAAAAGATATGAAAGTCAATGACGGTGAAGGAACTGTGAAGAAAGAATGGTGACAATAGCATGCGAACAACGATGAAGATGTGAACAACTGAATGTCGACAAAGGCAGGGACTTGCAAATCAACATCGTTTGTGTTCCTCACAATGTTCTCTGAACACATCAGGATGATAAGCACACATCTCCCTTTTGCATCCTCACTGGGAGTCTTACTTCAATCAAGCCCTACGAATCTCTTCAATATCCCCGTTCATGTAAAGCTTCATTGAGATCCTTAAGCATGACAAATGAACGCACAACAGATGGAAGTGTATGGCCGGACGTGATGCCACCAAAGGTGAAGATGGAGGATTTTCTGATAGGGTTGCAATTTTGAGTATTGACGTGGAAGCATGTGAGGCAGGTGGTAAGTGACTAGAAACCTTGGTTAAAATTCAAGCTTCCATGCATGTGTAGGTACACGGGCAACAACGAAAATGGAGAATGAAAGGGCAAATGTGTCATTCACAAAAAAATTAAAATGTCAAGCAAGTTCCTAAAAACTATAAAATAATATCGTATTTCACGATACCTATTTATCATTGATACATTTCAAAAATATTTTAATTGTCATTTTCCCTGTTATATAAAAGGAAGTTAAAAAAATGGGAATCTATGAATCATAGAGTAGTTGGGAACGTATGATACCAAACTTGTGAAACTCAACAATTCATTAAGAATCTTTCGGCAAAAAAAATAAAATAAAGAACACAATTCATTAAGAATCCGATTTGTTGCAAGAGGATAAACTCTTGGGGGGCCGTGCGAAGCTGTACAAGAGCATAAGCTTGGGGAACCGGGTTGCAGAGGGAAAGATAGTTTTGAATTTTCGTCTACACACCACACAGTACTGCAGTGTTAATTTTTATTTTTTATTTTTTAAAAAAATTGTCAACTAAACGGTAAAGATTATAGAAAGTCATTGACAAACAAGTTTGATGTGGAACCTGAAAGGAAAATCCAGCTCCAGAACTTTAGAAGCATGCTCATGATTCCAGCTTTCGCAGACGATGAGTACTAATAGAAATGAAATCAAAGTGCAAAGGACGTGCCAAGTGAACAGGAAGGTTGGGCACGAATATGATTGAGGTGGCGGACATGCGTGGGATAAACGAGATCGATGGCCTTTTAATCTCCACGAGCGTAGTAGGGGTCATGAGTCCTCTAAAGAGGTGAGGTCATTAATTAAGGAAAAACTAACACGCTCTTAATCATTTGTTTCTCATCAAATATATCTTTTATAAATCATTTATTTTATAATAAATTATTATTATTATTATTATTATTATTATTATTATTATTGATTAAAAAAATATATTAAATATATAAATTAAGTATATAAATATTATCTGTTAATTATTTGATGCCACGCCTGAATCTGAAAACCGAAATTATGGGAGATTTTATGCAGAAAGGCCAGTCCAGCCTAGTCACACGGATATGAATCATCGAGTCTAGTCCTTTTCATTTACAGGTTTCACTGCAACCAATTATCAATGACGCGTGTGTGTCCTGTTTATTCATATACTGGCCTCTTTCTTTTCATCATTGATGCTCCCATTCATTGCTATCCGTCACAATCTGCATCATGGAAAGTGAAGAAATACGTTATTGATATTAAAAATTAGGCAACAGGATAAAAAAATTTGTAAAATAGTTAGTAAAGAGCACTCAATATTTAATAATGATAAAAAATATAAATATTTATAAAGTTATATGAGATGATATAAAAATAATCAAATCATTAATTTTAACTTAACATTATTAACTTTAAATATTAAATGCTAGTTGTGCACACTACAAGCCAATTTTTGTTAATATGAACTAGGGTGTGTTTGGATTTTAATTAAAAAAATTGATTAAGAAAAAATAATTATTAGAATGTGATGGTGTTTGGATAAATTTTTAAGAATTGATTATGATATTAATTTTTTAAAATGAAACAAATTTTAACTTATTTCAAATGGAGTTTGAAAAAATTAAGATATTTGAATAAAATTTTTTAAAACCATGATTTTGAACTTAAAATTGATTCTAAGAGGGTATCCAAACAGGCCCATAATAAAAGGGTAAAAATACACACGAAGTTATGGGCCGAGAGCAAAAATAGCTATAAAATTGGTACAAAAATGATTAATTCATCAAATCTTTTAAATATTTGATAGTTTAGCTTATACTTAAATAGAAGTTGATCATTTTTTTTGTTAATGTAGACAAAAATATTCCTATATAAATTTTTATGGAGGTTGATCGATTATCGTATGAGTACTCATAATGTTAATTTAGTAAGTATAATAATGACTAGTTCATTAAAATTCATGTCACATGATTTCTTTACATTGGCATGTATCTCATCTCCTTTCTCCCTTCTTCTCCATTCATTTTTTTATGCAAAACTTGAAATTCAACATAATAAAATAAGTTGTACATAATTAAAGATTGAGACTAAGTACACCTCTTATGGCACCCCACTTTAAAAATATTGTCACAACATTAAGCAATTTCATTCGTGATAGATTCAAAATTTTTAAATAATTTTCAATATTATTGTAACGAAATAAGTAATTTAATTTAATATTTTGTCAAAATAATATTTTCTCACATGATATTTATGCAATGATCAATTAACCTTCAAAAAATATTTTTACTCCTTTACCCTTAAAAAATTTATTAAAAATAGTTTATAAAATTTAGATTTTTATTATTTTTGATAAAATATATTCAAACAACTCATAAATAAAATTTAAGAAAATATTTCACATCATTTTTAAATCGAATTCAACAAAAAAGAATAATAAATTATTTTTAAATTAATATTATTTTTTATATTTATATTTATATTTATATTTATTTATAAGATGCTTTACTTTAAAATAAATATAAAATAACTTATTTATTATGAATACTTAAAAGTCCATAATTCTATTTTAAAAACGTATTACATTTTTAAAAATACGACCCTTTAAAAATAATTTTTTAAGTGAAGGAATACTCTTTTTAGACAATTAATCTGTAAAACTTAATTAAATTATTAATCATTTATAAAAAATGTACGTGTTGTATTTTAAATTGCACCATGTAAATGTTTATACCGGAAACTATCTCATTATTGAAAACTCCATGTAATATCTGCAATCGATAGGAGATGATAAAAAAAAATTATAAAATTAAAGGATACAATAATAGATTGAGATATTTTTCATTTTAAACTAAATCAAAGCTTTCCACCAGTTCTGCATCTGCACCCGAGGAGCGTAACCCAGTTGGTTCTGATTTTTTTTAAAAAAAAAACTTGATATATTACTCTCTCTCTCTTTCCTCTTTCCTCTTTCCTTTCCTTTTTTTTTTTTTGCCAGCTATTGATAATCGATATGTACTTGACATTTTGGTACTGGTTTATGTTGTTCGGTTTCCAGTTTCGGACCTGATCGGTCATTATCAACAGAAAGAAACAGCTCCGAGGTTCCATTATCAAAATCTTTAACAGTAGCTCCGTGATCCTCATCACCACTGAACTTCCCTCTTCTGATTTTTTGCCCTAAAACCTCATTTTCTCAACTCCACCACGCGTTTTGCTTCCCACCTTCCCTTTATTCGGGGGCCAAAGTTCGAAATGGTTACCAGGAGTAGGAGATTTAACTGTTGATCTTCGTTCTCACTTCCGAATTCCTCCTTTGGTTGCCATTGCTTGGCACCCAGAAGTCTCCAAGAATTTTTATTTTTTAATTTTAACCAACGCTTTGTGCAGCATCACCAATATTTCCCGAATCCCATCCATACAATGGTATGTGGATCTCATTTTCATGCAAGCGCTCCCTTTGTACTTGATTTTTCCTGCCTTCATGAGCGAGATCTAGGGTTAACATGCTGCCTCATGTTTTCGCTTTCCTGGCTTGTCTAGAATTTTCTCACTGTCGGCCAGATTGGTTCTTCATGGCCTCCATCTGAAGCTCCAGTAGTCTATTTGTATTAGCTTCTTTTCGCTATGCTCAAGCAATTCTTCAGCAAGCTTCCTCGGAAGTCATCCAAATCCGATGTGGAGGAGCCATATCGGGACTCAGTGGCCGCTTCGCCGCGCGTCACCGGGAGGGCTAATCGGCAGAACGGTGGGAGTTCTTCCACTCGATCCAATGCTGTGAAACGTACTTCTTCGTCGGCGGTTTTCCCCGCGAGCATCGTGTCTGGGATCGAACCCTTGGTGCCATTCAAAGATGTGCCAAATGCAGAGAAGATGAACCTATTTGTGAGTAAGTTGAGCCTTTGTTGCATGACTTTCGATTTCACTGACCCTGGCAAGAATGTCGTGGAAAAAGATGTCAAAAGGCGAACATTGCTCGAGCTCGTCGATTTTGTCGCTTCTGGGTCGACTAAATTCAGTGAACCTGCTATTGTTGCTATGAGTAGAATGTGTGCTATTAATCTCTTTAGGGCTTTCTCGCCACCGTATCGGTCTCATGGGAGTGGTGCTGGTGGCGAGAATGACGATGATGAACCAGTATTTGACCCTGCTTGGCCACATTTACAGCTTGTGTATGAATCGCTGCTTAGTTTTATTAATTCTCCGTGTCTTGATGCTAAGGTGGCGAAAAAGTATATTGATCATTCATTTATCTCGAGATTGCTTGAATTGTTTGATTCAGAGGATCCAAGAGAAAGAGACTGCTTGAAGACTATTCTGCACAGGGTTTATGGAAAGTTCATGGTGCATAGGCCCTATATTCGAAAATCTATTAACAACATATTTTACCGATTTGTGTATGAGTCTGAGAAGCACAATGGCATTGCTGAGTTATTGGAGATTTTTGGGAGCATAATTTGTGGGTTTGCCTTGCCTTTGAAAGAGGAGCACAAAATCTTTTTATGGAGAGTTTTGATCCCCTTGCACAAGCCAAAATCCATGGGTGCTTATTTCCAGCAATTGTCCAATTGCGTTATACAGTTCGTGGAGAAGGAGCCGAAGCTGGCCAGCACTGTTATAAGGGGTTTGTTAAAATATTGGCCAATAACAAATAGTCAGAAGGAGGTCATGTTCTTGGGCGAAATGGAAGAGATTTTGGAAGTAATCAACATGGTAGAGTTCCAGAGGGTTATGGTCCCATTGTTTTGGCGGATTGGTTGCTGCATTAACAGCTTACACTTTCAGGTAAATTGCCATACACTTCATTTGTTTGCCGAATTCTCGTATTAGCTTATTTCTGTTTGTTTGTCCACGTTGAATAAACTACATCGGTACTTCCAAGATTGATAATCTATTTTGCTATTATAGTTATGTTGTGGCATTACCATTTTGCTTTATTTGCAACCTTGGAGGTCCATGTCATCAAAATGCTTCTTTTTCAGTTGTTTTTCAAGTTTCTCTTAGCTCTTCTGTAGATTGGTTACTAATTTCTGATGTAGCATGTTTTGGGTTGATTGTCAGCTCTCTGCTATAGCAGGTAAATTGTTATTTCCTAGGTTATCGTGACAGTTATTGTAAGAGATTGAGAGTGATATAGGGTAGAAGATAATTAAGTTGTATGCCCCATTATAAAGTGAATTGTGATAATTATCATAATATTCTTGGGCCTCCCATTTCTGTCAAATATTTTTGTCTACCTGCAATGGCTGTGGTGTAAGTTAAATCACGTGTCACTGACTTGCTGATATATATAGAGTTATGGTGGCAATGATATGTTCTTAATTAGACTCGTAAACTTGGAAGCTGTGAATTGTAAAGGGGGAAGATGGAAACAGCAAGGAGTTTTGGTTTCTTTTCATCACTCACGTAATTTGACTCTGTTGGAATTAAGGTTTTCTCTTATCTTTTGAGAAATTCTCAACGAGAATAAAAAATTCAGGTTGAAAGGTTAACCCCATGTGGATAGGAGACTGAACGGCCATTGCTTGATAGTATTTTGTATTTTTGTTCAAGGTTCAAATTTGAAACATATCTCATAACCTTGTGTTGGGAAATTCTTCTGTGGAGGTGCTTTATTAGATTTTTGTGTACCTAGTAGTTTCTGAAGTAGTTTTCTTCTGGAAGTAGTTGTTAACGTTTGAACCCTTTCTTTTGGCCTGAACTTGTCCCTGCTTGCAACATTTATAATCGTAACTTGATTTCTTAAATGTTCTCTGTATTTAATGCGTTTATCACTTTTGCCCTATTGTGATTCTCTTTAAATTAGTTATTTTCATTCCATAGACATCCCTGCAATGTTCTCCCTTTTGCTGGTTGCCTGAATGGTCACAACTCTATTCAATTTGGATTGTTTCAGGTAGCTGAAAGGGCCCTTTTCTTATGGAACAATGATCATATTGTGAACTTGATTGCACATAACCGTCAGGTGATCCTGCCCATCATATTTCCAGCACTAGAGAGAAACTCTCAGAGCCACTGGAGCCAACCTGTGTTCAATTTAACCCTTAATATTAGAAAGATGTTCATAGAGATGGATGACAAGCTCTTTCTGTCGTGCCATTCTCACTTCAAGGAGGAAGCAGCCTTCCTAATCTCAGCGGCCGAGAAGCGAAAAGAAGCGTGGGAACAACTAGAGCAAGCAGCCAGTCTCCGGCCAGTGATCGGGAATACAGCTGTTTTAGTGTGTCCTTTGACAACCTAAGTTGCATGTTATATTTCCATGTTTTTTATTTTCCCTTTTTCCGCTGTTGTGGTGGAAATGGCCGTTAATGGGGGCGTTAAGGTATTTGTTTTAGGTGATATCTATATGCGGCTGCCAGCCTGATGTTGTATATCAGGGTTTTGATTGCGACTGTGTGGAATGCTAGTTAACTCATGTAAGGACCACGCAGCTGATCGAAACGATTTTCTGCATTATCTTATTAACAAACCAAAGTACTGTTCTTAGATAGGGTGTCTCCTAAACATGTGATTTGCAGAAGACAATGGGAAATAGTTATGTGGATATTTAAAGTAAAATATGTTTCAAGAATCTCCTCTTCCGGGTTTGCTTTCTTTCTCTCTCTCTCTTTTGGGTGGGGCTGCGGGGTGGGGAGAATTGAGGAGGACGAGTCATATCTATTTTATGACTATCTGGTCCTTTGGAATTGGAGCCATTTTGACACTACGATGCACTCATTTATGAAGACAAGGGAAAAAAAAGATCAGTTAATCATTGTAGAATCATGTTGGTCAAAAAAAAAAACAAACAATCATGGTAGAAACAGAAAATAACTCAAAACATGCCCCCAACACAACCCACAACCCCCCCTCCCCCAAAAAAAAAGAAGGAATTTGATAGAGACGAAAACTTTTGGGGGAGCCCTAGTACATTTGTAGGGTTGAGTTCCTGGCTTGGCTTCATGCTTCGAGGAACACGTCACAGGACGAAAAAATTTAGATAACTGAGTGTAATGGAATCCGGCAAGTCAAATGTGGGACACAAATAAGAGCACATATGGAGAATTTCAATAAAGATTCGTTCACCACGCTTGTTTAAATTTAAAACTCTTAAATTTTTAAAATTTTACTATAATTTAAAAATAGTACATTTGTAGGGTTGAGTTCCTAGCTTGGCTTCATGCTTCGAGGAACACGTCACAGGACGAAAAAATTTAGATAACTGAGTGTAATGGAATCCGGCAAGTCAAATGTGGGACACAAATAAGAGCACATATGGAGAATTTCAATAAAGATTCATTCACCACACTTGTTTAAATTTAAAACTCTTAAATTTTTAAAATTTTACTATAATTTAAAAATAGTACATTTGTAGGGTTGAGTTCCTGGCTTGGCTTCATGCTTCGAGGAACACGTCACAGGACGAAAAAATTTAGATAACTGAGTGTAATGGAATCCGGCAAGTCAAATGTGGGACGCAAATAAGAGCACATATGGAGAATTTCAATAAAGATTCGTTCACCACACTTGTTTAAATTTAAAACTCTTAAATTTTTAAAATTTTATTATAATTTAAAAATAGTACATTTGTAGGGTTGAGTTCCTGGCTTGGCTTCATGCTTCGAGGAACACGTCACAGGACGAAAAAATTTAGATAACTGAGTGTAATGGAATCCGGCAAGTCAAATGTGGGACTCAAATAAGAGCACATATGGAGAATTTCAATAAAGATTCGTTCACCACACTTGTTTAAATTTAAAACTCTTAAATTTTTAAAATTTTACTATAATTTAAAAATAGTACATTTGTAGGGTTGAGTTCCTGGCTTGGCTTCATGCTTCGAGGAACACGTCACAGGACGAAAAAATTTAGATAACTGAGTGTAATGGAATCCGGCAAGTCAAATGTGGGACGCAAATAAGAGCACATATGGAGAATTTCAATAAAGATTCGTTCACCACACTTGTTTAAATTTAAAACTCTTAAATTTTTAAAATTTTACTATAATTTAAAAATAGTACATTTGTAGGGTTGAGTTCCTGGCTTGGCTTCATGCTTCGAGGAACACGTCACAGGACGAAAAAATTTAGATAACTGAGTGTAATGGAATCCGGCAAGTCAAATGTGGGACACAAATAAGAGCACATATGGAGAATTTCAATAAAGATTCGTTCACCACACTTGTTTTAATTTAAAACTCTTAAATTTTTAAAATTTTACTATAATCTAAAAATATTAATTTGATATTAAATTTTTTAAAAAAATAACAAAATTGCCTCATTAAAAATATATTAAAACTTCCTTATTTCATGTATTTATTGTCTTACTTCATTTGTTAATTTATTTATGGAATATTGTTAATTGCTTTACTTAACTTATTTTTATTTTAAGTATTTAAATCATCTTAAGATAACTTGTTAATTTTCATATTATATGTTGTTTATTTATCTATAAATTGTTATTTATTACCTTAGTTTACTTGTTTATTATCAGTCTTTTACTTAATTTCATTCTAAGAAAATGAACATGTAAAGTAGGGCAATTAACAAAATTTCATAAGTAAATAAACAAGTAAAATAAGACAATTTTGATATTAATTTAAATATCAAACAATTATCATTTTTTTAGAAATTTAATATTAAATCTAGACCCTTAAATTGCAGTGAAATTTTAAAATTTTAAAGATTTTAAATTTAAATAAATATGATCAATAAGTCTTTCTTAAAATTCTTATTTTACTCATCATTTAGGTTCAATGTGAATTTTTTCTGGTAGGATGTTGGATTAAGTTTTGATTCAAATATTTATTTGTGTGAAATTCCGTTTGATTTTTTTTTAAAAAAAAAACCTGACGTGTCCTAGTAAATAATTAGGGAAATAAATATCTTGCAACATTTTCGGCATTCGATGGTTCTAAGTCTACCATCGCCAAAACTAGAAAAATGGAAGATGAAGATGGATTGTAAATATATTTTTGGCATTTTTTCATTACACAGTTTGGGTACAAAAGTAATCTTGATAAAGCAACGAGGCTTGTTGCAAGAAAGCAACCTGAAGGGTGTAGCTGAAGTTAGCAGTTGCTAGTAGGCTAGCGAGTTTCAAAAAAAAATATTTAGCTCTAAGGGCAGACCTACTGTTTGAAAACTATCTTGCTGTACCAATTTCACGTCACTATGAGGTCTCCAAGTGCCTTAATTGATTGAACTTGAACGTCGATGTTTGATGTGATCCTTCTTGAGAGCTCTGTATCATCTACAATTGAGTCTCGAAAAGAGGTAGCACTGTTTTTGCAGACAATGCTGCCACGCGCTTGAACTGTCAGAAGCAAAATTCACCGTCATGTCACCATCTTAAGGCCAGCTCAAAGGAACCGCATTGATTCCAACATCTACTAACAACATAAAAAGAGACTAGGACCACAAAACTACGATAAAATATACTCCCTCCGGTCCCATTTATAAGTCCAATTTTAGAAGGTGTATTTGGTCCCATTTATAAGTCACGGTGCGTCTTTTTAGGTAATATTTGAGAGGTATTTCTAAAATTACCCTTCATGAGAGAGAAAAAGTAACAGGACATTACTTTTTAGATTTGTTATATAGGGGCATGTTTGGAATTTTACTTACTTTTATTCCTTGTACTTTTATTGTATTGGTATTGATGAGGTTGGTAGAAATGATTTATAAATAGGACCGGATGGAGTATACCATTAAAAGATATAGAACGAATCGGTCTCCTATTTTGCGTGATTCTTACCTTTTGAAGTCTATATTTTTCTCGTATCGCATTCAGGGAACATGACTTGGTATTGGATTGTAAATCTTCCAGAGCAAGAACACTAGCTTTAAGCGCTGGTGCTTTGTAACTTGTGTAATGCTCCAGGGTTGGGTTCTGCAGAGTGCAAATGGTACACAAAGTAGAAATCCTCTTAGAATAGTTGACACGCAAAACAATTCAAGGTAGAGTCAGACAAAGTTCAGACCCATGGGTGTTCTGACTGGTTGAGCGTCCATCTGGCAAGGAAGATAGCAGATGCAGCAATAAGGGAAGGTAAGAACTTGAGGAAGTTGTATTCAACGAGTGTAAGCTCAGCTAAATAATTTGCCAATAATTCCAGTTCAACACATGGAACCTATATGACAAGCAGAACAGATAGGCATTAGCATATTACTGGTTTTCTTTCTTTTTTTCCTTTTTTGTGGTTCACTAGCCAAAAAAAAAAAAAGTACCTTGTAGGAACATTGTGCTACTTGGATGTATCTCCTGAAAGATTACAGTGCCTCAATTTAACTGAACGCCATTTTCCAGAAATAAAATCCAGATTTGTAATGCATACCTGAGAAATGTTTTGGTGGTGGGAACAGCTAACTGAAAATGCAGAAGATTTAAAACCTCACTCTCCATTTTCAATACCTGTCAAGTGTCGGCGATTTAGGGGTCTTATATACCAGTTTTGATGATTAACGTTTGAAGTTTGATTAAACTGCTAGGCAATTCTTTGAAACAAATATAACTACCCTGAAGTGTATATATCTCAAGAAGTAAATACCTCATCTCTCGTGTATGTATTATCTGTGATGAAGCAGAAATCTTCCACTCGAGGAGCGCAAATCTCTTCATACTTTCTTCAAGCCAAGAAAGATAAGAAAACGTTAGAGGCCCCTAAAAGGTTAAGAAACAACAGAGATGATATATTCCATCACCACTTGCACGTAGTATCACATACACTCTATAAAGTTTCAGGACCAGATTATATCCGTAATATCACATTCTTCTAACTTTTTACAGCCACGTAACCAAAGCAAAACAGGATAAATGTTGCAGCTTCAATTTTGTGCCTTACGCACAAGGGAGTTACACAATTATTGGTTCTCGATAATATCACGTTAAAGGCTCAATAGTCAATACAATGCCACAGAATATAGCATAATCTGTGAAATGACAACAGTCTTCATAAAGCTAAATGAGGAGCCATCTAAAATAATAGTCGTCATTGTATTCATCTCCATACTAGACCAAGGATGAAAAGAATTATTGCCATCAGTTATCAACTATACAGTGTCTAAATTTGAGCATGAGGGAATTTGTACATTAAAGAATGAGGACCATCACAAAGAAGGGAACTCACGATGCAATCAGCATGCAAGCGACACCAACAAGCTGAAGCTTTTGTTTCGTAGTTAAGCTTATAGAGAGAAACCGGTCGATGAGATTTACAGTAAGGTAAAGAGTATCTGGAACCAGTTTATATTCCTCAGAAACCTGAAAGCAATATAGAGAATATTAAGCAATGAAGTTTGATGGCTAAGCTCAGTTGAGACAGTATTCAGATGTTTTTAAACTCCAAAGAGAAGATATTAGATCAATTAGGTTAGAGGAGAAAATGAAAACATCCTTCAGATTTTGATGCATAACACGGGAGGAACTAACCTCCACAAGCCAATCAATCAGAATTGCCCGCATGTTGGGATTGACGTCCTGCTGTAACTTCTCCATGTAATCAGTTGATGGTCTTCTTTCAAGCTGGATTACCAACAATTAACATCAAATTACTTTTGCTGAAGCTTATTATTTTTCTCATACAACTGAAAACATTTTGTCATGTAAAGATTTTTAGGCAACAAAATCATAATATTTCTAGAAGAAAACTTTGTGGGTTCTAATTGTTATGTCCTGAAAGAACCTTATCATAATGCTATAGTATAATACTGTCAGACTGGGACGACATAAGAAAAGGAATATTCATTACTTGTCACATACAGAAGAGCATAGAAGCAATAATCAGAAGAAAATGTCAAACTGACAACATTACAACACAAACCTCTGTGACACGTATGATTTTGTATATGTCTGGGGCATATAAACTCCAAACTTGAGAATCCTTTAACTCTGAATCAATGTCTACAATGCCCAAGCCATCTGAGGGTCTTAGTTTCTCTATTTCTGCATTAACCAATTAAGACATATTCAGACTTACTGGGTTGCTTCAGCCTTCTTTTGTAACTTTTTATGCTTCAGAAAAAGGGAAACCATGTAAAGTTTTCTTTAAAAAAATAAAATAAAAAGTGACTTCATGAAATTGAAATTTAAAATATTTGTGAGCAAGAAAAGCAGGAGTCACCGTGTAAAGATTCCAATTACATGTATGTTAAAGCCATTATCAAATAACATTTAGTAGTTCTAGTTCCAGGTATTTTAGGTGGTGGATAAATATAAATGATCTTTGCTTAAAAAGGCAAATAAACAAAATCAAGGAAAAAACATGCAGAAGAAAAACTGAAAGCTTGCACCATCAAATTAAATAAATAATATTCACATACCGACACAGATGCGTATAGGAAAATTTCATCTAAAGTCATATCATAGACCTCTATCATAATGCATAAAGGCAAAATAGGGATGACTGGTGAGCCATAAAGTTATTAGAAAACCTTTATCTGGAGCGGTCAGGATTTCATCAGACACCACAGAGTCCTGCGTTGAAAGCATGGGATCTGCCAAAAGACAATCTCCTACACCATTGGACATGCATTGTTGTGGTGGCATTTTGTCTTCCAACTTTAATGCATCAGTAGTGTTGCGTGATTCCACCATCCTTATTTTGGATAATTCTTCAGCTAACTTTGTTTTATCGTCTTCTTGTGTTGAAGAAACTTCTGTGGACACAACAGAAGCTGACTTTGTTTTTTTACCTCCTTTTGCCTATGTAATGGACATTCAACTAGCATCATCAACTACTTATAATAATATATGAATCTTGTAACTCAGTAAATGACAAATACTCAGTGACCATATAAGAGACAGTACAGAAGTTTTCTTGCTTATTTAACGTACACACATTGCATTTTTACTTTTTCAGATAAGAATAGTTCATGAAACAAAACAAAACAGTAAATCTACGAAATATTGATGATTTGGCATTTGCCTTTGCATCGTATGAGTTGTTTCATGCATACCTGGAAACTGGGTGCATCAATTCTTTTATGATATGAATTTTCACAAATGTTTGTTACATCTGTGAGCATTGCCCGCCTCTTTTTCTGAAGACCATCAGGAATAACCACCGAAGCTTTGCTCTCATCAGATGCTGCTCTTTTGGACTTTGCTGGATGGGCACGCTTCTGTTCTTGTTTAAAGGATGGCCTCGAGGAAGTGGGTATTCCTCCTAGTGATCCCAAGGCTCTTGCCCTTGCTCTAGTGATTCGGAAAGGAAACTTCTCATCTTCAGCATAAAAAGTACTTCCTTTATTCATTTTGCGTGCCTCGAAGAAAAGCAACCTGATTGCTTCAGACGATAACTTTGTTCATGCCTGCTCTTCAGAGACCAAAACTATCATGAGATAGCAGCGATGAAACACAACTAGATATGACAATTCCACAAAACAAAGTCTTGTTGTTGCCAGGAAAAGAAGAGCTGCAAGTGTCAATTCAACATGATCTAATAGTCCAATCAGATATTTATCCATCCATTGGACGTATCTTGGTCGAATGTTATTAGCGGAAATTCTTTTTTCCCCCCATATTATCTTGCTTATCAGACATGTTACTTTTGTTGATAACTGATCATAGAATGCAATCAATGGTATATACAAGTGCACTCCGGCAGACACGTATTTCTGCACAAATTATTTTTCCTCAATGCAGCCCTTGTGACTAATTCTTTCTAGGGTGTACTGTAAACACTTGAATAGTAGATTTACGAACAAAAGAGAATGGTTTAAGAAGGCAATATTAAAAATCAGCACAATAGTTAGAATCTGAATCAGGGTTACATATCTCTTGAATGGTAGCTGGAACCCAAGAAACTTAAGGCCAAAAATAAAAATTAAAGAATGAGATTCATTAACAGAAATACGACAGAGCAACAATGGTCAAAGTCTAGTTTTTCTTTGATCAGTTCGCACTTTTCTTCAGTACTCAACCTAAAAGAATGTTTGCTGACACGAATACCCACGTGGTTTTCTGAATATATTCTCCAGAACCAAATCAAGAGCCCTAATGTCGATCACACGTGCTATTTCCGCCCCAAGCATATTCAAACTTCTTAAAAGTTTTATCATCAAACATTAACGAAAATGAGAACAACTCTTGAGCATTTATCTCCAATCAAGTGCGGCTGTAAGTTAGAAGGCAAGTGGAAAATTCTCCAAAAATTAACCACACGAAATGGATTCTCTGTTCCCTGTCAAAGGAGACAAAAGGAGGACAGGATTCCTGAAAATACCAAGCAATGCAACTCAAACCCAGATCCACAAACTAAAAGTAAAAAGCTACCAACATTTTCGGAAGCAGCTCTCAATCAAACTCCACTTCACCGGAAATTAATAAGCTACATCTCAAAATAAAAATTTCCAGAAAGAATTTTTTTTTTTTTTTGTTTGTTTCAAATAAAGGGTGGGGGAAGCTCATTCGTCCACAGAGAAGGGTGCAAGCTGAACTTACTAAGTTATTGGGAGCTCTCGAGCCCTAACAACGGCGTGTGAGAGCTCTGGTGAAATGGTAGAGAAGGAAGAGAAAGAGACAGCGGGTGAGGTGAGAGAGTATGAAATGAAGTGAGGAGCGGTGAGAAAGATAGAGTGAGGGTGGGAGTGAGCGGACATTGATGTTGATATAAGCGGAGCGGAAGCGCGACGTAAGAAAAACAGTTCAAACTTCAAAATTCCGAATTCTTAATAAAAAATAATACTAATAAACTAATTTGTTTTTTCTTACACTCCCGAATTTGCTGTTTCCGCAAGGTCCCTTTTGACTTTTCCGTCCTTGTCCTAGAGCCCTCTAATGTTAAAATTAATTAATTAATTAAGTTTTACTTTTTAGGCTTTTCTTTCTAAATTCGTTCAAACTTTACGATTGAAATATTTTTACCTTCCTTTTATAAATAAATTGAAAGGATTAGTTCTAAAAATTATAGACATAATTATCATGTTGTAGCACATTCGACTTCAATTATTTTTTTTAGTAAAAATTTCAGTTAATTGAATATGAAAATGATTAAAAAAAATTTTGCCGAGGAGTAATTATATCATGTACAGAACTTTCATGACGTGGTTTGAATTTTGAGGACGCTTTTTTCCATGATTTATGTAGAATATGGATAAGTATCAGTTTAAAAATAAATGACTCATTTTAAAGTTATTGTAGATAAATTTGTCTGAATGGATAGATTTGAGAAATTTATCAAAATATTAAGAATTGAATTTAATATTTATTAAATGGAAAGCTATATTTTCATGTTCCAAATAAAAACAGTATTGCTCTAACTATGTTTATCTTTTAATAAATTTAGGCTCTAACATTAGTCATTAAAAATGAAAATGTTTTTGTCGCTAGAAAATGAAGGAGAGAAAAGTGAGAAAAAAGTAATAAAAAATGCCACATTTTAAGCCAAGGTGGGATTGAGCAAACATGGAGATTAATAAGCGGGGAAATAGAGAAGCAATTCAAACTTTAGAATTATGAGTTCTCAAATGAAAAAAATATTAATAGGCTTTTTTAAAGTATTCATAATAAATAAATTACTTTATATTTATTTTAAAGTAAACACTTTATTAAATAAACATTAATATGAAAAGAGGTGTTAGTCTAAAGACAATTAATTATATCGTCTTGAGTAAGATTCGATTATAAATATTTTAAATTTATTTAATTTTATTTGATATATATTCTCTCTTTCTCTATATATAAGATATTTTTAATTGAATTCTATATACTAATGAATGTTTATTATTCAGTTAAACTTACATAAAAATACAATAATTTTTCAATTTTACCTCTAATAATATCATAATTAATATCATGATGGTAGTAGAAAAAATATATAATTAATAATTTATTTTATTTTTTAAGATAAGGGTAAAATTATTTTATTACTCAAAAATATTATTGTTACCTTATATACTTAAGAACAAAATAAATTTTTATAAAATATTTTATGTATAGATAGAGAAAGTAACTTCTTATATCACTCAAGTCCATTCCAATACAACTAAATGAGGGGGAGCAAAGTGAGCAAAAAATAACAAAAAGATGCCACTTCTTAAGCAAAAGTGAGACTAGGCAAACCTTGATATTAACAAGCATCTGGCCCAAAAAAAAAAAAATATTAACAAGCAAGGCATAAGAGAAGCAATTCAAACTTTAGAATTATGAATTATCAAGCCAAAAAAAGAGAGAATATTAACTTGTTTTTCTTTAAGCATTTATAATAAATAAATCATTTTATATTTACATTAAAGTAAACATTCTATTAAATAATGATAAATATAGAAAGAGGTATTAGTTTAAAGATAATTAATTATATTATTGGGATAAAATTTGATTAAAAATATTTTAAATTTTTTAATTGATGGTCTAATTTTATTTGATATGTAACTTCTTACATCGACTTAAATTCATTGCTGCACAACTAAATAAATAAATTCACACCATCCCCACCAAAAAAAAAAACATGGAAATTTGTTATCTAGTTAACCAAAAATAATATTTCCTCACAGGATTTTAATAAAATGTTGAAACAAAATTCACGATGAGCGTTGATGAAAATCCATATAACTGGAAAGTAGAAAAATTGTAATCTTGCGTGTGATGAGAACCTATTTGATTCTTGAATGACCCTGCCCGAGATGGTTATAGTGATCTATTTGCCAGTCTGTTTGTGTGTTTTTTTTTTTTGGAAAATGATATTATTTGTTGTATTACTATCTATAAAAAATGAATGACTAGCAAGAAGTGAATGAAGCTTTGTTTTTCACGTCTCCCCCACCCCTTCAAATTTTCTAAAGTTCGCGTTTTAAAAGCATTTTATGATATGATACTACTCAGGAATAACAATAATTTCTATATTATTTTTGTTCCACGATTGAATTTTGAATATCATTAAAATTTATTCACAGATTCCAATCAATGTCTCATAGGATGTGGTGAAGCAGAAACAACCATGCACATTGTACGTGACTGTCATATTGCTCAAGAATCATGGAAATAACTTGTGAAAGGTGATCTTTGGATACAATTTTTGAACTTTAATTGCTTAAAATGGATCAAATGGAACTCTATAAATAAAGCAGGTTCTTACTCCAATTTGCACCTCCCATGACTAATAGTCTTCACTTACATGTGTTGGGAGCTTTGGGTTACACGATGTAAAAATGTCTTTGATAATTAGAGCCAAACTATTCAACTTGACCCTAAGATATGTCTGTTGAAAGCCTCAACTAATTCTAAATGGCTAGGAAAACTCAAAATAGGTCGTTTTACATCTAGTGGCACGAAGTCTTGGCACCCACCTTTACAAGGAGCTACAAGACTTGACAGTGATGGTTCTTGTCTAAATGAAGTAGCAACCTATGGAAGATGTATCTCAAATAACAAAGGAGTTTGGGTTATGGGCTTTAATTCTAAGTTTAAGAATTATCCATCCACCATTGCTGAAGTTCTAGCAATTTCTAAAAGTTTTAATCTTTGCTAGATTAAGGGGTTGAGAAATGTTGAAGTATGTTTGGATAATGTGAAAGCAATCAACCTCCTCATATCCTCATGAGAGGATACCATGAGGAACACCCTTACAGGGATATCATTCAAACTACTTGTAATTTTATTCATAAAGATTGGTCTATTTTTATTAATTTTTGTTTTTAGGAACGTCATTAGTCATGCCCATATCTTTGCTAGTGAAACTTATTTTATGAAGAGTTCATTTTATTTCTTTAATCATCCCTCACCTAATATTACATTGGGAGGTATATGATGATTCAGTTGACTTTTTTCAATTTTGTATTTGTTTTGCTGTATTGTCCTATCTGCTGACTGTTTTATGAATTTTAGTTTTCATTCAAAAAAAAATTATTCAAAACCTGGCGACTAACTTTTTCGACAATCATGCATGTCTTTTTACTTGTTAGTGCAATTTTCGTGGCTATATCTAGGAACAATAATTCAATAAACTTTTATAGTATGCTAACACAATAAGCCCCAACGAGGGAATTTTTTTCAATCAAAACCCTCATTGTAATGATAATGACTCCGACAGTCCACAAGGAAAAGGTCAAACTACCAAAAACTTTTACCCATTGGTGAACCGGGCAGCAGATGTAAGGAAAAAGATTAAAACTCATTCATTAAAAAAAAATGATTGACTAATGAGTGGGAAAAGTACAAAGGAAGTTATGAATTTTGAATTGTTGAACTGAAACGCTCGCTGCAAGCAATAGCAATGCTATATTAAGTTCATCTAGAAGAGATCTTTGAATTTGCAATTCAAGACTTACAGTTTCACCCAGACTCCCACCGACTATAACAACTAAACAAGGTTTTAATTAATGCTCGAAATTCAAATGCTCAGGATGATGAAACAGCCCTTGCTACTGGCTCTCAATCTTAAAAGGGTTGGTGGCTCGGTGCATTACACTACATTTGGGGCCGATGTAAAGTGCAAATACCATAAATTGGCCCACCAAAGCCATTGATGGACGTGACCACCAGAGGAAATGGTGACGACTGACGAATGAATGGGGACGACCACTTGAAAACCAAAGGATTGGAATCCACATATATTTCCGTACCCACAACTTGCAAGGGTTCCAACAAAATCCGCGAGGTTCTGCCCTCCCAACTGCAACGAATAGTTTAATTGAGAATAAAAATATGTTTCAAAGGACCATAATGTAGACATTGACAAGGGGCAGAGCCACCATAAAGGAAACTTCACAAGAACCCAACACAATAGTCTGGTCTTGTCTCACTTCCCCGCTCCCCTATGTATAATTTAATAATAAGGATAATGAAATGGATCACAAAGGGACGACACGCCATTTGTGCAATCTCAAAAGTTGAAGGGACTAGGTGGGGGCAATAATCTATTGACAATATATCTCGTTCCCACCTTATAAAAATTTAAAAGAATCAAAGTTTGCCCAAAGATATCCCACCACAGAAACCAAAAAAAGCCATTTCTTCTGGACTAGGTGGCTTCTTCGCTTCAAGAGAAAAGGCCAAAGACAAAGCTCCAAAACGCTCTCCCCATTTGAAAGCAACCCCTCTGCTCTTTTTGTTCAGTAAAAGCACCTTCTCAGACGTATCTCTCCTTTCCCAGATAGAGAAAAGTAACATCTCCGTAAATTTGAAATATTTGAAACAGCATGTAATGACTAATACGGGTATAGATTGATTGAGCTCTTTTCAACAATTGCTGCTTGTTTGGTATGAATCGAGATGAAGAATACCTGCCGCAGATGCCAGAGGCTCCAATTTTACTGTCGCACTGTTTTTTTTTTTTTTCATTTTTCCTTTTTCATTTTACTTTTTCAAATATAAAAGATGAGAGCAAACATTGACTATACCGGGCACAGCTCTTTCAGGCATTCAGCGCTCCAGTGTGGGCCATTGGCATTGCTCGTGAAAAGAGACATCACCGTGCGGTGAATGAACGTGGGCCTTCAAATCTGAACACGAGCACAAAGAAAATCTCAGAAAATCAAGCTGCTCTCTCTCTCTCTCTCTCTCTCTCTCTCTATATATATATATATAACTTTAAATAAACTTAAAGATTGGGGCCAAAAAAAAAAAAACCACAGTCAAGTTAACCATGATGACAGTCACTGGATGGAAAAACATGTTCACAATGGGGGACACAGAAAGTTTCTGCTGGTCAGCTGTATGCGCCAGAGTCAAGATCCGAGCCATTTGTCACATCCATAAATTTTAAGAGTTTTAAGAGAATATTTCAAAGCACTCAACAAAAATTTAAAATATTTTAAAATATTTAAAAATATATAAAATAATATAGAAATATCTAGATCAATCTAAAAAGTTTTAAAAGTTTATGAAAGGATGTGAAAATATTTAAAATATTTTAAGATATTTTAAGATGTTCTAAAATGTTTTAAACATGTCTTGAAATAATTTCTAGATATTTTCATGTAAATGTTTAGGAGAGAATTTTAAAAAATTAACGATAATTGTAGGATCAATTTTATCTCTACCATTTATTAAGAAAGTAAGAATTTTCTAAATTCAAAGAGAAACCTATAAATACGTTATCCCTTTTCATTTGTAAACATTATTGAGTTCTCAAACAATACAACTTTCACACTTTTCAAATTCTTTCAACTATCTTTGCTTTCAAGTTTTTTATTTTCTCAATTTAGCCAAACATTTTCCTTTTTTACAAATCAAGGTTATTTAATATCTTTCAGTGAAAAATGTCTAAGTACCACGTGGGTTAAAAAACTAATCCCATAACACATTGCTCCAATCTAATTGAACTAAATGTCAGCCCCAAAGGTATGATTTTTTTTCCCACTGCTCATCAGTAGTGTCCTAATCGTCAAATTAAAGACTGTATTTAAGAGTACGGCACTTTCACTTGATGCAGGAAAAAAGCACTTGAAGCAAACACACGTCTCTGGATTTTGCATTATTTTGATCGCCTTCCCCGTCTTGAAACCAGGGAATAATAATGAAAATATCAATTCTGAACTTCCTCATCGTTGCTCTCGGGATCAAATACGTTTACACTCGGAACATAGCTTTCGAAGTTTTGTTTGTGATGGATAAACCATGTAGAAAGCATTATGCAGTCGTTCATTAACATTAGAAGGAAAAATGCATTACACACATCTACGAATTTACATTCTAAAGCATCGAACACTTTATTATGATAAATGACCTGCAGTGATGCTTCAGGCAAGATCTCACATAAAATCATAAATATTCCCATGTCGCCTCCAACTCAAACAACTTGCTTCCCATAAGAAAACATATGGTGCTATTGGCTGAGCATCAAGAGATGCTGCTTGGCTTCGCTTTTCTCAGGCTTGGCATGGCTTATTACTTCTTCCACTGTGGAATCCTTTGAACAACCACCTAAAAATTCATCACCGCAATGACATAAGTCAACTAGCATGATCTGTTTATGTCTTTTTGAAAACCAACTGCTATATAACTAGCTGTCAACATATTATTATACCCCATCTTTTAGGACAGGCACAAAAATCAACAGGGGTTTCCCCAGTAATTAATCAGGTTTGTTTGCTTTAAGATGACAGAGAGTACGCAAATTGACTTCCGTCAAATTGTATGTGTCCATTTATAGACATAACATAGTGATAAACATGATATCCAATCAATGTAGACTTATTAAAGAATCAAAGAGGAGGGAAAAAATCCGTTTTATCATAGAAGATCACAATCCTCGAATGTTCTGCACTAATAATACTTCAAGTAAAACACATCATCCATAGAACACTCAGTACAGCAAAAATATGAAAAATAACTACACAAAGAGCAATCAATTTTTAATAACTACCTTGCCGGAATTCTCTTTGTTTCCAACAATTGTTTGACAAGCCAGCCTCCAAGATTCGGGTTTCTGTAGCCACAAAATAAGTAGCTGATTTTAAAAATAAATGATAATATCGGAATCATCAGAGTCTCTGTCAATGCGTGTGCAAGAGGTGTGGAGAGAGACAGAACATGCCTTTTTAAGATACCGAAGTTCAGTATCTGTTCTTTCATTTAAAAGATCCGTTCCATCAACAATCTGCAATAGAAGAAATAAAACAACAATGTTGCTTACAACTACCTACTGACGAAAATTTTATTTTTAATGCTCATTTGATGGAGACAACGTATGGATAGGTAGTTCAATAAAATTTGAGCACTGTTCACAGAACTGAAAAGCTCAATGTGAATATGAATACAAAACCTATTTTAAAAACTAATATTTAGAAATCATCTTACACATCTAGGTTGTTTCGTGTATGAATGAAATTGTTTTACTCATACCATTTCAACCAAGTAATATATAAGTAGCCATAAAATAAAGGATCGATCTCAGAGATTCCAAGCACTTTTCATTGCACTATCAATCAATCAATCAAAGTAAACAGAATAAAGCAGATATATAATAAGATGCAAGAGGCGCACAACGAAATGCCTTCTTGCTTTTTCAATAAGACGTCGATAAAATATTTACAATTTTGAGAGCTTCAGAGCCACAAATCCAATTTTCAAATGGGATCTAATTCGTAATACCAGTAACCTTTCACTCTGTTTACTTATAAGCTGTGGGGTGGCTTGGGCTAGTACTGCTAGAATTTCACAATGTGGCTCCAATAAAAGCCCTAGTTCTGTACCTCTACAATGCAAGTTCCGCAGCTACCACCTCCCCCGCAGTTCATCACCTTCCCCTATTGGAACAGTAAAAACCGGTTTGCAATCATGAAAAACGCCAACATGCATAAAAGAATGCTCACCATTGAGTAAGCATGATTAGTTGTGATTCATAGAAAAAGGAAAAGGAATCATTGAAGCATGTAATCGATTTGAAAAGACAGTACACACATAAAAGCTTATCCCAGCTGTAAATTTTACGAGTCTGTTGCTTAAATTGGTTTGTAAACTAAACCACATTTATTTAAGAATTTTTCGAAATGCAAAACTGCGTTGCCATATGCGTAATTGTCGAAATGATTAAGAAACCACCAAAACGACGCCGCACCACCATAACATCATCTTGACTCTTGATACTTACATACGTGGCATAAAGCTCGATCTTGTTATCCAGCATGATGTTCCTCATCAGCTTCTCTCCACTAATTGCTTTAGCTTTCTCTACAGGATACGACCCATCACTTCCCGGCGTCGGCTGCCAGATTGAATCTTCAATTGCTTATTCTTAGAGATCAAAATACAACTAAAATTGCAAGCCCTCTCACGTCCTACGATTCAGCATTATTGTAGAATAATAAAGGCGCATAAATATCTAGATAATATTCTATAAACTAGTACCCCAATGAATTCGAGCTCGATTTCAGGCTTCTCGGATGGAATTCCAGAGGAATTGCCGGCGAACGGGACTGAGCGCGGCCGCCGGAGGGGGTAACAGCCAATTGGATTCCGAGAGGTTCGGACGCCGGCGGGCAGTTCAGGTGAAGGATGCGAAATGGTAGAGAATATGTTAATCGAAGCCATTCTTTTGTTTCAATTGCTTCGAGCGCACGCTTTATCCTTACAACTTACGAGTCACTAACCCTCCCTCATCCTCATGTCCTGCACGACTTGTATTTATTTTCGCCCTCTTATCCCATTCTCCGATTTTGCTGGAACCTGGAAGCTTCGCTCACTAGACCCCCTCTTCCAAAAATACCAAAACGACGCGATATTAGGAACTTCCCCTGATTTCGACATTTCGTACAGTTTTTTTAATATAAAAGTACTTTGTGAATGAAAGTAGAAGTAAATGGAACGATGGAAAATATGAGTTAATACGGGTAGACCGGTTTTTATTATAATTTCTAAATCTAAATTCTAAATTTAAGATAAATTTTTAGTATAATCGCGAACTATTTTGTTATAATTACTGAATATCTTATATTATAAGTTATGCAAAAAAAAATTATCAACTATAAAAAATTGTATCATCTATAATTTCCCGTCCTTCTTGTCCAGCACCTGTTTATTATGACTGTGGGGCTCACTTTTTGTCCACCTTTTAGCACATCAAACCAATCTCTTCTCTTTTCCTCATATATTTTTCATCCTCATTTTCACAATATTGAACACAAAATGGAAGCAACTGAAAAGCATGACCCAGGACAGCACGTTATAGGTGAAATCAAAGGCAAGGAGAAACCTCGCACTTGCTCTTCAGGTAGAGCGGGAGCTCCTCCTCCATCTGCTTCTTCTTCTTCTTTTGTCCAATTTGCAACTATTAGCTCATTTTCGAAAAGGAGAACAATTTCTGCAATAAAGGATTATATTCCTCTTCAATGAAATATGTGTGTTTGATTTTCTGTGTTTGGTTTTCTGTTGATCAAAAATTAGTTTGTCAATAATTTATTTGACAAAAATTAATTCAATAAAAGTCAATTATTATAATAAAATTTATATTTGGGTATTTTTTTTTAAAATCAGTTTGGTAAATCAAAAATTATGTAGATTATCTGTAATGAAATGTGTTTTTAAATGTATAATTACCATACAAAATATTTATTTATAATGCTTTGTAATTTTTATTACACGAATGTATTGAATTTAAAATGTTTAAAAAATATAAGAAAAATTTGAAACGATAGCACGTTAGTGGTTTAACATAATCTTTTAAATAATATGTACGAACAAATCATAAAAAAATTGAAATTCTACTGTCTACTAATTTTTGTGCAAGATCGGTTTAGTTAATTTGACTTGTCGATTGTATTAATATTTAAATTCTAAATATTTGATTTATTTTAGGTTTACTATTTTATTGTTTTCTAAGATCGTTTACTTTTTTTAATGTAATTGACAACTTAGGTTGTATTTATTATATTTATTGTATTATTATAGTTTTTTCATGAAAGATGTTGTTGTATTTTTCCCTGGAAGAGAAAACAATGCATGTTTGCCTTCACATGCAAGCAGGACTGGTTTCTATTGCTCATTCTTGAATGAAATCTGGACCATTTAAATTTTAATCTGAATGATTCATATTTAATATATTATTATATACTATATTTATTAAAAAAAAATTATAAAATAAATTTAATAAATTTTTTATTTTTAGTCTGGTTTAAATTTAATTTAATGGATTCAATTTAATATTAAAATTTTTATAATTGATGTATATTGATTATTCAGATGCACTCTGCATAGTCCTGAATTATGCAAAATAAATTTAAATAATCAATATACATTAATTATAAAATTTTAATATTAAATTAAATCTTAAAAAATTAAAAATAGACCAAATTAAAAATAAAAAATTTATTAAAATTATTTTATAATTTTTATAATTTTTTATTTTAATAAATATAATAAGTAATAATATAATAATACTTTAAATTTGTACCATTCAATTAATTTGAATGGTTTAGATATGGGTAGGGAAACTCAATCTCATGCCAAGCCGTCAGACGCTACCTTTGCTTGGCGTCCCAAATGCACATCTCCAAAGTTTTAAATATTTCAGTTGGTAAAATCTACTTTCAAGCCCATCTAAGAAAAGGTATAATCCTTCTACTTCTGCATGT
This sequence comes from Prosopis cineraria, assembly GCF_029017545.1. Classification (NCBI taxonomy): domain Eukaryota; kingdom Viridiplantae; phylum Streptophyta; class Magnoliopsida; order Fabales; family Fabaceae; genus Prosopis; species Prosopis cineraria. Next base: position 6,055,114 of record NW_026555346.1, read on the forward strand.
GTATGCATTTTTTGGCTTTTTGATGAGGCTCGATGTGTGTTCGTTAAACTAAGAAAACGAATATTGTTGGGTTCAACCTTTCGTAACTAGGTGAGGGTTTAGCACCAGCTCCAGGAAAATTGTTGCTTCTGTGTTCATGTGCTCTATTATCCACGCTTGTGCTTCTTGCCTTCCACTAAGCCCTTACATTTTCGTTCAATTTCTAGTTTTCGTTCACTTGGTTGATGATGGATTGATTTTGCCTATGCCCTTTTTCAACTTTATCTGGCCTCTTTCTCCCTCTCTCAACTAGATATCCATTACACTTTTCATTCGACCATGGGAGACAGCAGAGATGGTGAAAAGAAGACAAGGTTCGATTTCAAGGTTATGGAAGAGTGAGTCAACTGAAAATTTGTGGATCTCGTAGACATAATAAACGAACATTAGATAAAATGGACGGAAGGTCATGGATGCTACGTTTTCTATAATTGATGATTATTTTTTATCATATTATAGTATGAAATATTCAACAGTCGTTAGAAAATAATTTATGACCAAATTTAAATATTTGCATTTAAAATTTTAAGTTATCTTAAAATTTTAGTATTGAAATGCGGGTTTATTTGTCTAGTTATTTTGGTAAACTTTTGAACCACTATATGGACCTATTTGATGAAATATTTTATTTATGATTGATTTGGTCACAATTCAAATACTCACTCCGTCTCAAATTATAAGATACTTTTAGAAGATATTTGTTGTTTTAAAACACAAGATACTTTAAAATAATTAATGTTTTATTAAATAAATTTATTTTAATATTATCATTTCTCTCTCTATTTAATACTAATTAAGTGTAGATTTAATGTTATTAAATGAAGGATATTTTTAAATGTTTATATTTTTATTTTAAAAAAAATAAAATTATTAAGTGTATTTAATATAATTTTATAATATGTGAGATCTTGTTTAAAAATATTTTATAACGAAGGGAGTACAATTTTAATTATTAATTTTAAATTATTACTCTGACCAGTTTAGTTTTCAGCTTGAGGTAATTATTTCAAAAACACGGCCTTACGAGCCAACTCAAAACTCATAAGCCAGTATTCACCAAGCTACTTCAGCGCCATTGTCCTATTTGCTGTCCCAACTCTTCCCACCATACACACACACGCCCTCACATCTGCGTTACAACGGACTTGGGAAAGAGAATTGATTATTTATAAATGGAAAATTGGTTGCTTTTTCCAAGGTCAAATCTAATTATACAATTTCAATCGGTCAATATAATACTACTTCATTTATCTTAATTTCGCAAGACATGTTTAAACAAAACAACCTATATCAATAAAATTTATTAATTATATTTTGCAACTTTATTTAAAATATAACTTAAAAAAATATTTTTTTAATATTTTATTTGATCTTGTTTATAAGTCACTTTTAATATTTTTATCATAATTAAAAAAAATATTAAACCTTATTAAGCTTTCTAAAAATACAACAAATTTTCAATTTTACTCTAATTAGAACGCTTTAAAAAAATGCTCTAATATTTAAAAATATTTTCAACATTTAACAAGGATAAAAGGGTGAAGATATATATAATAATCATTTATATATCTCATAAATAGGACTAAGATATATATTCTTTTTTATTTTATAAATAAAATCAGGGAGTACTTCATTTGTACTAAAATAATATTAAAAAATAAAATATAATGAAAAGAATAATTTCATTAAAAAAAATCCATGAAACTTTATTTTTAAACAAAAGGTCTTCTGTCTTGGGATAGGAAAATGTGCGTGTACTTAACATTAAATACTTAATATGTGTAAATTAAATTAAATTATAATAAATGTATCTTAATGTGTCAACTAGATTAATAATAATAATTTATTATAAAAATGTTTATAAAAGATTCACATTGATTCAATTAAAAATAAATATATTAAATATACAAGATTAAGTATATAAATTTTTTTTAATATCAAATCAAATATCTATAAAAAAAATTTTATAAATTAGAACCGGCGAAGTATCTAATATTAATGTGATATTAAAAAGGAAGCGCACTGAATAAATCTTTAAAAAAGGGAAAACAGAATTTATATGCATTGTTTAATATCTATAAATAGCAAATACCGTAATTTATTTTTACATTCCTTCCGTCCCATTTATAAGAGAACCGGAGAAAGCTAGTGATATGATTAATGCACATTCATTGAATCGTCATGAATTAGTTAAGGAATGACTTTGCTCATTGACTTTATTAGAAGTATTTTTTGAAGGGAAAAATTAAAGCATATTTAAAATATTTAACCAATCAAATTAATTATGTGTTGATATTGAAAAAAATGAGACATTAGTCATTTGTTTCGCATATTCAAGAAGAGAGAGAGCATCTTATTATCAAGAGAGAATGATAACTAAAAATGTTTTACAAAAAACTAATATTAAATCGATATTTTTAATATTGAATTTGAGAAATTAAATTATAATAAAGTCTTGATTTAATATTAATTTTTTGATAAAATTTTAAGTTGTTATTATTGATTGATTAATTAATGTATATCTTACCTGTAATATCAAAGACATTAAATTTCTTTTCAATGCTCTATCAATCTTAAATTATAATATATTTTTAAATAAAATTTTATATATTAATAAATTTTATTAAATACACTTATTAATTTTATTCTTTTAAATAAAAATATAAATTTTTAAAAATATTTTTTATTTAATAAATTAAAAAAGTAAAAATTAAATATACAAAAAGAATGAATAATATTAAAATAAATTTATTTAATAAAATTTTAATATTTAAAAAATATTTTATATTTTGTAATGTTAATTTTTTTAAAAAAATATTTATAATTTAAGATAAAAGGTATTATAATTTGATCGTAAAAAAAAAATGATTGAATTCCTGCTTCTATCTTATAAAAATTGAGGAAAAAGACAATAAGAGGAAGGGGGGAGAGAGAGATAAACAGACATGCGCCTATTTAGCTGAGCAGAGGAGTACAGCAGCCTAGAGAACCTTTTGCTTTTTATTGCTTTCTCATTCTCTCTCTTTCATAAGAGGATTCTGATTCCCTCTGTTCATCTTTTCTGGAGATCGTGCTCTCTTCTGCTTACATCTCTATCTCTCTGCGCGTGGAGCGAAGCAGCAATGGAGGGCGAGAACGAGAAGGCTGTGCTACAGTCGTGCTGTTAATGGCTCAGCATAGCAATGACAACAACAGTGCAAGCCAACAATTAGTGAAGCCAGTCTTCCATGATTTTCTGGGCTCGAAGCCCAATGATTCCCACTTCGTTCTGGAACCCAAAACCGCCAACGTGAGGCTGTCCGAGGCGTCGCCGTCCTCGGCATCGATGTCCATTGCCGCCTCATCTAGCGGTGGCCGTGGTCCCTTCTCAACCACATCTGACATCGGTTCTGGTGAGTAAGCCCCCCATTTGTCTAAATTTTCAGCTATTACCGTATAAAGGGGAAAAGTAAACTTCTTTTGTACCATACACTATCCTTCCAGCATTTGGGTGGGTGAGGTTTAGAAATTTTTGTGGGAAGACCTGATTTTTCGTATGTGTCTGTGTTGATTCTCACATACTATGCGCTCTAGCCATCCGTTTCTTCTCTATCTTTCTTGCTCCTTCATAGCGCGGAATCCTTCTGATAGACTGATCTTAGTGAGTTCAGAATTGGAGTAGATTGGTTATCTTGGAACGTTTTCATCCTTTCCTGTACACAGTATATATGCATGATATGATTTGTTTTAACCTTTTCCCCTTGAAAGTTGTTTTCATTATTCCATCAAGCACTCGCCTAGTGTCAGTAAGATAATTTTCTGGAAGTTTTCTAAATTTAAGTTTTCTTTGTTCATAATTTAACTTTGCAAATCTTGTTTGTTTTGGTTTTCTGCTTTCAAATACATGTGGAGAAAAGAACTGAATGCGTGCTAAGACAACACTAAGTTTTGAAATTTGAACAGTAAAAATTATGTAGCTTACTGCCGTGTTTTTGTTAATACCTGTGAATTGAGTAATGATGACACTTATTGTTCGTCCCCACATATTTATTGTATTGTTATTATTTATTTTGGTATTTCATAGATTAAAATGGGAGGTTCTTAGTCCTCAATCTCATTGTTTTTTTATCGAAATATTTATGGAAAGCTTCTGTGGTCTTTTATGGGTATTTTAGTTCTAAAAGAGTTTGATGTTTTCTCCTCATCGGTTTGATAGAAAGAAAGGTAGGAAATCATCTCGAGGGAGTTCCATTTTATGGACCTAGGAGTGATTTTTCTGACACTGGGCTAAGCAACAGGCTAATAGGAAACAAGAGAAGTAGTTCTGATTCTGCTTTCATGGGATCTTCCAGAGATGCCTTCCAAATGGTCCCTGACTCTATTCAAAACTCACATTTGATGAAAGTACGAATCATGATCAAATTTTTCCTCTCCTATATTCAATATAGCTGCCAGTAATTTTCCTGCTTTCTTTTCTTTGATACTGAGCTGAGTTTATGTTTAGATGTTCCGGAGTACAGCTGGAGGAGAGCATCATAGAAGATCTAACGACGATGAAGTTTTTCTTGGTACGCAGTCACAGAAGCCAACTTCAGCTTCTCAGATATTTCAGCCTCTTACTGGAACCAAGCTTGATGCCAATAGATGGGAACGGTCTGTTATTATGAATGTTGGCCCTTCAATGCATCATCCGCCACATGGGGCTCCATTAACACCTGTTGTGCACCAGATAGCTTCAAACAAGGTCAGGGATGCTAACATTGGTCCTTCATTTATCTCTCAGTCAGCTGCTGATGAAGGATCTAGAACTGGAATGAAGGGCCCTGGAATTTTGAGCTCTATAAACATCACAACTGCTGCCACTGAGAAAACTCCATCTGCAATGGTGCTGGGTGGAGGCAGGCCAAAGCGTGTGATGAATATAATAGACTTAGAATCATCCACACCTACAAGGTAAATATTATGAATACACTTATCAGTTTATGCTCCATGATCTATTTATTTTCAACTTCTTAACTCTGAAAAGAAAGCTATTTGATTATATGTATTTGTCATTGACCGCAGCCAAAATGAGTTGAGATCTGCCAGTTGCCAGATGACCATATTCTATGGAGGTCGAGCTCATGTGTTCGATAATGTCCACCCTAACAAGGTCTGGTCTTTGATTATTAGTGGTGATATAATTCTATTGCATTTAGTGTTTTTAGGCAGAAATTGGTGTATATCTATGAATTATTGCAGGAAAGCATTTCTGTTTTTGCAGATCCCCGTAGCATGAAACGTTTAAACGCAGGAATTTGTTTAGTGTTTCTCATTTAATTGGAAATGATGTCTGGGATTGATATTTTAAGTTCATTCCGTGGCTGCGTTGATGTTATTGGTGCAATAATTTACTTAGCTACTTCCTGCACATTCTTGTGTCCATGCTGAATCTGTAGTTGTTGCTGGAAAAAAGCTGGGTGACTATTTACATAAAATGCTTATTGACGAGGCGAAAGTCACTGTTGAAGATTACCTATTTCACTTACTGGTACAAGTATAATGCTTGTTTATCCATGGTTATATCTAGCGTAGGATAACAAGAATAGATAAAATAATATATGCTTGGTAAGTTTTTTTTTTTTAATTTATGACTGGCTGTAAGAAAGTGGTTTGTTTGTGTTAAGTTACTAATCTTCATCCAGTGGAACTTTTGTGCATGGAAGTGCTCGCCAAAACCGTCTGTGACATACTTGATTCAACTATGAAAAGAAATTTGGGTCATTGGCAGTAAAATATCAATGCTGGACTGCCAATCATATTCCACAATTCCCATAATTCCAAGGAGGAATCAAAGCTGCTGCTTCTTTTTAAAAGTAGTGGAAAGGAATTAAAGCTTTAATTGTACTTTGATGGTTTGCATTTCTATATTTTGATGGTAATACTCATTACAGATGATGATGAGCATGCTGTATGCTCTTTATCTTAGTAGGTTTGCATTTCTATGTTTCAAGTTGGTGCTTGAAAATGCTGGTTTGGAATCGCAGTTACTGCTTCAAGTTTCTCAACTTTTTGGCACTCCATGTTGGTTTGCACCATCTCTCTTTTACCATCTTTTCCTTAGAAGGATTGATGGTATCAAGCATTTTTTTGCTGTTGTTTTTCTTTTTTTGTGTTATTATCCACGTATTTGTTGCTAACTTCAATCTAAACAAATATGCGAATAGTGACACTAAAAAAAAAAAAAAAACGAAAACACAACAATATGCTTCGATCTATTTACTGATTTGGCAGTAGCTAGTAAAAGAAATTTGGTGATTATATTCAACCTGCGTGCATTCACATTTCTAACCATGTTTTTGGCATTCATCAAAGAACTAGAGCAAAAATGACATAGGCTGAGCAGCACATGGAGTTTAGAATTATACAAGAGAAACTATATAGTTAAGAGTAACCGCTATGTTCTCTGTCAAGAATCAAGATGGCTTGGTGCTGAGCATAGTCTTGTTCCTTAATCTTTTTCGGCCAAGACACACCGTCTCATCATCTTGAACTTTTGCTGTGACATCAGTATCAGACAATCTGGACATGTATCTTTCTTCCAAAGATGGTAGTGATATTTAGCATAATTGTGTGCCGACTCCTTTCTAGAGTGGTATACTGATATTCTACAAGTCTCTATATGAATTATGCAGATAGACAATTACAATTTACTAGGTAGATGTGGCAAATATTTTATAAAAAATCACTCTCAGATCCCATACAATGAATCTAAATGCAGAAAAGTTTCATGAAATCACAAAATTACTTTGAAATCTCACATCTTTTTACTGAAGTTGTTAATTACTGTTGGATGGTTGCTAATTATTGTTGCTTAGCTGTCAACTAAACAACTTTATTGACAACTATCAAGCATTAATTGACAACTTCAATATGGCAAACTAACAACTTCAGTAAAGGACACGAAACATCAGAGTAATTTTATAATTTCATGAGATTTTTCTGCATTTAGATTCCTTATATAGGACCTGATAGTGATTTCCCTAGCATTTTTCACTTATTCGTGACTAATTTTGCTCGATATTTTGGTTCCATGTGTGAATATATGCATGTGCATGCGGATGTGGCAGTAGCAACTGATGTGGATGAATGTGGTGTGCAGGCAGATGTGATAATGAGCTTAGCAGGGTCAAATGGAGGGAGTTGGTCCACAAGTACTTGCTCGCCCAAGCCTCCTTTGAAGCTGCTTCATGATACTTCACACACTGAAACTGGGAAGCTTCATGCCATTCCCTCTGCTGATCGCATCACTACACCACCATCAGGTATTCCTCTGCTGCAAATCTATCTGTTTCTTTTCTTCGTTTGATTGCTTAATAACATGAACCTTGTTGATTTGTAGGCAGACCTCAAGGAAGTGTTGCTACTAGGGAAGATGCTAGAAACCCAGTCGAAGTAGCCGAGCTAGATCCAACTTCTCAAGAGAAGAAGACAGCCCAATGATTGATGGATTGGTTATTGATTGACTTTGGATCTTTCTGATTAAAAACGAGTTTATTCTCCCATTTTTATAATTTATTCCTGCCATGAGCTTTCTTCTCATCCTCGTGATGTCACGTGTCCAAACAAGTCCATCAGAAATATCAAATGAATGCGTGAAGTGCCCTAGGATTGATGGGTTGGCTTTGGAGCTTTTCACAAAATCAAAATGCTTATTGAGACTGGTGAGGCCCGCAGGATAGAATTCACAGGTCATCTAATGAAAGAAAGCCTGTTGTCAATGGCAAGTCATGTCATATTATTCATTAAGTTATGAAAGTATAAAAATTATAAATATAAATAGTGGCTTTTTTTTTAATTCTATGTAGTACAAAAGAAAATATTTTTTTTTGGCCAAACAAGAGAAAATTTCTTAGCTCGTCAAAATTGAGCTAAAAATATAATATTGGTAAGTTATAATTGTTTCAAAAAAAAAGTAGAAAATCTACATAAAATTTAAGGGAGTGATACAAATATAATCTTGAACGCTGAAATTGTGTGGGCAAAAAAAAGGTGACTCGTTTTTGTTGTGAAAAATCGTTTTTTTTTTGGTACAATTTGTCGTTATCATTGTATCATCCTTAAAATTTTGGTGCAAAAAAAAAAATCATCCTTAAAATATCCTCAAAAATTTTTTAGAAACCTAACGATGATGTAATTTTTTAAAACTTAAATTTGAATAGAATATGTATTTGTTTTTTTAAAAAATAAAATATCTCCCAATCTCAATTGTCGAGAGATATTTATTGTCTTAGCAGCATAGAAATTCAAAAGGATAAGATGAGATGAAATTATATAATAGATTAGTGCAGTTTCAGGTTGGTAGTTGGAACTCTCTCAATATGAAAAAAAATGAAAAATGAAATAAAAATACTCCCCCAAAAATGGAAGGCATTTTTTGAGGGATTGTATATTAAAAAATATAAGGTATTTTTATATTTTTAAGGTGTAATTAATATGTTTTCCAAAAATTTTGTTAATAAATGAATCATTGTTTATTTATTTTTAAATGAGACACTAGTATTAAATAAAGATAAATATAAAAATATATTTTAATTTAAAAATAGTAAATTAATTTGTAAGGGGGTCAAATTTGATTAAAAATATTTTATATTTTTAATAGAGGAAGTATTTTTTTATATAGCTAATTAATAAGATGTTTATGATTATCGAGTTGAGTATAGTTCAATTTATTAACATCCTAAATTTTAATTTAAGATTTATAATAATTAATCAAGGGGTTTAATTAAATAATTTAGGTGATTAGAAGTTAATTAGAAAGTTAGGATGACCTTTTAGGATGATTAAGATAAGGCTTGGAGAGCTATTGGGCATCTTGAACCCAAAATAGTGGGGTTTGCCATTTTGACAAATCTATTGTGGCAGACATGTCAAAATTTTTTGAAATAAAAGACGTGATTAATTTTGGTTTTAGAGGAGAAAAGCACAAAACTGAGCTAGAGAAAGAGAGATTAGAACTCTTCTAGGGCTTTATATTATATTGGGGGCATTTTGGAGTGGTTGGAGCTTATAAATCATTGTATAAACCTCTTCTCTTATTCCTCTACTCCTTTCAAGCATCTATTATAGTTTTTGACAGCTACGGTGCTTGATATCTAAATTAAGAGTTACATTCCAGCCTTTCCTATGACTCTGATGGAGTCCATGAGTGTTATTTAATGCATATAAACTTGAGTTTGAGTAGTTGATAGCAATAAACACCATTAATGAGAGGTTTAAAGTTAACCATAATCTTAAATAATTATGTTTGAGCTAATAAGGGTGGTTAGCAGTGATTATTAAGCTTACTGGGAGCTAAATAAAAAAATGAAAGTTAGTTTTGGGATTAGTTAGGCTTAATCATACTTAATGATGGGTTTAGGCCTTAATTATGATTAAGGATTAATTAATGATGATTAGTATTAATGTTGTTTTATAGCATTATTTATAAAGCATAGTGTGCTAGAGTTCACACTGGTAAGAAGTTTCCCTAAAAATCCAAAGTTATACTCCTGGAGTGGTAAATCCAAAAGTTGAGATAATTGACATTTAAACTATTACATATTATTATGTCTGTAACTATAATTAGTTGTTATAAAATCAATGACTTGTAATTAGTAGCATATATTTGATGTGGCCTCCACTAAATTTGCGTACAATGATTGGCATACTTTATTATTAAATTTGCTTGATGTTGCCAATAACCCATGGGTGTGACAGAGGTCAAATACGATGCTCAGTATCATCGATCTAAAATTAGATGGTGTGGGTTGGGTACTTATTGTAACACCCTCAAATTTACAAACCGATTTTTCACAAATTATTAAAACCATTATCATGGTAGAAAATTTTCTTACCATAATACATCCAAGATAATATACCACAGGTCTTAAAATATCTCAAAAAGCAATTAGAACCATGAGGGACAGTCAGGATCCTCATGGCATGATATTTAAATTAGGTCATGAATCAAGAGGGACAAACATAATCCTCTTGGTCAAAAAAATACTTTTAATAAAAAGAATTAGAGTTTACATGCTTCACAAAGAAGATATGTCCTAAGTTGGCACAAGATACATTGTATAATCCAAAATAAGAGGCAACGTAAAAGATGGTGTTTAATACACCATAGTTACACCTCTGGTGCTTTCTCGGCCTGACTCGTTCCTGTAAAAATATTAACCACGGGGAATGAGACTTAAAAGTCCCAGTAACCAAAAATTAATATGTAATGATGCATGCGGATGTAACTAATCATGCGATTGCTAAGTGGGCATACAAAACATTTAACCGAACAATACTTTCAAACAAATCGAACAAGTATTTAATTTACATGACTGCACCTTATATCCTCCTTTCGCCATGCTCGGACGCCAAATCACCCGGCCAAAGGTGAGTTGGACCAAGCGACACGCCACTCATTGGGTCCAATGAGGGCTTACCACGTGGTAATAATTAACCGAACAGAAATTCCCATTAACACCATACATTAAAATACCCTGACAAGTCATGCATCATTCAAATATCCAAACAGGAATATATCCGAACAATAATATCTCATCATGATAAACAAAAATAAATTTTTAACCCACTTGGCAATGATTTCACAGAAGTATATAACAGTATTTATTTTCAATAATTCATAATTTTTCCAAACAATAAAACAACTCATAACCATTCACAAACACACCCATCACAACACATTAATAATGGTTACCTTATGTCTTGAATAATAAGTTCCCCTTCACAACTCCTTTTTCACCACTATCTTTGTCAATATAATCTACATAATTATTTCACAATACTATATATTAATTTTACATTAAAATAAATAACTCTAATTTAAAGAGTTAGAAAGTCTTAGATCTATAGTCCATATTAACACTAATTTAAGATTTATGCCTCATTTAACTTCCCAAATTCTTTTCTAAAATTCTCGTACCCTAATGAACTATTTTTTTTTATCCTCAATTCACTTCTAGTATCACAATTTCATCCTTCTATATTCTAAAAATTCATCCAAAAATAAATTAAAATTTTTAGAATTATCCTGAAGCCTCAAATCACCTTTCTATAACCTCAAAAATACCTAGTCATACTTAAATAAATATTTAATAATCATAGGTTTATCCCTACGTCTCAGATTCCACATAAATTCAACCATATAGATCTAGATTTTAACTTAAAAATTCTTAAACATGAGTTTTAACCTTAAGAAAAATATTCTATAATATTTTTTACATCCCTAAAAATTTTAACCTATATTTTTAATCCATCATATCATCAGATTAACTATCCTATAGAAAAATCCTAATCAAAATATTTATTCTATCCTACAAAATAATCATATCACTAGAAAGCTAATATTATTTAGAAAATAACTATAAAATTAATTTTGTAATTAAATAAATTTTTAAATGCTAATCTAAACAGGAAAGTTAGAACATACCTGAAGAAAAAGAAAATAATCCCCCCTTGCGAGAAAAACGTCGAGCAACGTGAGAGGAAGAGAGAAAAATAATATAAAAATGGGATTGTGGTCCTAAAATTATATTTAAAAAAAAACTATAGGTTCGAATTTAATTATTCAAACCTTTGGGCCAAAAGTTGCAATTTCCTCTAAATTGCATCTTAGCTTCTTATGCTTCCTAATGCACACACTCCCTCCTTTTTATACATGAAGGCACCTCTTCTCTTCCCTCATCTAACCAATGTGGGACTTAGAAACAACAACCTTCCACCCCCCCTTTTTTGTTCCTTCTACCTTCTCTTTTTTTTTAACACACAATAAAAAAAATTATTTATGTATTATATCTTAACTAAATATTGCTTATGTAATTTTAAATTTAAATTTTTAAATTTATAATTAAATACCTAACCATAATATCATTTCTAAATAACCTCAAATAATATAAATTCCTATTATTATCATTTTTTTCTCAAAACCTATATTCCATAATTTCTTTATTATATAAAAATCAGGATGTTACACTTATGATATCTTAAAATTTGAGTAAGGAAAACCTATTATATGAGAGTGATTGTGGAAACTTTTGGCTAGGCAATCCCTCACAGTTGGAGAGCGAGGATAATTCAGTTACATGAACTAAACCTATACGAGTTAACATTCCATGGGTTCAAACAAAAGATATAAGGTGATTCTATTGAGCATGTGATATACTATACTATATTAGATGTGCTCAATTTATGGTTGCTCTTGTATAATATATTTTGCCTATTTGTTTGTAATAGTCACAATGTAATATGCTTTGCTTAGATTTTTTGGTTACTGAAATTGTTTAATCTCACTTTTGTTTATTAATATCTTTTTAGGAGATGATCAGGCTAAGGGAAAAGGAGAAGCATCATTGTCAAAGAACTAAAGATATGCTTGTAAAGTCTCTAATTTGGTTATTGTATAATTAGTACTATTTTGTCAATAGTAGGAGCATATTTGTATTTGTTAAATTATTGGTTATTTCTAGCCCAAAAAAACAGAATTATAAATTATTTGTACGTGAGTATTATTTGTTGATTTAGGCATTTTTTGTTATTGGCCTCATGTTTTTAGTAGGAAGGTTAACCTTGCATATGTGTGAATTTTATGATTAAATTGTTAGCCTTGCTTGAAACATTAAATATTAATTGACTTGAGTAGTTGTGCATGATTGATTGTGCAAGAGACATGTTTTATAAGTGGTTGGAGAAGGAAGACACTTGTTTAGGTGCCTGGAACATAAATGCTCATTTAGCACTTAATATTCTAGAATTCTTGCTTGGTATTAGATTGAGTTGTGAATAGTACTATTAGTTAGATATTTTAATTATTTGCATGTGGGTGTTTGTATTGCCTTGATCGATGGTCTAGGAAATTAATTAGATGCATTTAAAGTCTATTTGGTGCCGTTGTGTTTTATGTGCCAACAGAGGGTTTTCGCTGCAGTAAATGGTTCATTTAGGGTTGGCCGCGACAGGCTCAGCCATTAGCTATGATGAAGTGGTCTCTGTATTGTATGTTGCAGTGGACCATGATTAAGTTACAGTAGAAGAACTTTCAGTCGTGGCGAATGCTACAATTTTTGTATAAGTGATTGTCTTGTCCTTATGTGATTGTTTCCCAATGCTATTTTTATTTTCCACATTTTTGCATATATTTTATACTTTGATTCCTTAACGAATTACATTACTAAGGTTATCCAATAGCTTTAAGGATCCCTGCTTCTAGTTATCTTTTTGTACATTAAACATCCCTGTTTAGCCATGATTGATACTTAACATTTAAGGGTTTTCAAGTAGTCGAGTTTGATTACAGTTAATAGAGGTCATTACGTATATCAATATCCATACAATGTTAGTTTATTATTAAAGTTAGTATTAGCTTTATTTTAAATTATAAGACATTTTTAGAAGAGATTCGATATCTCAAAATATAAGAGACTTTGACAAAAATAAGATTTTATTAATAATATTTTTTTCAATATTATCCTTCTTATATATTCTACCTTCTTAACATTCTTTAACAAATTGAGTATTGAATGAAAGATATTGTTTAAAGTTTGTATTTTTGTTTTAAAAAAAGTAGGATTGTAGAGTGTATTTAATAAGCTTTATTGTTATGCGTGATTTTATCTAATAGTGTCTTATAATTTGAAAAAGTTCTTAGATGGATCTAGTACACCATGTCATTCATGATCTATTCAATAAAATTGTACCAATTTAATTAGACAAAATCTTATTTATCATCATTTTTAATGAATATATTTTTATAATATAATACCCATTTAAGTTTTTTCTTTTTCTCTTTATACTATCATTACTATCAAAATTAATTTATTTTTAATATCATTTAAATGTCATGTTTTTATTGAATAGATATAAATGATATGATATATTAGTTTTACTAAAAAATTTTCAATAATTTGAGAAGGAGGAAGTAATAAAGATGACCAATAGTAAATTTTAATAGGTAAGAGTAGTTCCGAAAAATATATTAATTATTTTGGATACGACCAAATCTTGGGCATTAATTAGAAGCTTGTCTAATAAGATATTTATAAGCTTATTAATATTTTGTCTTAAATTAAAAGATATTTTTAACAAAATCATACATATCAATAAAATTTATTAAATATAATGCTTTACAATTTTATTTTTTAAAATAAAAATAAAAAATACCCTTCATTTAATAATTTATTTATAAAAAAATATTAAGAGGAGAAAATATAATGAAAATGAAAGTGATATTAAAAAAATATTATTAATAAAACTTTATTTTTATTAAAATGTTCAATGAATAAAAAAATACTTTATAATATAGGATGAAATGAGTGGGAAGGATGTAAAGAACATGAAAGCAAATCAATTTCAAATTCGTGCGACAATGTTAGAATCTAACCCAATAGTATTGGATCTCATGCGACTAAATTAAACATCATTAGGAAGATATCACAATTCATTCCCAAGTTCATGTGGCATTGAGGGTTCGCCACCATCAATTGATTCCTCCTCCGATGAAGCTAAAAAAATATTGCTTCTGGATACCACAATATAATACGCTCGTCTTTAAAATTAAGACTTATCCGTTAACAACGAAAAGCAAAAACTTCGTATTATTCTTTTGTCACAGTGACACTGCCAATATCTGATAGTTATAGACATGACAATAATCACAATATAGTTGACATGAAAAATACAAATAATTAAACGAAAATTCACACCTGGATGATTATTTAATGTATATAGCTAAAAGAAATATAGTATTCTTGACACGGAACTTTTTCTATTCAATGGCTTGATATTCTAAAAAAACTTAAAGCACTATCACCTCCAATCCAAATTAATTTAAATCTCTATTGTGTGAGATCGTTATTGTAACACACCAAAAAATTTTTTTTTTAAATAATTTAACCAACTCAACCATAGTTGAGTTACAGCCATCCAACATATTTTTATATCAATAATTTTAATATAAAATATTTTATAATTGGCTTCAACTCACACAATATAACATTTCAGATAAATTTTTACCTCCCACATGCTATTAGGCTAAATCACATTTGTCCATCCTTATACTCCCAACAAGTAAACTAAACAATTTAGTTAATTTTCAACACAAAACAATTATTTGGCCTCATAATCATGCCATTTTAACCAATTCAAAGTAAATCAAATATTAAAATTACAGTCATCCAAAGTATATCAAAAATAGAAATAGTTTGAAAGACATGATTACACTTATATATTCATATAATTGTCAATAAATAAAAAGTCATAATATTGGCAATATAACACATTATAAATCATAAATCAAATACCCAAAAGAAACAGTGGATCTAAACCACTAAGCCTCTGGGACTTCTCCACGTGTCACTCGTGGCTCTTCTCCTCAAAATTGTTAACCACATAATGAGACTCAAAAGTTCCAGTAACCAAAGCCAATTTATGATAGTGTATACAAACAGTTAAGTATGTGCTTATTAAGTGAGAATTAAAAATAATATAATTCCAACAAATATAAGAAATATTACAATACACACAAACAACCATCTTTATATCCCTCCATTAACCTCGAGCCGTAGCCCTCATTTGGTGCTAAATTACCCGGCCAAAGGTAGATTAGCCCGAGCCCTTACAAGCCACCTATTGAGCTCCAATAGGGGCGTACCACGTGGCATATAAATACAACAACAATAGCAAGTCTCCCAACACCTCCCACAATAATCAAATAAATTCATAATAATATTGCACAATTATATAATATTACAAAATTTATAATTTTCTCAATAATCACCCAATTAACATGAAGTAATACAAATCATAAATTAAAAACATGGTTACCTCGTGGTTTTTTCAATAAATTATTCCTTACAATTTCTCTCCCACTACAATCTTCACCAATAATAAAATCTACAAATAACATATTATTTATAAATATTAGTTTCAATTTTTTTGAAACTAATAAAATAATTCTAATAATAGAATTAAAAATATAACATAATTTTTAATTTCAATCTTAATACAAATCTAAAGTTAATACTATTAAGTAAAATTTTTAACTCCTCTTTTACTCATCAATAAACATTAATAATCTAAAGATCAACTTCTAAACTAATTTCTATTATCAATTTTTTTTATTTCATAAATTCACACATAAAATATTCAAAAATTAAAAATTGAATCTCTAACTTAAAATCATAATCTTATAGCCATAATAATTCATTTCTCATCTCAAATAATCATCTAAACCTCAATAAATCAACATATATTTTCAGATCTAGTTTAAAATTTGATCCATAAACCACAAATTTAAAGATCATCAACAAATTTATACTCTAGAACATTTATTATACTACTAACAACTTCATAAACCATATTTATTCAACATAAATTCATCCCTCTTCCAGATCTTAAATTTTCTACCACCACAAAATTAAAAACCAAAGAGGAAGGATGACTAAGAAAATTTTTTAGAATACTTACTTAGTCTTGAAAAGCTTAAAATCACACCTTAAATATTCTATTAAAAACTCTTACCTTAAAAATTCAGATCTCCCGCACCGGCGAAACTAGATGCTCTCTCAGCCTCAGTTCGCGCACTGGGAATAATGAAGAAACGAAAGAAACGGGTGAGTTTTTATAAAAATTCAGTGGGTCCCATATTTTTTTTATTATTTCTTCTTTCCTCTCTCTCCTTTTTTTTATTATTATATATATAATCATTGCACCGAAAGCGCTCACGTTTTCTTCCTTCTTTCCTTCCTCTTTCTCATACCTTTTCTCTTTCTTTCTTTTTATAATAATAATATTAATTTAATAATATTTTATTTATTTATTTTTTAATTAATTAATTTTTTTTTTAATTTTTTTATTTTAATTTAGAATTATATCCTAAATTAGATTTAATAATCATTTTCTACTAATTTGCTTACCTCTAAATATTTTTCAAAATTTCTATTAACCCAAATTAACTATTAAAATTTAAATTGGGATGTTACAGTTATTACTAATGACAGTCTCACAAATACATCAACAATATTTTTAACATATTTATTTAATATGATTCTATATTTTTAGGATTCAAACTTGAAATCTCAAAATAAATAAGTTAATTCAATTTTATAGTTTCCCTCAATAATATAACCAAGAACAGTGTCGCCAACTTGATGTCGTTTGTGGCATAATTAAGAATTTTGTTTATTTATAGACAATTAATATTTTAAAACTTATCATGAACCCAATGCATTTGCATCAGGTTTCTTCTAATTCTTTGAATAGTGATGTGCGTTTGTAGATGGCTCAGAAAATGAATCATGAAAAATGAAGAGCTAGGAAATGTATGATGACCAGAGATTTTGTTCACTGTATTTAGTGGTTACTCTATATATTAAATGAGTGAATTATATACCTTTGAAAAACTCTCATAGATAACATACCTAAAATAATGTGATTCATTTTCTTCATATTGTACAAAGAAAGGATACAATTCAATAATATCTAAAATGACATGATGCATATGTATTGTGACTGGTACATGCAAAATTTGAAAATATATATATATATATATATATATAATTGTGTGAATGAC